>NC_084744.1:3366814-3525135 GCF_033978785.1 Entelurus aequoreus
CTGAAGGGTGTGTTCTAACTATCGTGGGATCACACTCCTCAGCCTTCCCGGTAAGGTCTATTCAGGTGTACTGGAGAGGAGGCTACGCCGGATCGTCGAACCTCGGATTCTGGAGGAACAGTGTGGTTTTCGTCCTGGTCGTGGAACTGTGGACCAGCTCTATACTCTCGGCAGGGTCCTTGAGGGTGCATGGGAGTTTGCCCAACCAGTCTACATGTGCTTTGTGGACTTGGAGAAGGCATTCGACCGTGTACCTCGCAAAGTCCTGTGGGGAGTGCTCAGAGAGTATGGGGTATCGGACTGTCTGATTGTGGCGGTCCGCTCCCTGTACGATCAGTGCCAGAGTTTGGTCCGCATCGCCGGCTGTAAGTCGGACACGTTTCCAGTGAGGGTTGGACTCCACCAAGGCTGCCCTTTGTCACCCATTCTGTTCAGAACTTTTATGGACAGAAATTCTAGGCGCAGTCAAGGCGTTGAGGGGATCCGGTTTGGTGGCTGCAGGATTAGGTCTCTGCTTTTTGCAGATGATGTGGTCCTGATGGCTTCATCTGGCCAGGATCTTCAGCTCTCACTGGATCGGTTCGTAGCTGAGTGCAAAGCGACTGGGTTTGAGAATCAACACCTCCAAGTCAGAGTCCATGGTTCTCGCCCGGAAAAGGGTGGAGTGCCATCTCCGGGTTACGGAGGAGACCCTGCCCCAAGTGGAGGAGTTCAAGTACCTCGGAGTCTTGTTCACGAGTGAGGGAAGAGTGGATCGTGAGATCGACAGGCGGATCGGTGCGGCGTCTTCAGTAATGCGGACGCTGTATCGATCCGTTGTGGTGAAGAAGGAGCTGAGCCGGAAGGCAAAGCTCTCAATTTACTGGTCGATCTACGTTCCCATTCTCACCTATGGTCATGAGCTTTGGGTTATGACCGAAAGGACAAGATCACGGGTACAAGCGGCCCAAATGAGTTTCCTCCGCCGGGTGGCTCTCCCTTAGAGATAGGGTGAGAAGCTCTGCCATCCGGGGGGAGCTCAGAGTAAAGACGCTGCTCCTCCACATGGAGAGGAGCCAGATGAGGTGGTTCTGGCATCTGGTCAGGATGCCACCCGAACGCCTCCCTAGGGAGGTGTTTAGGGCACGTCCGACCGGTAGGAGGCCACGGGGAAGACCCAGGACACGTTGGGAAGACTATGTCTCCCGGCTGGCCTGGGAACGCCTCGGGATCCCCCGGGAGGAGCTGGACGAAGTGGCTGGGGAGAGGGAAGTCTGGGCTTCCCTGCTTAGGCTGCTGCCCCCGCGACCCGACCTCGGATGAGCGGAAGAGGATGGATGGATGGATGGCATTTTCTGAGTTAATACATGACATGATCATAATCAGGATGAATTATTCAGAGTATTATTAATTATGGATCATGACATTTGAATATAAATATGTTTTGTCATCATTTTAATAGCAAAAATATGCATTAATATTCATATGTGTATTTTTGAACATCACAGTGTATTATGCTAATGAACAATGTTATTGCCAAATCGCTGCATCCATTTTCTTCATGTATTTCATTTGATTGATTTTATTTTAATGTCGTACAATTTTGTCTGCAGTTTTATGTACCCACATGTTTCTCTTTTATTGCGTTTTGACCATTTATAGTCGACTCTTTTCATTCCAGGACCATAGTGTCAAATAACATTTTCTCAGCTGGGAAGATCTTGAAGCATTTCACGATGCATGTAAACAATTATTATGTCAATAAGTTCATGTCAACAATAATTATGTCAATAAGTTTATTTCAACAATGATTATGTCAATAAGTTCATGTAAACAATGATTGTGTCAATAAGTTCATGTCAAAAATGATTATGTCAATAAGTTCATGTAAACAATGATTATGTCAATAAGTTCATGTAAACAATGATTATGTAAATACGTTCATGTAAACAATGATAATGTCAATAAGTTCATGTCAACAATGATTATGTCAATAAGTTTATGTAAACAATGATTGTGTCAATAAGTTCATGTCAATAATGATTATGTCAATAAGTTCATGTAAACAATGATTATGTAAATAAGTTAATGTAAACAATGATTATGTCAATAAGTTCATGTCAACAATGATTGTGTCAATAAGTTCATGTAAACAATGATTGTGTCAATAAGTTCATGTCAACAATGATTGTGTCAATAAGTTCATGTAAACAATGATTAAGTCAATAAGTTCATGTCAACAATGATTATGTCAATAAGTTAATGTAAACAATGATTGTGTCAATAAGTTCATGTCAACAATGATTATGTCAATAAGTTCATGTCAACAATGATTAAGTCAATAAGTTAATGTAAACAATGATTGTGTCAATAAGTTCATGTCCACAATGATTATGTCAATAAGTTCATGTAAACAATGATTATGTCAATAAGTTAATGTAAACAATGATTGTGTCAATAAGTTCATGTCAACAATGATTATGTCAATGAGTTCATGTCAACAATGATTATGTCAATAAGTTCATGTAAACAATGATTGTGTCAATAAGTTCATGTCAACAATGATTATGTCAATAAGTTCATGTAAACAATGATTATGTCAATGAGTTCATGTCAACAATGATTATGTCAATAAGTTCATGTAAACAATGATTGTGTCAATAAGTTCATGTCCACAATGATTAAGTCAATAAGTTCATGTAAACAATTATTATGTCAATGAGTTCATGTCAACAATGATTTTGTCAATAAGTTCATGTAAACAATGATTATGTCAATAAGTTCATGTCAACAATGATTGTGTCAATAAGTTAATGTAAACAATGATTGTGTCAATAAGTTCATGTCAACAATGATTATGTCAATGAGTTCATGTAAACAATGATTGTGTCAATAAGTTCATGTCAACAATGATTGTGTCAATAAGTTCATGTAAACAATGATTGTGTCAATAAGTTCATGTAAACAATGATTGTGTCAATAAGTTCATGTAAACAATGATTGTGTCAATAAGTTCATGTCAACAATGATTATGTCAATAAGTTCATGTAAACAATGATTGTGTCAATAAGTTCATGTCAACAATGATTATGTCAATAAGTTCATGTCAACAATGATTGTGTCAATAAGTTCATGTAAACAATGATTATGTCAATAAGTTCATGTCAACAATGATTATGTCAAAAAGTTCATGTAAACAATGATTATGTCAATAAGTTCATGTCCACAATGATTAAGTCAATAAGTTAATGTAAACAATGATTGTGTCAATAAGTTCATGTCAACAATGATTATGTCAATGAGTTCATGTCAACAATGATTATGTCAATAAGTTCATGTAAACAATGATTGTGTCAATAAGTTCATGTCAACAATGATTATGTCAATGAGTTCATGTAAACAATGATTGTGTCAATAAGTTCATGTAAACAATGATTGTGTCAATAAGTTCATGTCAACAATGATTATGTCAATAAGTTCATGTCAACAATGATTAAGTCAATAAGTTAATGTAAACAATGATTGTGTCAATAAGTTCATGTCAACAATGATTATGTCAATGAGTTCATGTCAACAATGATTATGTCAATAAGTTCATGTCAACAATGATTGTGTCAATAAGTTCATGTCCACAATGATTATGTCAATAAGTTCATGTAAACAATTATTATGTCAATGAGTTCATGTCAACAATGATTTTGTCAATAAGTTCATGTAAACAATGATTATGTCAATAAGTTCATGTCAACAATGATTAAGTCAATAAGTTAATGTAAACAATGATTGTGTCAATAAGTTCATGTCAACAATGATCATGTCAATGAGTTCATGTCAACAATGATTGTGTCAATAAGTTCATGTCAACAATGATTGTGTCAATAAGTTCATGTAAACAATGATTGTGTCAATAAGTTCATGTAAACAATGATTGTGTCAATAAGTTCATGTCAACAATGATTATGTCAATAAGTTCATGTAAACAATGATTATGTCAATAAGTTCATGTCCACAATGATTAAGTCAATAAGTTAATGTAAACAATGATTGTGTCAATAAGTTCATGTCAACAATGATTATGTCAATGAGTTCATGTCCACAATGATTAAGTCAATAAGTTAATGTAAACAATGATTGTGTCAATAAGTTCATGTCAACAATGATTATGTCAATGAGTTCATGTCAACAATGATTATGTCAATAAGTTCATGTAAACAATGATTGTGTCAATAAGTTCATGTCAACAATGATTATGTCAATGAGTTCATGTAAACAATGATTGTGTCAATAAGTTCATGTAAACAATGATTGTGTCAATAAGTTCATGTCAACAATGATTATGTCAATAAGTTCATGTCAACAATGATTAAGTCAATAAGTTAATGTAAACAATGATTGTGTCAATAAGTTCATGTCAACAATGATTATGTCAATGAGTTCATGTCAACAATGATTATGTCAATAAGTTCATGTAAACAATGATTGTGTCAATAAGTTCATGTCCACAATGATTAAGTCAATAAGTTCATGTAAACAATTATTATGTCAATGAGTTCATGTAAACAATGATTGTGTCAATAAGTTCATGTCAACAATGATTTTGTCAATAAGTTCATGTAAACAATGATTATGTCAATAAGTTCATGTCAACAATGATTAAGTCAATAAGTTAATGTAAACAATGATTGTGTCAATAAGTTCATGTCAACAATGATTATGTCAATGAGTTCATGTAAACAATGATTGTGTCAATAAGTTCATGTCAACAATGATTGTGTCAATAAGTTCATGTAAACAATGATTGTGTCAATAAGTTCATGTAAACAATGATTGTGTCAATAAGTTCATGTAAACAATGATTGTGTCAATAAGTTCATGTAAACAATGATTGTGTCAATAAGTTCATGTCAACAATGATTAAGTCAATAAGTTAATGTAAACAATGATTGTGTCAATAAGTTCATGTCAACAATGATTATGTCAATGAGTTCATGTCAACAATGATTATGTCAATAAGTTCATGTAAACAATGATTGTGTCAATAAGTTCATGTCAACAATGATTATGTCAATGAGTTCATGTAAACAATTATTATGTCAATAAGTTCATGTAAACAATGATTGTGTCAATAAGTTCATGTCAACAATGATTATGTCAATGAGTTCATGTAAACAATTATTATGTCAATAAGTTCATGTCAACAATGATTGTGTCAATAAGTTCATGTCAACAATGATTATGTCAATAAGTTCATGTCAACAATGATTTAGTCAATAAGTTAATGTAAACAATGATTGTGTCAATAAGTTCATGTCAACAATGATTATGTCAATGAGTTCATGTAAACAATGATTGTGTCAATAAGTTCATGTCAACAATGATTATGTCAATAAGTTCATGTAAACAATGATTGTGTCAATAAGTTCATGTCAACAATGATTATGTCAATAAGTTCATGTCAACAATGATTGTGTCAATAAGTTCATGTCAACAATGATTGTGTCAATAAGTTCATGTAAACAATGATTGTGTCAATAAGTTCATGTCAACAATGATTATGTCAATAAGTTCATGTAAACAATGATTGTGTCAATAAGTTCATGTCAACAATCATTATGTCAATAAGTTCATGTCAACAATGATTGTGTCAATAAGTTCATGTCAACAATGATTATGTCAATAAGTTCATGTAAACAATGATTGTGTCAATAAGTTCATGTAAACAATTATTATGTCAATAAGTTCATGTAAACAATGATTATGTCAATAAGTTCATGTCAACAATGATTATGTCAATAAGTTCATGTCAACAATGATTATGTCAATAAGTTCATGTAAACAATGATTATGTCAATAAGTTCATGTAAACAATGATTATGTCAATAAGTTCATGTCAACAATGATTATGTCAAAAAGTTCATGTAAACAATGATTATGTCAATAAGTTCATGTCCACAATGATTAAGTCAATAAGTTAATGTAAACAATGATTGTGTCAATAAGTTCATGTCAACAATGATTATGTCAATGAGTTCATGTCAACAATGATTATGTCAATAAGTTCATGTAAACAATGATTGTGTCAATAAGTTCATGTCAACAATGATTATGTCAATGAGTTCATGTAAACAATGATTGTGTCAATAAGTTCATGTAAACAATGATTGTGTCAATAAGTTCATGTCAACAATGATTATGTCAATAAGTTCATGTCAACAATGATTAAGTCAATAAGTTAATGTAAACAATGATTGTGTCAATAAGTTCATGTCAACAATGATTATGTCAATGAGTTCATGTCAACAATGATTATGTCAATAAGTTCATGTCAACAATGATTGTGTCAATAAGTTCATGTCCACAATGATTATGTCAATAAGTTCATGTAAACAATTATTATGTCAATGAGTTCATGTCAACAATGATTTTGTCAATAAGTTCATGTAAACAATGATTATGTCAATAAGTTCATGTCAACAATGATTAAGTCAATAAGTTAATGTAAACAATGATTGTGTCAATAAGTTCATGTCAACAATGATCATGTCAATGAGTTCATGTCAACAATGATTGTGTCAATAAGTTCATGTCAACAATGATTGTGTCAATAAGTTCATGTAAACAATGATTGTGTCAATAAGTTCATGTAAACAATGATTATGTCAATAAGTTCATGTAAACAATGATTATGTCAATAAGTTCATGTCCACAATGATTAAGTCAATAAGTTCATGTAAACAATGATTGTGTCAATAAGTTCATGTCAACAATGATTATGTCAATGAGTTCATGTAAACAATGATTGTGTCAATAAGTTCATGTAAACAATGATTGTGTCAATAAGTTCATGTCAACAATGATTATGTCAATAAGTTCATGTCAACAATGATTAAGTCAATAAGTTAATGTAAACAATGATTGTGTCAATAAGTTCATGTCAACAATGATTATGTCAATGAGTTCATGTCAACAATGATTATGTCAATAAGTTCATGTAAACAATGATTGTGTCAATAAGTTCATGTCCACAATGATTAAGTCAATAAGTTCATGTAAACAATTATTATGTCAATGAGTTCATGTCAACAATGATTTTGTCAATAAGTTCATGTAAACAATGATTATGTCAATAAGTTCATGTCAACAATGATTAAGTCAATAAGTTAATGTAAACAATGATTGTGTCAATAAGTTCATGTCAACAATGATTATGTCAATGAGTTCATGTAAACAATGATTGTGTCAATAAGTTCATGTCAACAATGATTGTGTCAATAAGTTCATGTAAACAATGATTGTGTCAATAAGTTCATGTAAACAATGATTGTGTCAATAAGTTCATGTAAACAATGATTATGTCAATAAGTTCATGTCCACAATGATTAAGTCAATAAGTTAATGTAAACAATGATTGTGTCAATAAGTTCATGTCAACAATGATTATGTCAATGAGTTCATGTCAACAATGATTATGTCAATAAGTTCATGTCAACAATGATTGTGTCAATAAGTTCATGTCCACAATGATTAAGTCAATAAGTTCATGTAAACAATGATTATGTCAATAAGTTCATGTCAACAATGATTGTGTCAATAAGTTCATGTAAACAATGATTATGTCAATGAGTTCATGTCAACAATGATTTTGTCAATAAGTTCATGTCAACAATGATTATGTCAATAAGTTCATGTCAACAATGATTAAGTCAATAAGTTAATGTAAACAATGATTGTGTCAATAAGTTCATGTCAACAATGATCATGTCAATGAGTTCATGTAAACAATGATTGTGTCAATAAGTTCATGTCAACAATGATTGTGTCAATAAGTTCATGTAAACAATGATTGTGTCGATAAGTTCATGTAAACAATGATTATGTCAATAAGTTCATGTAAACAATGATTATGTCAATAAGTTCATGTCCACAATGATTAAGTCAATAAGTTAATGTAAACAATGATTATGTCAATAAGTTCATGTAAACAATGATTATGTCAATAAGTTCATGTCAACAATGATTATGTCAATAAGTTCATGTAAACAATGATTGTGTCAATAAGTTCATGTCAACAATGATTGTGTCAATAAGTTCATGTCAACAATGATTATGTCAATGAGTTCATGTCAACAATGATTATGTCAATAAGTTCATGTAAACAATGATTGTGTCAATAAGTTCATGTCAACAATGATTATGTCAATGAGTTCATGTAAACAATGATTGTGTCAATAAGTTCATGTAAACAATGATTGTGTCAATAAGTTCATGTCAACAATGATTATGTCAATAAGTTCATGTCAACAATGATTAAGTCAATAAGTTAATGTAAACAATGATTGTGTCAATAAGTTCATGTCAACAATGATTATGTCAATGAGTTCATGTCAACAATGATTATGTCAATAAGTTCATGTAAACAATGATTGTGTCAATAAGTTCATGTCCACAATGATTAAGTCAATAAGTTCATGTAAACAATTATTATGTCAATGAGTTCATGTCAACAATGATTTTGTCAATAAGTTCATGTAAACAATGATTATGTCAATAAGTTCATGTCAACAATGATTAAGTCAATAAGTTAATGTAAACAATGATTGTGTCAATAAGTTCATGTCAACAATGATTATGTCAATGAGTTCATGTAAACAATGATTATGTCAATAAGTTCATGTAAACAATGATTGTGTCAATAAGTTCATGTCAACAATGATTGTGTCAATAAGTTCATGTAAACAATGATTGTGTCAATAAGTTCATGTAAACAATGATTATGTCAATAAGTTCATGTAAACAATGATTATGTCAATAAGTTCATGTCCACAATGATTAAGTCAATAAGTTAATGTAAACAATGATTGTGTCAATAAGTTCATGTCAACAATGATTATGTCAATGAGTTCATGTCAACAATGATTATGTCAATAAGTTCATGTAAACAATGATTGTGTCAATAAGTTCATGTCAACAATGATTATGTCAATGAGTTCATGTAAACAATGATTGTGTCAATAAGTTCATGTAAACAATGATTGTGTCAATAAGTTCATGTCAACAATGATTATGTCAATAAGTTCATGTCAACAATGATTAAGTCAATAAGTTAATGTAAACAATGATTGTGTCAATAAGTTCATGTCAACAATGATTATGTCAATGAGTTCATGTCAACAATGATTATGTCAATAAGTTCATGTAAACAATGATTGTGTCAATAAGTTCATGTCCACAATGATTTTGTCAATAAGTTCATGTAAACAATGATTATGTCAATAAGTTCATGTCAACAATGATTAAGTCAATAAGTTAATGTAAACAATGATTGTGTCAATAAGTTCATGTCAACAATGATTATGTCAATGAGTTCATGTAAACAATGATTGTGTCAATAAGTTCATGTCAACAATGATTGTGTCAATAAGTTCATGTAAACAATGATTGTGTCAATAAGTTCATGTAAACAATGATTGTGTCAATAAGTTCATGTAAACAATGATTGTGTCAATAAGTTCATGTAAACAATGATTGTGTCAATAAGTTCATGTCAACAATGATTAAGTCAATAAGTTAATGTAAACAATGATTGTGTCAATAAGTTCATGTCAACAATGATTATGTCAATGAGTTCATGTCAACAATGATTATGTCAATAAGTTCATGTAAACAATGATTGTGTCAATAAGTTCATGTCAACAATGATTATGTCAATGAGTTCATGTAAACAATTATTATGTCAATAAGTTCATGTAAACAATGATTGTGTCAATAAGTTCATGTCAACAATGATTATGTCAATGAGTTCATGTAAACAATTATTATGTCAATAAGTTCATGTCAACAATGATTGTGTCAATAAGTTCATGTCAACAATGATTATGTCAATAAGTTCATGTCAACAATGATTTAGTCAATAAGTTAATGTAAACAATGATTGTGTCAATAAGTTCATGTCAACAATGATTATGTCAATGAGTTCATGTCAACAATGATTATGTCAATAAGTTCATGTAAACAATGATTGTGTCAATAAGTTCATGTCCACAATGATTAAGTCAATAAGTTCATGTAAACAATTATTATGTCAATGAGTTCATGTCAACAATGATTTTGTCAATAAGTTCATGTAAACAATGATTATGTCAATAAGTTCATGTCAACAATGATTAAGTCAATAAGTTAATGTAAACAATGATTGTGTCAATAAGTTCATGTCAACAATGATTATGTCAATGAGTTCATGTAAACAATGATTGTGTCAATAAGTTCATGTCAACAATGATTGTGTCAATAAGTTCATGTAAACAATGATTGTGTCAATAAGTTCATGTAAACAATGATTATGTCAATAAGTTCATGTCCACAATGATTAAGTCAATAAGTTCATGTCCACAATGATTATGTCAATGAGTTCATGTAAACAATGATTATGTCAATAAGTTCATGTAAACAATGATTGTGTCAATAAGTTCATGTCAACAATGATTATGTCAATGAGTTCATGTAAACAATGATTGTGTCAATAAGTTCATGTCAACAATGATTATGTCAATGAGTTCATGTCAACAATGATTATGTCAATAAGTTCATGTAAACAATGATTGTGTCAATAAGTTCATGTCAACAATGATTATGTCAATGAGTTCATGTAAACAATGATTGTGTCAATAAGTTAATGTCAACAATGATTGTGTCAATAAGTTCATGTAAACAATGATTGTGTCAATACGTTCATGTCCACAATGATTAAGTCAATAAGTTCATGTAAACAATTATTATGTCAATGAGTTCATGTCAACAATGATTATGTCAATAAGTTCATGTAAACAATGATTATGTCAATAAGTTCATGTAAACAATGATCATGTCAATAAGTTCATGTCAACAATGATTATGTCAATAAGTTCATGTAAACAATGATTAAGTCAATAAGTTCATGCAAACAATTATTATGTCAATAAGTTCATGTCAACAATGATTATGTCAATAAGTTCATGTAAACAATGATTATGTCAATAAGTTCATGTCAACAATGATTGTGTCAATAAGTTCGTGTCAACAATGATTATGTCAATAAGTTCATGTCAACAATGATTATGTCAATAAGTTCATGTCAACAATTATTATGTCAATAAGTTCATGTAAACAATGATTATGTCAATAAGTTCATGTCAACAATGATTATGTCAATAAGTTCATGTAAACAATGATTATGTCAATAAGTTCATGTCAACAATGATTATGTCAATAAGTTCATGTCAACAATGATTATGTTAATAAGTTCATGTAAACAATGATTGTGTCAATAAGTTCATGTCCACAATGATTATGTCAATAAGTTCATGTAAACAATTATTATGTCAATAAGTTCATGTCAACAATGATTATGTCAATGAGTTCATGTCAACAATGATTATGTCAATAAGTTCATGCAAACAATGATTATGTCAATAAGTTCATGTCAACAATGATTATGTCAATGAGTTCATGTCAACAATGATTGTGTCAATAAGTTCGTGTCAACAATGATTATGTCAATAAGTTCATGTCAACAATTATTATGTCAATAAGTTCATGTAAACAATGATTATGTCAATAAGTTCATGTCAACAATGATTATGTCAATAAGTTCATGTCAACAATGATTATGTCAATAAGTTCATGTCAACAATCAATATGTTAATGAGTTCATGTAAATAATTATTAACTCAACATGTTCATGAAAACAATGGATATGTCAATAAGTTCATGTAAGAAATGATCAAGTTTGATGATGATGGAACATATTTGAGATGGTGGAACATATTTGAGATGGTGGAACATATTTGAGATGATGGAACATATTTAAGATGGTGGAACATATTTGAGATGGTGGAACATATTTGAGATGATGGAACATATTTGAGATGGTGGAACATATTTGAGATGATGGAACATATTTGAGATGGTGGAACATATTTAAGATGGTGGAACATATTTGAGATGGTGGAACATATTTGAGATGATGGAACATATTTGAGATGGTGGAACATATTTGAGATGGTGGAACATATTTGAGATGGTGGAACATATTTAAGATGGTGGAACATATTTGAGATGGTGGAACATATTTGAGATGATGGAACATATTTGAGATGATGGAACATATTTGAGATGGTGGAACATATTTGAGATGGTGGAACATATTTAAGATGGTGGAACATATTTGAGATGGTGGAACATATTTGAGATGGTGGAACATATTTAAGATGGTGGAACATATTTGAGATGGTGGAACATATTTGAGATGGTGGAACATATTTGAGATGATGGAACATATTTGAGATGGTGGAACATATTTGAGATGATGGAACATATTTGAGATGGTGGAACATATTTGAGATGGTGGAACATATTTGAGATGGTGGAACATATTTGAGATGATGGAACATATTTGAGATGGTGGAACATATTTGAGATGATGGAACATATTTGAGATGACGGAACATATTTGAGATGACGGAACATATTTGAGATGATGGAACATATTTGAGATGATGGAACATATGTGAGACGATGGAACATATTTGAGATGATGGAACATATTTGAGATGATGGAACATATTTGAGATGATGGAACATATTTGAGATGGTGGAACATATTTGAGATGATGGAACATATTTGAGATGATGGAACATATTTGAGATGGTGGAACATATTTGAGATGATGGAACATATTTGAGATGATGGAACATATTTGAGATGGTGGAACATATTTGAGATGATGGAACATATTTGAGATGGTGGAACATATTTAAGATGGTGGAACATATTTGAGATGGTGGAACATATTTGAGATGATGGAACATATTTGAGATGGTGGAACATATTTGAGATGATGGAACATATTTGAGATGACGGAACATATTTGAGATGATGGAACATATTTGAGATGGTGGAACATATTTGAGATGGTGGAACATATTTGAGATGATGGAACATATTTAAGATGGTGGAACATATTTGAGATGGTGGAACATATTTGAGATGATGGAACATATTTGAGATGGTGGAACATATTTGAGATGATGGAACATATTTGAGATGGTGGAACATATTTAAGATGGTGGAACATATTTGAGATGGTGGAACATATTTGAGATGATGGAACATATTTGAGATGGTGGAACATATTTGAGATGGTGGAACATATTTGAGATGGTGGAACATATTTAAGATGGTGGAACATATTTGAGATGGTGGAACATATTTGAGATGATGGAACATATTTGAGATGATGGAACATATTTGAGATGGTGGAACATATTTGAGATGGTGGAACATATTTAAGATGGTGGAACATATTTGAGATGGTGGAACATATTTGAGATGGTGGAACATATTTAAGATGGTGGAACATATTTGAGATGGTGGAACATATTTGAGATGGTGGAACATATTTGAGATGATGGAACATATTTGAGATGGTGGAACATATTTGAGATGATGGAACATATTTGAGATGGTGGAACATATTTGAGATGGTGGAACATATTTGAGATGGTGGAACATATTTGAGATGATGGAACATATTTGAGATGGTGGAACATATTTGAGATGATGGAACATATTTGAGATGACGGAACATATTTGAGATGACGGAACATATTTGAGATGATGGAACATATTTGAGATGATGGAACATATGTGAGACGATGGAACATATTTGAGATGATGGAACATATTTGAGATGATGGAACATATTTGAGATGATGGAACATATTTGAGATGGTGGAACATATTTGAGATGATGGAACATATTTGAGATGATGGAACATATTTGAGATGGTGGAACATATTTGAGATGATGGAACATATTTGAGATGATGGAACATATTTGAGATGGTGGAACATATTTGAGATGATGGAACATATTTGAGATGATGGAACATATTTGAGATGGTGGAACATATTTGAGATGATGGAACATATTTGAGATGACGGAACATATTTGAGATGATGGAACATATTTGAGATGATGGAACATATGTGAGACGATGGAACATATTTGAGATGATGGAACATATTTGAGATGATGGAACATATTTGAGATGATGGAACATATTTGAGATGATGGAACATATTTGAGATGGTGGAACATATTTGAGATGATGGAACATATTTGAGATGATGGAACATACTTGAGATGGTGGAACATATTTGAGATGATGGAACATATTTGAGATGGTGGAACATATTTGAGATGATGGAACATATGTGAGACGATGGAACATATTTGAGATGATGGAACATATTTGAGATGATGGAACATATTTGAGATGATGGAACATATTTGAGATGATGGAACATATTTGAGATGGTGGAACATATTTGAGATGATGGAACATATTTGAGATGATGGAACATATTTGAGATGGTGGAACATATTTGAGATGATGGAACATATTTGAGATGATGGAACATATTTGAGATGGTGGAACATATTTGAGATGATGGAACATATTTGAGATGGTGGAACATATTTAAGATGGTGGAACATATTTGAGATGGTGGAACATATTTGAGATGATGGAACATATTTGAGATGGTGGAACATATTTGAGATGATGGAACATATTTGAGATGACGGAACATATTTGAGATGATGGAACATATTTGAGATGGTGGAACATATTTGAGATGGTGGAACATATTTGAGATGGTGGAACATATTTGAGATGATGGAACATATTTAAGATGGTGGAACATATTTGAGATGGTGGAACATATTTGAGATGATGGAACATATTTGAGATGGTGGAACATATTTGAGATGATGGAACATATTTGAGATGGTGGAACATATTTAAGATGGTGGAACATATTTGAGATGGTGGAACATATTTGAGATGATGGAACATATTTGAGATGGTGGAACATATTTGAGATGGTGGAACATATTTGAGATGGTGGAACATATTTAAGATGGTGGAACATATTTGAGATGGTGGAACATATTTGAGATGATGGAACATATTTGAGATGATGGAACATATTTGAGATGGTGGAACATATTTGAGATGGTGGAACATATTTAAGATGGTGGAACATATTTGAGATGGTGGAACATATTTGAGATGGTGGAACATATTTAAGATGGTGGAACATATTTGAGATGGTGGAACATATTTGAGATGGTGGAACATATTTGAGATGATGGAACATATTTGAGATGGTGGAACATATTTGAGATGATGGAACATATTTGAGATGGTGGAACATATTTGAGATGGTGGAACATATTTGAGATGGTGGAACATATTTGAGATGATGGAACATATTTGAGATGGTGGAACATATTTGAGATGATGGAACATATTTGAGATGACGGAACATATTTGAGATGACGGAACATATTTGAGATGATGGAACATATTTGAGATGATGGAACATATGTGAGACGATGGAACATATTTGAGATGATGGAACATATTTGAGATGATGGAACATATTTGAGATGATGGAACATATTTGAGATGGTGGAACATATTTGAGATGATGGAACATATTTGAGATGATGGAACATATTTGAGATGGTGGAACATATTTGAGATGATGGAACATATTTGAGATGATGGAACATATTTGAGATGGTGGAACATATTTGAGATGATGGAACATATTTGAGATGATGGAACATATTTGAGATGGTGGAACATATTTGAGATGATGGAACATATTTGAGATGACGGAACATATTTGAGATGATGGAACATATTTGAGATGATGGAACATATGTGAGACGATGGAACATATTTGAGATGATGGAACATATTTGAGATGATGGAACATATTTGAGATGATGGAACATATTTGAGATGATGGAACATATTTGAGATGGTGGAACATATTTGAGATGATGGAACATATTTGAGATGATGGAACATATTTGAGATGGTGGAACATATTTGAGATGATGGAACATATTTGAGATGGTGGAACATATTTGAGATGATGGAACATATGTGAGACGATGGAACATATTTGAGATGATGGAACATATTTGAGATGATGGAACATATTTGAGATGATGGAACATATTTGAGATGATGGAACATATTTGAGATGATGGAACATATTTGAGATGGTGGAACATATTTGAGATGATGGAACATATTTGAGATGATGGAACATATTTGAGATGGTGGAACATATTTGAGATGATGGAACATATTTGAGATGATGGAACATATTTGAGATGGTGGAACATATTTGAGATGATGGAACATATTTGAGATGGTGGAACATATTTAAGATGGTGGAACATATTTGAGATGGTGGAACATATTTGAGATGATGGAACATATTTGAGATGGTGGAACATATTTGAGATGATGGAACATATTTGAGATGACGGAACATATTTGAGATGATGGAACATATTTGAGATGGTGGAACATATTTGAGATGGTGGAACATATTTGAGATGGTGGAACATATTTGAGATGATGGAACATATTTAAGATGGTGGAACATATTTGAGATGGTGGAACATATTTGAGATGATGGAACATATTTGAGATGGTGGAACATATTTGAGATGATGGAACATATTTGAGATGATGGAACATATTTGAGATGACGGAACATATTTGAGATGGTGGAACATATTTGAGATGGTGGAACATATTTGAGATGATGGAACATATTTGAGATGGTGGAACATATTTGAGATGATGGAACATATTTAAGATGGTGGAACATATTTGAGATGGTGGAACATATTTGAGATGATGGAACATATTTGAGATGGTGGAACATATTTGAGATGATGGAACATATTTGAGATGGTGGAACATATTTAAGATGGTGGAACATATTTGAGATGGTGGAACATATTTGAGATGATGGAACATATTTGAGATGGTGGAACATATTTGAGATGGTGGAACATATTTAAGATGGTGGAACATATTTGAGATGGTGGAACATATTTGAGATGATGGAACATATTTGAGATGATGGAACATATTTGAGATGGTGGAACATATTTGAGATGGTGGAACATATTTAAGATGGTGGAACATATTTGAGATGGTGGAACATATTTGAGATGGTGGAACATATTTAAGATGGTGAAACATATTTGAGATGGTGGAACATATTTGAGATGGTGGAACATATTTGAGATGATGGAACATATTTGAGATGGTGGAACATATTTGAGATGATGGAACATATTTGAGATGGTGGAACATATTTGAGATGGTGGAACATATTTGAGATGGTGGAACATATTTGAGATGATGGAACATATTTGAGATGGTGGAACATATTTGAGATGATGGAACATATTTGAGATGACGGAACATATTTGAGATGACGGAACATATTTGAGATGATGGAACATATTTGAGATGATGGAACATATGTGAGACGATGGAACATATTTGAGATGATGGAACATATTTGAGATGATGGAACATATTTGAGATGATGGAACATATTTGAGATGGTGGAACATATTTGAGATGATGGAACATATTTGAGATGATGGAACATATTTGAGATGGTGGAACATATTTGAGATGATGGAACATATTTGAGATGATGGAACATATTTGAGATGGTGGAACATATTTGAGATGATGGAACATATTTGAGATGATGGAACATATTTGAGATGGTGGAACATATTTGAGATGATGGAACATATTTGAGATGACGGAACATATTTGAGATGATGGAACATATTTGAGATGATGGAACATATGTGAGACGATGGAACATATTTGAGATGATGGAACATATTTGAGATGATGGAACATATTTGAGATGATGGAACATATTTGAGATGATGGAACATATTTGAGATGGTGGAACATATTTGAGATGATGGAACATATTTGAGATGATGGAACATATTTGAGATGGTGGAACATATTTGAGATGATGGAACATATTTGAGATGGTGGAACATATTTGAGATGATGGAACATATGTGAGACGATGGAACATATTTGAGATGATGGAACATATTTGAGATGATGGAACATATTTGAGATGATGGAACATATTTGAGATGATGGAACATATTTGAGATGATGGAACATATTTGAGATGGTGGAACATATTTGAGATGATGGAACATATTTGAGATGATGGAACATATTTGAGATGGTGGAACATATTTGAGATGATGGAACATATTTGAGATGATGGAACATATTTGAGATGGTGGAACATATTTGAGATGATGGAACATATTTGAGATGGTGGAACATATTTAAGATGGTGGAACATATTTGAGATGGTGGAACATATTTGAGATGATGGAACATATTTGAGATGGTGGAACATATTTGAGATGATGGAACATATTTGAGATGACGGAACATATTTGAGATGATGGAACATATTTGAGATGGTGGAACATATTTGAGATGGTGGAACATATTTGAGATGGTGGAACATATTTGAGATGATGGAACATATTTAAGATGGTGGAACATATTTGAGATGGTGGAACATATTTGAGATGATGGAACATATTTGAGATGGTGGAACATATTTGAGATGATGGAACATATTTGAGATGGTGGAACATATTTAAGATGGTGGAACATATTTGAGATGGTGGAACATATTTGAGATGATGGAACATATTTGAGATGGTGGAACATATTTGAGATGGTGGAACATATTTGAGATGGTGGAACATATTTAAGATGGTGGAACATATTTGAGATGGTGGAACATATTTGAGATGATGGAACATATTTGAGATGATGGAACATATTTGAGATGGTGGAACATATTTGAGATGGTGGAACATATTTAAGATGGTGGAACATATTTGAGATGGTGGAACATATTTGAGATGGTGGAACATATTTAAGATGGTGGAACATATTTGAGATGGTGGAACATATTTGAGATGGTGGAACATATTTGAGATGATGGAACATATTTGAGATGGTGGAACATATTTGAGATGATGGAACATATTTGAGATGGTGGAACATATTTGAGATGGTGGAACATATTTGAGATGGTGGAACATATTTGAGATGATGGAACATATTTGAGATGGTGGAACATATTTGAGATGATGGAACATATTTGAGATGACGGAACATATTTGAGATGACGGAACATATTTGAGATGATGGAACATATTTGAGATGATGGAACATATGTGAGACGATGGAACATATTTGAGATGATGGAACATATTTGAGATGATGGAACATATTTGAGATGATGGAACATATTTGAGATGGTGGAACATATTTGAGATGATGGAACATATTTGAGATGATGGAACATATTTGAGATGGTGGAACATATTTGAGATGATGGAACATATTTGAGATGATGGAACATATTTGAGATGGTGGAACATATTTGAGATGATGGAACATATTTGAGATGATGGAACATATTTGAGATGGTGGAACATATTTGAGATGATGGAACATATTTGAGATGACGGAACATATTTGAGATGATGGAACATATTTGAGATGATGGAACATATGTGAGACGATGGAACATATTTGAGATGATGGAACATATTTGAGATGATGGAACATATTTGAGATGATGGAACATATTTGAGATGATGGAACATATTTGAGATGGTGGAACATATTTGAGATGATGGAACATATTTGAGATGATGGAACATATTTGAGATGGTGGAACATATTTGAGATGATGGAACATATTTGAGATGGTGGAACATATTTGAGATGATGGAACATATGTGAGACGATGGAACATATTTGAGATGATGGAACATATTTGAGATGATGGAACATATTTGAGATGATGGAACATATTTGAGATGATGGAACATATTTGAGATGATGGAACATATTTGAGATGGTGGAACATATTTGAGATGATGGAACATATTTGAGATGATGGAACATATTTGAGATGGTGGAACATATTTGAGATGATGGAACATATTTGAGATGATGGAACATATTTGAGATGGTGGAACATATTTGAGATGATGGAACATATTTGAGATGGTGGAACATATTTAAGATGGTGGAACATATTTGAGATGGTGGAACATATTTGAGATGATGGAACATATTTGAGATGGTGGAACATATTTGAGATGATGGAACATATTTGAGATGACGGAACATATTTGAGATGATGGAACATATTTGAGATGGTGGAACATATTTGAGATGGTGGAACATATTTGAGATGGTGGAACATATTTGAGATGATGGAACATATTTAAGATGGTGGAACATATTTGAGATGGTGGAACATATTTGAGATGATGGAACATATTTGAGATGGTGGAACATATTTGAGATGATGGAACATATTTGAGATGATGGAACATATTTGAGATGACGGAACATATTTGAGATGGTGGAACATATTTGAGATGGTGGAACATATTTGAGATGATGGAACATATTTGAGATGGTGGAACATATTTGAGATGATGGAACATATTTAAGATGGTGGAACATATTTGAGATGGTGGAACATATTTGAGATGATGGAACATATTTGAGATGGTGGAACATATTTGAGATGATGGAACATATTTGAGATGGTGGAACATATTTAAGATGGTGGAACATATTTGAGATGGTGGAACATATTTGAGATGATGGAACATATTTGAGATGGTGGAACATATTTGAGATGGTGGAACATATTTGAGATGGTGGAACATATTTAAGATGGTGGAACATATTTGAGATGGTGGAACATATTTGAGATGATGGAACATATTTGAGATGATGGAACATATTTGAGATGGTGGAACATATTTGAGATGGTGGAACATATTTAAGATGGTGGAACATATTTGAGATGGTGGAACATATTTGAGATGGTGGAACATATTTAAGATGGTGGAACATATTTGAGATGGTGGAACATATTTGAGATGGTGGAACATATTTGAGATGATGGAACATATTTGAGATGGTGGAACATATTTGAGATGATGGAACATATTTGAGATGGTGGAACATATTTGAGATGGTGGAACATATTTGAGATGGTGGAACATATTTGAGATGATGGAACATATTTGAGATGGTGGAACATATTTGAGATGATGGAACATATTTGAGATGACGGAACATATTTGAGATGACGGAACATATTTGAGATGATGGAACATATTTGAGATGATGGAACATATGTGAGACGATGGAACATATTTGAGATGATGGAACATATTTGAGATGATGGAACATATTTGAGATGATGGAACATATTTGAGATGGTGGAACATATTTGAGATGATGGAACATATTTGAGATGGTGGAACATATTTGAGATGGTGGAACATATTTGAGATGGTGGAACATATTTGAGATGATGGAACATATTTAAGATGGTGGAACATATTTGAGATGGTGGAACATATTTGAGATGATGGAACATATTTGAGATGGTGGAACATATTTGAGATGATGGAACATATTTGAGATGATGGAACATATTTGAGATGACGGAACATATTTGAGATGGTGGAACATATTTGAGATGGTGGAACATATTTGAGATGATGGAACATATTTGAGATGGTGGAACATATTTGAGATGATGGAACATATTTAAGATGGTGGAACATATTTGAGATGGTGGAACATATTTGAGATGATGGAACATATTTGAGATGGTGGAACATATTTGAGATGATGGAACATATTTGAGATGGTGGAACATATTTAAGATGGTGGAACATATTTGAGATGGTGGAACATATTTGAGATGATGGAACATATTTGAGATGGTGGAACATATTTGAGATGGTGGAACATATTTGAGATGGTGGAACATATTTAAGATGGTGGAACATATTTGAGATGGTGGAACATATTTGAGATGATGGAACATATTTGAGATGATGGAACATATTTGAGATGGTGGAACATATTTGAGATGGTGGAACATATTTAAGATGGTGGAACATATTTGAGATGGTGGAACATATTTGAGATGGTGGAACATATTTAAGATGGTGGAACATATTTGAGATGGTGGAACATATTTGAGATGGTGGAACATATTTGAGATGATGGAACATATTTGAGATGGTGGAACATATTTGAGATGATGGAACATATTTGAGATGGTGGAACATATTTGAGATGGTGGAACATATTTGAGATGGTGGAACATATTTGAGATGATGGAACATATTTGAGATGGTGGAACATATTTGAGATGATGGAACATATTTGAGATGACGGAACATATTTGAGATGACGGAACATATTTGAGATGATGGAACATATTTGAGATGATGGAACATATGTGAGACGATGGAACATATTTGAGATGATGGAACATATTTGAGATGATGGAACATATTTGAGATGATGGAACATATTTGAGATGGTGGAACATATTTGAGATGATGGAACATATTTGAGATGATGGAACATATTTGAGATGGTGGAACATATTTGAGATGATGGAACATATTTGAGATGATGGAACATATTTGAGATGGTGGAACATATTTGAGATGATGGAACATATTTGAGATGATGGAACATATTTGAGATGGTGGAACATATTTGAGATGATGGAACATATTTGAGATGACGGAACATATTTGAGATGATGGAACATATTTGAGATGATGGAACATATGTGAGACGATGGAACATATTTGAGATGATGGAACATATTTGAGATGATGGAACATATTTGAGATGATGGAACATATTTGAGATGATGGAACATATTTGAGATGGTGGAACATATTTGAGATGATGGAACATATTTGAGATGATGGAACATATTTGAGATGGTGGAACATATTTGAGATGATGGAACATATTTGAGATGGTGGAACATATTTGAGATGATGGAACATATGTGAGACGATGGAACATATTTGAGATGATGGAACATATTTGAGATGATGGAACATATGTGAGATGATGGAACATATGTGAGATGATGGAACATATTTGAGATGGTGGAACATATTTGAGATAATGGAACATATGTGAGATGATGGAACATATTTGAGATGGTGGAACATATTTGAGATGATGGAACATATTTGAGATGGTGGAACATATTTGAGATGATGGAACATATTTGAGATGGTGGAACATATTTGAGATGGTGGAACATATTTGAGATGGTGGAACATATTTGAGATGATGGAACATATTTGAGATGATGGAACATATTTGAGATGGTGGAACATATTTGAGATGATGGAACATATTTGAGATGGTGGAACATATTTGAGATGATGGAACATATTTGAGATGATGGAACATATTTGAGATGATGGAACATATTTGAGATGGTGGAACATATTTGAGATGATGGAACATATGTGAGATGATGGAACATATTTGAGATGGTGGAACATATTTGCAAGGGAAATCCTCCACAGGAGGCAGGCATGCTCCTGGTTGATTCCTGGATGAGCGGACATGTTGTGATTGTAATGACCAGCACTTCCTGTTCCAGCAGGTCAAGAGAACCTCACATTGAGAAGACCAGAGAACCTGACATTGAGAAGACAAGAGAACCTCACATTGAGAAGACAAGAGAACCTCACATTGAGAAGACAAGAGAACCTCACATCGAGAAGACAAGAGAACCTCACATCGAGAAGACCAGAGAACCTCACATTGAGAAGACAAGAGAACCTCACATTGAGAAGACAAGAGAACCTCACATTGAGAAGACAAGAGAACCTCACATTGAGAAGACCAGAGAACCTCACATTGAGAAGACAAGAGAACCTCACATTGAGAAGACAAGAGAACCTCACATTGAGAAGACAAGAGAACCTCACATTGAGAAGACCAGAGAACCTCACATTGAGAAGACAAGAGAACCTCACATTGAGAAGACAAGAGAACCTCACATTGAGAAGACAAGAGAACCTCACATTGAGAAGACAAGAGAACCTCACATTGAGAAGACCAGAGAACCTCACATTGAGAAGACCAGAGAATATCACATTGAGAAGACAAGAGAACCTCACATTGAGAAGACAAGAGAACCTCACATTGAGAAGACAAGAGAACCTCACATTGAGAAGACAAGAGAACCTCACATTGAGAAGACAAGAGAACCTCACATTGAGAAGACCAGAGAACCTCACATTGAGAAGACCAGAGAACCTCACATTGAGAAGACAAGAGAACCTCACATTGAGAAGACAAGAGAACCTCACATTGAGAAGACCAGAGAACCTCACATTGAGAAGACCAGAGAACCTCACATTGAGAAGACAAGAGAACCTCACATTGAGAAGACAAGAGAACCTCACATTGAGAAGACAAGAGAACCTCACATTGGGAAGACCAGAGAACCTCACATTGAGAAGACCAGATGTCCATCTGAAGGACATTACTGCATCCTCAGATCAATATGGCTTGGATGGAAAGTATTATGGGATGTATGATGCATATTTCCATCCGTGATGAGTCAGTCCCTCATTATTACTTCATTGTTTGAGCTCCAGAACAGCCAGGAAGTATCTCCTCTCCACGACCTCCCCGTGACCCCAGCACTGATCTTCTCAGACAAGATGATTGCTAAGCCAATGTCTATAAAAACTCAATGGCCTTAATTGGCAAATAAAAAGCACTTTAACCGCTGACGGAATAACCCGATCAATAATGTTCTACTCTCAGCGGAAACTATACATATATATATATATATATATATATATATATATATATATATATATATATATATATATATATATATATACATTTTGTCTGTGCCATCTTGTTTGGTGTTGTTTACTTACTGGAGAGTGAAAGTGTTGGTGTATGATGTCCTGTTTTCTTGTCATCATTAAAACCTGTGAAGTCTGCCTAGCAACAACATTGTCATCATGTGCGACATCATTGTTGACGTGCATCACATGTTGTACACTTACATAGTACTACTACTGTGTATCACTGTGTTTAACATGTGTATGTAGTTGTGTTTGTAAAGTATTACAATTATATAGTACTACTACTGTGTATTACTGTGTTTTACATGTGTATGTAGTTGTGTTTGTAAAGTACTACAATTATATAGTACTACTACTGTGTATTACTGTGTTTAACATGTGTATGTAGTTGTGTTTGTAAAGTACTACAATTATATAGTACTACTACTGTGTACTTGTATTTCTGTGTTTAACATGCGTTTGTAGTTGTGTTTGTAAAGTACTACAATTACATAGTACTACTACTGTGTACTTGTATTACTGTGTTTACATGTGTATGTAGTTGTGTTTGTAAAGTACTACAATTATATAGTACTACTACTGTGTACTTGTATTTCTGTGTTTAACATGTGTTTGTAGTTGTGTTTGTAAAGTACTACAATTATATAGTACTACTACTGTGTATTACTGTGTTTTACATGTGTATGTAGTTGTGTTTGTAAAGTACTACAATTATATAGTACTACTACTGTGTACTTGTATTACTGTGTTTACATGTGTTTGTAGTTGTGTTTGTAAAGTACTACAATTATATAGTACTACTACTGTGTACTTGTATTACTGTGTTTAACATGTGCATGTAGTTGTTGTTGTAAAATACTACAATTAAAAAGTAGTACTGGTGTATAGTTATATTACTGTGTTTATAATGTGTATGTAGTTGTTGTTGTAAAATACTACAGGTACACACAATATGCAGTAGTGTGAAGTACTAAGAGTACTGTGTGTGTGTACGTGAAGACCAAGGCGAAGGATCGCAAGCAGAGTGAAGCATTCTGGGAGTCCACAGGCTGTGGGTGCTGATGGATCCATAACGTCCATACAGCTGCCAGCACCGATCCATGGCAGGAAAATTTCCAACAACTTTTAGGATCTTTTTGTGGACCTGAGTCCTTAGGAACCAGGAGCAGGTTGATATCAGCACAAAGGAGCAGGTTGATATCAGCACAAAGGAGCAGGTTGATATCAGCACAAAGGAGCAGGTTGATATCAGCAAAAAGGAGCAGGTTGATATCAGCACACATGAGCAGGTTGATATCAGCACAAAGGAGCAGGTTGATATCAGCACAAATGAGCAAAGTTGATATCAGCACAAAGGAGCAGGTTGATATCAGCACAAATGAGCAAAGTTGATATCAGCACAAAGGAGCAAAGTTGATATCAGCACATCAGCACAAATGAGCAAAGTTGATATCAGCACAAAGGAGCAAAGTTGATATCAGCACAAAGGAGCAGGTTGATATCAGCACAAATGAGCAGGTTGATATCAGCACAAAGTAGCAGGTTGTTATCAGCACAAAGGAGCAGGTTGATATCAGCACAAAAGAGCAGGTTGATATCAGCACAAAGGAGCAGGTTGATATCAGCACAAAAGAGCAGGTTGATATCAGCACAAAGGAGCAGGTTGAGGAACAGGTTGATATCAGCACAAAGGAGCAGGTTGATATCAGCACAAAGGAGCAGGTTGATATCAGCAAAAATGAGAAGGTTGGTTTAAGCAATAAGTAGCATGTTGATATCACAAATGAGCAGGTTGATATCAGCACAAATGAGAAGGTTGGTTTTAGCACAAAGTAGATGTTGATATCACAAAGGAGCAGGTTGATATCAGCACAAAGGAGCAGGTTGATATCAGCACAAAGAAGCAGGTTGAAGAACAGGTTGATATCAGCACAAAGGAGCAGGTTGATATCAGCAAAAATGAGAAGGTTGGTTTAAGCAATAAGTAGCATGTTGATATCATAAATGAGCAGGTTGATATCAGCACAAAGGAGCAGGTTGATATCAGCAAAAAGGAGCAGGTTGATATCAGCACAAAGGAGCAGGTTGAAGAACAGGTTGATATCAGCACAAAGGAGCAGGTTGATATCAGCAAAAATGAGAAGGTTGGTTTTAGCACAAAGTAGCATGTTGATATCACAAAGGAGCAGGTTGATATCAGCACAAAGGAGCAGGTTGAAGAACAGGTTGATATCAGCACAAAGGAGCAGGTTGATATCAGCACAAAGGAGCAGGTTGATATCATCACAAAGGAGCAGGTTGATATCAGCACAAAGGAGCAGGTTGATATCAGCACAAAGGAGCAGGTTGATATCAGCACAAAGGAGCAGGTTGATATCAGCACAAAGGAGTAGGTTGATATCAGCACAAAGGAGCAGGTTAATATCAGCACAAAGGAGCAGGTTGATATCAGCACAAAGGAGCAGGTTGATATCAGCACAAAGGAGCAGGTTGATATCAGCACAAAGGAGCAGGTTGATATCAGCACAAAGGAGCAGGTTGATATCATCCCAAAGGAGCAGGTTGATATCATCACAAAGGAGCAGGTTGATATCAGCACAAAGGAGCAGGTTGATATCAGCACAAAGGAGCAGGTTGATATCATCACAAAGGAGCAGGTTGATATCAGCACAAAGGAGCAGGTTATAATGATAATAAGGTGCATCAACAATGTGCAATAATAGACAAAGTTGAGTGACAAACATGTTTTGCATCATTTATACTTTGCAGTCAACAATGTTGGATCTGTCATAGCAAACTGAAAACTGCATTGGAGCCAACACCTTGATTCTACTGCCATCTGGCGGTTATTCTTTATAACTGCATCCTAGATTCAGCTGCCCAATATATATATATATATAGTCTACATATACTCTACATATACTGTATGTATACATGATATATATATATATATATATATCATGTATATATATATATATATATATATATATATATATATATATATATATATATATATATATATATATATATATATATATATATATATATATATATATATATATATATATATATATCATGTGTATAAATGATGTATATACATGTGTATATGATATATATATAGGCTGATATACACAGTATCAGACTGGCTGATCAACACAGTATCTGATTGGCTGATTGACACAGTATCTGATTGTCTGATAGACACAGTATCAGATTGGCTGATAGACACAGTATCAGATTGTCTGACGGACACAGTATCAGATTCTCTGATAGACACAGTATCAGATTGTCTGATAGACACAGTATCAGATTGTCTGATAGACACAGTATCATATTGTCTGACGGACACAGTATCAGATTGTCTGATAGACACAGTATCAGATTGTCTGTTAGACATAGTATCAGATTGTCTGATAGACACAGTATCAGATTGTCTAATAGACACAGTATCAGATTGTCTGATAGACACAGTATCATATTGTCTGATGGACACAGTATCAGATTGTCTAATAGACACAGTATCAGATTGTCTGATAGACACAGTATCATATTGTCTGATAGACACAGTATCAGATTGTCTGATAGACACAGTATCATATTGTCTGATGGACACAGTATCATATTGTCTGATAGACACAGTATCAGATTGTCTGAAAGACACAGTATCAGATTGTCTAATAGACACAGTATCAGACTGTCTGATGGACACAGTATCAGATTGTCTGATAGACACAGTATCAGATTGTCTGAAAGACACAGTATCAGATTGTCTAATAGACACAGTATCAGACTGTCTGATGGACACAGTATCAGATTGTCTGATAGACACAGTATCAGACTGTCTGATGGACACAGTATCATATTGTCTGATGGACACAGTATCAGACTGTCTGATGGACACAGTATCAGAGTCGATATGAAGATAATTAGTAGCTATAACAAGACACATATATTCACACAAAAAGACTTTATGAAGTCAGCAGGAGATGACCAGATGATACAGAACATCTTAAAGGAGATTCCCTGAATGATATCATACTGCTTGTAGTTTAGAAGAAATAAAAGTGTTCAAATAAAAAATGTCCAAACCTCTCCAAGTAATCCCAAATACTGACCTGGACTAAAACTGATCAACTACATTCATGTAATGTACACCTGGATCTCTTGTAGAGTAGTCTTGATCCTGTGAGGCTCTGCTGGTCCTGGTTGTCACACCCTGGTCCTGGTCCTGGTCCTGGTTGTTACACCCTGGTCATGGTTGTTAAAGTCTGGTCCTGGTTGTCAAAGTCTGGTCCTGGTTGTCAAAGTATGGTCCTGGTTGTCAAAGTATGGTCCTAGTTGTCAAAGTCTGGTCCTGGTTGTCAAAGTCTGGTCCTGGTTGTCAAAGTATGTTCCTGGTTGTCAAAGTGTGGTCCTGGTTGTCAAAGTATGTTCCTGGTTGTCACACGCTGGTCCTGGTTGTCAAAGTATGTTCCTGGTTGTCAAAGTGTGGTCCTGGTTGTCAAAGTATGTTCCTGGTTGTCAAAGCATGGTCCTGGTTGTCAAAGTATGGTCCTGGTTGTCAAAGTATGGTCCTGGTTGTCAAAGTCTGGTCCTGGTTGTCAAAGTATGTTCCTGGTTGTCACAAGGTGGTCCTGGTTGTCACACCCTGTTCCTGGTTTTCATAGTATGGTCCTGGTTGTCACAAGGTGGTCCTGGTTGTCAAAGTATGGTCCTGGTTGTCACACGCTGGTCGTGGTTGTCAAAGTATGGTCATGGATGTCAAAGTACGGTCCTGGTTGTCACACGCTGGTCCTGGTTTTCATAGTATGGTCCTGGTTGTCAAAGTATGTTCCTGGTTGTCACACGCTGGTCCTGGTTTTCATAGTATGGTCCTGGTTGTCAAAGTATGGTCATGGATGTCAAAGTATGTTCCTGGTTGTCACAAGGTTGTCCTGGTTTTCATAGTATGGTCCTGGTTGTCACAAGGTTGTCCTGGTTTTCATAGTATGGTCCTGGTTGTCAAAGTATGTTCCTGGTTGTCACACACTGGTCCTGGTTTTCATAGTATGGTCCTGGTTGTCAAAGTATGTTCCTGGTTGTCACAAGGTTGTCCTGGTTGTCAAAGTATGTTCCTGGTTGTCACAAGGTGGTCCTGGTTGTCAAAGTACGGTCCTGGTTGTCACAAGGTGGTCCTGGTTGTCAAAGTACGGTGCTGGTTGTCACAAGGTGGTCCTGGTTGTCACAAGGTGGTCCTGGTTGTCACAAGGTGGTCCTGGTTGTCAAAGTACGGTCCTGGTTGTCACAAGGTGGTCCTGGTTGTCACAAGGTGGTCCTGGTTGTCACAAGGTGGTCCTGGTTGTCACAAGGTGGTCCTGGTTGTCACAAGGTGGTCCTGGTACAGTGTTGTTTGAGTTTGCAGGGCAGCACACCCCGGTTGAGCTGGTAGAAGTCCACCAGCTGAATCAAGTCCAAGAAGCGGGTGTGACCATCGTCCAGACTGTGGACCGAGTCCCCTTCATCCTGGACCTGCAGTGTGGTACAAGATGGAGATGAGAACCAACACCAGACCCAGACGGTTGACGTCCACCGTGGGACTCATACAGAGGGTCACCTTTGCTCCATGTGGCCACCAGAGGGTGCTGCCTCTCACATGGTGCTATGGACATGGAGCCAGTAATACAACTATTACAGTCTAGGACTCTTTTTGCCCTCAAAGTCCTCCTTTGTCCAGACAATTAGTGCCTGGACGTGTCAACGTTTACAAAAACAACAAAAAAAGTGATTTTGATGAAATAAATCTATTGACCTGATCACTCTAGTACCGATCACATCCTGATATCACATACTTGTTTATCCACACCTTTGATGTATGGATGGATCCACCCTCCTCTTACACGACCTAGAGCCGTTGTGTAAATGATAAATAAAAATAAAATACAATGATTTGCAAATCCTTTTCAACCTAATTCAAATGACTAGACTGCAAAGACAAGATATTTCATGTTCACACTAAAAAAAAATTTAAAAAAAATTTGGCGAAGCACTTCTGGGTGTTGTTGATAAATATATGTGGCTTTTGCATAGTAGAGTTTTAACTTGCACTTACAGATGTAGCGACCGACTGTATGTACTGAGAGTGGTTTTCTGAAGTGTTCCTGAACCCGTGTGGTGATATCCTTTACACACTGATGTGGCTTTTTTTAATGCAGAACCGCCTGAGGGATCCAAGGTGCGTAATATCATGGCTTACGTGCAGCGATTTCTGCAGATTCTCTGAACCTTTTGATGATATTACGGAGCGTAGATGGTGAAATCCCTAAATTCCTTGTTGAGAAATGTTGTTCTTCAACAATTTTCTCAGGCGTTTGTTGACAAAGTGGTGACCCTCGCCCCCGTCCTCGTTTGTGAACGACTGAGCATTTCACGGAAGCTGCTTTTATACCCAATCATGGCACCCACCTGTTCCCAACTAGCCTGTTCACCTGTGGGACGTTCCAAATAAGTCTTTGGTGAGCATTCCTCAACTTTCTCAGTCTTTTTTGCCACTTGTGCCAGCTTTTTTGAAACACGTTGCAGGCATCACATTCCAAATGAGCTAATATTCTCAGTGTGAACATCAAATATCTTGTCTTTGCAGTCTATTCAATTGAATATAAGTTGAAAAGGATTTGTTGTATTCTCTTGTTATTTGCCATTTACACAACGTGACAACTTCACGGGTGTTGTGGACAGGCCGTGTAGCGACCGTGACAACGCAACCCTTATTGCTATGTTATCCTCTATAGAACTATTATTAATGTTCATTTCCTGTCAATATTAGCGCATTTCTGCTTAAACCTGAATAAATACTTCCACTTTCTTATGTTGTTTCAAGCTAGCTTAGCGGTTAGCTTAGTTATTAGCATGCCTGCTCTCGGTGTGTAACATGTTTAGTCTCATCTTCCAGCATTAATATTACTTGATAATGATACTTTATAGTAACACTTAAGATATTTTAAATTCCGTCGTTTTTGGATGGTAATTAACTTAGGAGGAGTGGCGGCACACTGAGTAGGGGGGGCACATAAATAGCTGCTAGCTTGTTAGCCGGGAGACTGAAAACAAACACGGTGTCAACCAGAGGGGATTAGTATTAAAAGCCATGGATCATCAACCGCGATAACTCGGGATGTATACTTAGTACCGGTATTTGTTGGTACCGGTTCCTAATTGGGTTGGTACAGAAGGACAAATGTTACAGCTATTGGTATTTTTTATTTCTTCATTCATAGAACCCTAACCCGTAATTACGGCAGGGTGTTGAATTCACTTACTTGTAGGTGCGGCGTATAAAAAGAAGACTTGGAATAATGACAAATAAGGAAGCAACACCACAGAAAAGTACTTTAACAACAATAATTCCTCCTCAAAGGATGCTACATGATGTTGGTGGTCTACAGTCTCTGTGCTATTAGAAAATGGTAATAGAAAAGGCATTTTTATTTAATCCAATAAGAGTACCAACTAAAACTGGTGGGAATATCGATATTGGTATCGGTAAAATCTTAAGGATATACTTTTGTAGCGATCACGTGTACTATTTCACGAAAGTAGGTCGATACTGATTACTGACCATTTGATTGGCTCAGTCGGAGTTAAGATGCGTCAAATGAAGTATTTTCCAACTATCACGGTACTATTATAGTACCGCGATACTAATGAATAATATTCGGTACTATACCACCTCTAAAAAGTACCGGTTCCCCCGGAGTACTTACAAGCAGACAGAAAAGGGAGAATGGACACATTTTGGCGTAAAAAGTCAAGATAAAGGTGAAGTTATAACACTGAAACACCCTCAGGAAGAGCTGCTTTAAGACATGGCTAGCTAGCTAGCGGCTAACGTCCATCCGCAGTGTTTTAGCTACTTCTAAGTCACTAATCCTGGCCTCCATGGCGACAAATAAAGTATGTTTCTTACAAGTATTATTATCGCAATAGCTCGCCGCTAACAAAAGCTAGCGCAACTGAATGTAAACAAACGCCATGGGTGGATCTACACCTGACGTCCACTGTAATGATACCAAGCACAGGAGCGTATCGAGTCGATACTACTATATACTATATTTATTCAATTAAAAAAAAATCATGTTATGCTTATAAAGTCAGGAGATACGTCCCCGGACACAAGGGGACTTTGAATATGACCAATGTATGATCCTGCTTGGTATCAGATCGATACCTAAATGTGTGGTATCATCCAAAACTAATGTCAAGTATCAAAGAAGAGAAGAATAAGTGATTATGACATTTTAGCAGAAGTGTAGATAGAACATGTTGAAACAGAAAACAGCGCGACACCTACCCTTTACATCAGTATTGGTTTATTAGGTATTATATTTTATTGTATGATCCTGTAACTACTTGGTATCGGATCCATACCTAAATGTGAAGTATCGTCCAAAACTAATGTAAAGCATCAAAGAAGAGAAGAATAAGTGATTATTACATTTGAACAGAAGTGTAGATAGAACATGTTAAAACAGGAAATAAGCAGATATTAACAGTAAATTAACTAGTGGATTAATCATCCATTTTTTACAGTTTGTCCCTCATAATGTGTACAAAATAGTAGGTGTATAAATGACATAATATGTTACTGCAGACTAATTACGAGTCTTTGTTTGTTTACTTGCAATGGGAGACCCGGCTTTCTGCTCCGCCGCTCCCAGTCTGTAGGAACGCTCTCCCTGACCACCTGAGGGCACCACAGACTGTGGATGCTTTTAAAAATGGCTTAAAAACCCTTCTTTTTAAAAAAAAACATTTTATTAGATGTATGCATACTAGTTCTAGATATTAGGCTGCTCTAGCTTTTATTTTTATTGATTTTTATTATCTTTTAATTTTATTTTAATTAATTTATTTATTTATTATTATTTTTTTAATACACTGTAGCATTTTGAAGTTGTTTGCTCAATGTAAAGTGTTTTTTTTACAAATAAAATCTATTATTATTATTATTATTATTACTACTAAAAGACAAGTTGTCTAGTACAGTGGTCCCCAACCACCGGTACCGGTCCGTGGACCGATTGGTACCGGGCCGTGGCAGCACAAGAAAAAAAAAAAATAGATTTTTTTTTTTTTTTTTTTTTTTTTTTTTTTTAAGTCAACATAAAAAACACAATATATACATTAAAAATTTTTAAAAAAAAATAGATTATTTTTTTTTTTTTTTTTTTTTTTTTAAGTCAACATAAAAAACACAATATATACATTATATATCAATATAAATCAATACAGTCTGCAGGGATACAGTCCGTAAGCACACATGATTGTATTTCTTTATCAGAAAAAAATATATATATATATAAATATATATTTATCCCCCGGTCCGTGGGACACATACTAGACCACTGGTCTAGTATGTTCACTATTTTATTTAAGGACTAAATTACAATAGTAAACATATGTTTCATGTACACTAAGATTTTTTTGTTCAAATAAAGACAATAATAAAACATTTTGTGGTGCCCTTTATTTAGAAAATTATCGAAAAGTATCGAAATATTGGTATCGGGACAACACTACAATGCTATTTCTGCATTCTTTTGAAAATATGTTTTGTATTAAATCAATATTGTGACAATTGATAGTTTAATTTGCTCATTTTGTTAGGACGATTTGGAAAACGTGAGCCATACCTATTTCAAACCGGCACGTTCAGCTTCAATTTATTGCCGCTATGAATATTGTAAGACTTTCTAATGACGAGTCTTTCACACCGACCTCCGTCTGACCCACGCCCATGAATAAATCCTGACGGACTTGCTAAAGAATAAGAGATAATGACTTGTATTGTGTTTAAGGCGCTCACCCACCGGTAATATTTGGAAGTGTTTGACTTTCTGCATGTGGCACAGCGACAGCACGAAGGTCTTGGGCTTGCTTTGGCTTTCCCGCACAAGAAACAACCTGAAAACAAAACATAAAGATTGACATCACGTATTTTCATCACCAAAAAATATATTTTTGAATGATTATAAGCAGACACTGTCATTATCTGGGTTATTCACTAGGTAGCACTGCCACCTGGTGGGGTTTAGTTGCTACTGCAGTGTTGGAGAAGTGTGCTGTCTACTCTATCCCATCCATCCATTTTTCTACCGCTTGTCCCTTTTGGGGTCGTGGGGGGTGCTGGAGCCTATCTCAGCTGCATTATAAATGTTTATTAGAGTCTATGTGGTTGTTTAGGGCCACAACCACAAGGGGGCCACCTGATCATAGCATACTGTAAGCTCAGGAAATGTCTTTTTAAAATTTAATCTAAATCTATTTTCTACCGCTTGTCCCTCTCTGGGTCGACATCATAAATGTTGAGATAAAATACATTTTTGCAGTGATTGAATTGAGAAATGTGTATGGATGGCTCGGCTAGCTACACACCCAAAATGAAACACTTCACGTTCGCTCGACACGAACGTCACTTTAGGATAGAAGAAAGGTAAGGTAAGAAAAGACAAATATATGTTGACGTTTCACGTTTGCCTCTCACTGTTTCTGAACCGTAGGGTTAGGGGGTTAGGTTTGGGTCAGCGCCGCCCTAGTGGCTCCTTGGACCTCTTTTAGAGATGTGTGAAAATGGAAAAATATGGGGAAAAAAGGTATATTTTTTGTTTTACTATGGTTTCTGTAGGAGGACACAAACCTTCCTATCCATCCATCCATCCATCTTCTTCTGCTTATCCGAGGTCTGGTTGCGGGGGCATACTTCCCTCTCCCCAGCCACTTCGTCCAGCTCTTCCTGGGGTATCCCGAGGTGTTCCCAGGCCAGCCGGGAGACATAGTCTTCCCAACGTGTCCTGGGTCTTCCCCTAACATTCGGACGTGCCCTAAACACCTCTCTAGGAATGCGTTCGGGTGGCATCCTGACCAGATGCCCGAACCACCTCATCTGGCTCCTCTCCATGTGGAGGAGCAGCGGCTTAACTTTGAGCTCCCCCCGGATGACAGAGCTTCTCACCCTATCTCTAAGGGAGAGACCCGCCATCTGGCGGAGGAAACTCATTTTGTCCGCTTGTCCTTTCGGTCATAACCCAAAGCTCATGACCATAGGTGAGGATGGGAACGTAGAACAACCGGTAAATTGAGAGCTTTGCCTTCCGGCTCAGCTCCTTCTTCACCACAACGGATCGATACAGCGTCCGCATTACTGAAGACGCCGCACTGATCCGCCTGTCGATCTCACGATCCACTCTTCCCCACTCGTGAACAAGACTCCGAGGTACTTGAACTCCTCCACTTGGGGCAGGGTCTCCTCCCCAACCCGGAGATGGCACTCCACCCTTTTCCGGGCGAGAACCATGGACTCGGACTTGGGGGTGCTGCTTCTCATCCCAGTCGCTTCACACTCGGCTGCGAACCGATCCAGTGAGAGCTGAAGATCCTGGCCAGATGAAGCCATCAGGACCACATCATCTGCAAAAAGCAGAGACCTAATCCTGCAGCCACCAAACCAGATCCCCTCAACGCCTTGACTGCGCCTAGAAATTCTGTCCATAAAAGTTCTGAACAGAATGGGTGACAAAGGGCAGCCTTGGTGGAGTCCAACCCTCACTGGAAACGTGTCCGACTTACTGCCGGCGATGCGGACCAAGCTCTGACACTGATCGTACAGGGAGCGGACCACCACAATCAGACAGTCCGATACCCCATACTCTCTGAGCACTCCCCACAGGACTCTCCGAGGGACACGGTCCAATGCCTTCTCCAAGTCCTTCCTAATTGTTAGAAATCCCACAGTTTGTACTAAACATGCTTCACTGATGAGAGAAGTCGGCAAGCACCGTTTTGTCCTACTAATTTCAGCGATCCTTGAACTCACCGGAGTTTGTTTACATGCACAACTTTCTCCCACGCTGCCACAGAAAGACGCCCTTTTCGTCTCATTTTGTCCGCCAAACGTTTTACGCTGTGCGTGAATGCGCAAAGGTGAGCTCTGTTGATGTTATTGACTTGTTGGAGTGCTAATGAGTCTGCCGGTTGCGATAGCCAATCGGATGACGAGTTGTTGACAGTAGCCCATCTAGGTAGCCTTATGTTAACACGTGACTGCGATTGGATTTTCCCAAGCGAGTATCCAATCACAAGTTTTCAATTTGCGAAAAGCAGGAAGTGGCACCGGGGCCATACCCGGCCAGCGGAGAAATCATCGGTTCTCAATTTTTTAACTATATATTTTATTTATTTAATTTTCTACATTTAATATGTTTTTTTTACAATAATTTAATTTTGACAGTACCACGTAAGATATGTTTTGAATGCTGATGCGGGTTTATTGATTTTTTTTTACTGTTTTGGTGTGTTTCTGTGTAGTATTTCTCCAGCCGTGGTTATGCGGTGACGTCAATTATGGTATTTCGAGGGGTGTTTATTGAAGTCGGACTAGGTAGGACGTCACTGAAGGCCTAGGTAGCCTTACGTTAAACGTGACTGCGATTGGATTTTCCCAAGCGAGTATCCAATCGCTAGTTTTCAATTTGCGAAAACCAGGAAGTGGAAGCCATACCCGGCCAGCGGAGAAATCATCGGTTCTCAATTTTTTAACTATATATTTTATTTATTTATTTATTTTTCCACATTTAATATGTTTTTTTTACAATCATTTAATTTTGACAGTAGCATGTAAGATATGTTTTTGGCACTGGGGCCATACCCGTACCCGGCCAGGGGAGAAATAATCGGTTCTCAATTTTTTAATTTTATTTATTTAATTTTCCACATTTAATGTTTTTTTTACAATCATTTAATTTTGACAGTAGCACGTAAGATATGTTTTTGGCACTGGGGCCATACCCGTACCCGGCCAGCGGAGAAATCATCGGTTCTCAATTTTTTTATTTTATTTATTTAATTTTCAACATTTAATATGTTTTTTTTACAATAATTTAATTTTGACAGTAGCACGTACGATATGTTTTAAAATGCTGATGCGGGTTTATTGATTTTTAAAACGGTTTTGGTGTGTTTCTGTGTAGTATTTCTCCAGCCGTGGTCATGCGGTGACGTCAATTATGGTATTTCGAGGGGTGTTTATTGAAGTCGGACTAGGTAGGACGTCAATGAAGGCCTATGTAGCCTTACGTTAAACGTGACTGCGATTGGATTTTCCCGAGCGAGTATCCAATCACAAGTTTTCAATTTGCGAAAAGCAGGAAGTGGCACTGGGGCCATACCCGTACCCGGCCAGCGGAGAAATAATCGGTTGTCAATTTTTTAATTGTATTTATTTAATTTTCCACATTTAATGTTTTTTTTACAATCATTTAATTTTGACAGTAGCACGTAAGATATGTTTTTGGCACTGGGGCCATACCCGTACCCGGCCAGCGGAGAAATAATCGGTTCTCAATTTTTTAATTGTATTTATTTAATTTTCCACATTTAATATGTTTTTTTTACAATCATTTAATTTTGACAGTACCACGTACGATATGTTTTAAAATGCTGATGCGGATTTATTGATTTTTAAAACTGTTTTGGTGTGTTTCTGTGTAGTATTTCTCCAGCCGTGGTCATGCGGTGACGTCAATTATGGTATTTCGAGGGGTGTTTATTGAAGTCGGACTAGGTAGGACGTCACTGAAGGCCTAGGTAGGAAACGCACAAGCTGTCTAGTGGAAAAGTTGTGTACCGAGGTGCAAAAAGTAAAGAACCCCAAGCGGTAGAAAATGGATGGATTATTATTATAATTCTCAGGAGACCTTTGCACGTCTGCTTTAGGTCATGTTGTGATGTCATGCAACAGCGCCCCCTACCCGTCCACAGGACCCTGCTGAGTGATGAGGAGCTGAGCTTCATCCCGGGACAATCGGCCGTAGAACCAAGGCTGCGCTAAATGGAGAGCTGATACACGTAACGAGTCAGTGCTTTCACTTTGGGACGGGTGTTGTTGACATGGAGCAGACAAGAGTGGCACCTAGAGAGCAGACGGAGCTCTGGGACGCAGACGGACCTCCGTGGGCACTCAGACGCTGGCAGCCCTTCCTCTAAAACACAATTCAGACTGCATTTGTTTGTCACCGCCGACCTCGGGTGTTGCAGGACTCACCCGCCAGGCCAGGCCTTCCTCCACAGCCGCAGACAGGACTTCCGAGGGCTTCTCAATCACACGGCTGTGTTGGCCCGAGAAGTCCATGGCCACCAGGGAGTTCTCAGAGATGCTCCTCTGCAGGAGTGACATCTTTAGGAGGGCTGCACTTCTCACAACATGCATCAATAAATACTGCTTTAGGATCATGAATGCACAATAATAATAATAATAATAATAATACAATAAAATACTCCACACTGGTGAGTAACAAAACAATATAAAACATTTCATTCAAAATATATGTACAAAAATTAAATATAGATTAGAATATAAACAAAATCCTAAATAGCGAGAATAATAGTGTTAATAGCGATGAATGGAAAGTAAGAGAATAAAATTGAAGGACCTTTGACAAGTTATGAAGCGATAAATGAAGCAAAGTCACAAAGAAATATATGTTAGTATTGTAATTGTGTTGTAATAATAGTATAATAGCATTGTAATAATAGTATTGTAATTGTATTTTTATAATAGTATTGTAATTGTATTGTAATATTAGTAATGTAATTGTAATGTAATAATAGTATAATAGTATTGTAATTGTATTTTAATAATAGTATAATAGTATTGTAATTGTGTTGTAATAATAGTATAATAGTATTGTAATAATAGTATTGTAATTGTATTGTAATATTAGTAATGTAATTGTAATGTAATAATAGTATTATAGTATTGTAATTGTATTTTAATAATAGTATAATAGTATTGTAATTGTATTGTAATAACAGTGTAATAGTATTGTAATTGTATTGTAAAAGTATTGTAATAATAGTATAATAATGGTATAATAACATTGTAATTGTATTGTAATAATAGTATAATAGTATTGTAATTGTGTTGTAATAATAGTATAATAGTATTGTAATAATAGTATTGTAGTTGTATTTTTATAATAGTATTGTAATTGTATTGTAATATTAGTAATGTAATTGTAATGTAATAATATATAATAGTACTGTAATTGTATTTTGATAATAGTATAATATTATTGTAATAACAGAGTAATAGTATTGTAATTGTATTGTAATAATATTGTAATAATAGTACAATAATAGTATAATAACATTGTAATTGTATTGTAATAATAGTATAATAGTATTGTAATTGTGTTGTAATAATAGTATAATAGTATTGTAATAATAGTATAATAGTATTGTAATTGTGTTGTAATAATAGTATAATAGTATTGTAATAATAGTATTGTAATTGTATTTTTATAATAGTATTGTAATTGTATTGTAATATTAGTAATGTAATTGTAATGTAATAATATATAATAGTACTGTAATTGTATTTTGATAATAGTATAATAGTATTGTAATTTTATTGTAATAGAGTAATAGTATTGTAATTGTATTGTAATAGTATTGTAATAATAGTATGATAATAGTATATTAACATTGTAATTGTATTGTAATAATAGTATAATAGTATTGTAATTGTGTTGTAATAATAGTATAATAGTAATGTAATAATAGTATAATGCTATTGTAATTGTATTGTAATATAATTATAATTTTATTGTAATAATATTTTTGTAATGGTATTGTAATAATAGTATAATAGTATTGTAATTGTGTTGTAATAATAGTATGATAGTATTGTAATAATAGTATAATAGTATTGTTTTATATTGTAATAATAGTATAATAGTATTGTAATAATAGTATAATAATAGAATAATAGTATTGTAATTTTATTGTAATAATATTATAATAATATTGTAATAATAGTATAATAGTATTTTAAATTTGTTGTAATAATAGTATAATAGTATTGTAATAATAGTATAATAGTATTGTAATTGTGTTGTAATAAAAGCATAATAGTATTGTTTTATATTGTAATAATAGTATAATAGTATTGTAATAATAGTATAATGGTATAATAGTATTGTTTTATATTGTGATAATAATATAATAGTATTGTAATAATAGTAAAATAATAGTATAATAGTATTGTAATCATATTGTAATAATAGTATTGTAGTAATATTGTAATTGTAATATAATAATAGTATAATAGTACTGTTTTATATTGTAATAATAGGGGGTGCTGAGCCTATCTCAGCTGCATTACATCAACAAAATGATGATTATCATCTACATCAACAATATGATGTGTATCAGCTACATCAACAATATGATGTGTATCATCTACATTAACAATATGATGTGTATCATCTACATCAACAATATGATGTGTATCATCTACATCAACAATATGATGTGTATCATCTACATCAACAATATGATGTGTATCATCTACATCAACAATATGATTTGTATCATCTACATCAACAATATGATTTGTATCATCTACATCAACAATATGATGTGTATCATCTACATCAACAATATGATTTGTATCATCTACATCAACAATATGATTTGTATCATCTAATTCAACAATATGATTTGTATCATCTACATCAACAATATGATGTGTATCATCTACATCAACACTATGATTTGTATCATCTACATCAACTATATGATTTGTATCATCTACATCAACAATATGATTTGTATCATCTACATCAACAATATGATGTGTATCATCTACATCAACACTATGATGTGTATCATCTACATCAACAATATGATGTGTATCATCTACATCAACAATATGATTTGTATCATCTACATCAACTATATGATTTGTATCATCTACATCAACAATATGATGTGTATCATCTACATCAACAATATGATGTGTATCATCTACATCAACACTATGATTTGTATCATCTACATCAACACTATGATGTGTATCATCTACATCAACAATATGATGTGTATCATCTACATCAACAATATGATTTGTATCATCTACATCAACTATATGATTTGTATCATCTACATCAACAATATGATGTGTATCATCTACATCAACTATATGATGTGTATCATCTACGTCAACAATATGATTCGCCTGAGTAGCTGGACAGGACAAAATAAAAACATTTAAATCATATGCCACACCTGTGAGGTGGGGTGGTTTACCTTGGCCAAGAAGAAATGCTCACTAACACAGATTTAGACAGTTGAGAGGTCTTTTGAGTGTATAGTCAAAGTTTTACACCTTTGACTTCAACTCATGAAAAATGGGAGCAAAAACAAAAGTGTTGTGTTTATATTTATAGTACAACAACACATATTTATTATTATAGAGTAACGACACCTGTCATAATTAGTATATTTTACACAATAATTACCATTGGAGAAGGTTTTTGTTTGTGGTGTGGCAGCATGAAGTTGTGGTACAGCTGCATGCCGTACTGGAAGAGAAACAAGAGTTATTCCAAGTAATTTCTTATTAACCACATGATGAACATGTTGTATGCTTGTTGTGTTGCTGTGTTGCATATGCAAATGAGCAGTTGATGGGCACTGGAAGAAGCAAACAAGACAATATGGAGTTGGTGTTCACCATAAAGCACGATGCTCACTCTAAACGAAGCATGTCCATCTTCAAATAGCACATTAATAACATTCATATTGTAAAACGTCTGGAAATACATGTACATGACCATGTACCACTGAAACATGACCATGGACCACAGAAACATGACCAGGGACCACTGAAACATGACCAGGGACCACGGAAACATGACCATGGACCATGGAAACATGACCATGGACCCCTGAAACATGACCATGGACCCCTGAAACATGACCATGGACCACTGAAACATGACCATGGACCACTGAAACATGACTATGGACCACTGAAACATGACCATGGACCACGGAAACATGACCAGGGACCACGGAAACATGACCATGGACCACGGAAACATGACCATGGACCCCTGAAACATGACCATGGACCACGGAAACATTACCATGGACCACTGAAACATGACCATGGACCCCTGAAACATGACCATGGACCACAGAAACATGACCATTGAACATTGAAACATGATCATGGACCTCTGAAACATGATCATGGACCACGGTCAGTGTATGAAACTCACTTTGTCACCATGGAGGCCAGGATTAGTGATTTAGAAGTAGCTAAAACACTGTGGATGGACGTTAGCCGCAAGCTAGCTAGCCATGCCTTAAAGCAGCTCTTCCTGAGGGTGTTTCAGTGTTATAACTTCACCTTTATCTTGACTTGTTACACCAAAATGCGTCCATTCTCCCTTTTCTGTCTACACGCCGTTTCTGCTTGTAAGTACTCTGTGTGTGTGCGCTGCCCAACATGCTCCTCAGCTGGTAAAACCAGCAATGCCACAAGTAACAATAATAAGAATAATAACCTTAAACAAGCGCACGGCTGTGATCCAACAGGTCCTGGTCTGTTCATCGTCCGCACAAAGCAGCTTCATGTCCCGGGGTGAAGAACACTTCATGGACTAGGAATGAAGCAGGTGTGAAACAAGAGAGACCACGTTCATGGTGGCAAGACGAGGCCGACTACCTTCACACAGAAGCAGAAGTCAGTCGGGGCCCCGTGGAGTTTTTTGCCGGACAAAAGTGTGAAGACGCTCCGGTCAGTAAAGTCCGCCAGGAACTGAAGATGCCACGGTTCCTGTGACATAGTTTAGTTAGTGCACCACATCTTTCTGTATGTTGGAGTCATTACATCCAGAATGTTCTCTACATCAGTGTTTTTCAACCACTGCACTGGGAAATTATGCAAATTCACCTAATTGGTCCAAAATAATTTTTTTTGCAAACCCTTAATCCATGTCAGTAGGTGGCAGCAGGTAAGCTAATTGCTTTGTAAAAGTCGGAACATGCAAAACGAAAGTAAAACTGAACTGGCCGCAAAGTAAACGAAAAAAAGAATGCTGGACGACAGCAAAGACTTACTGTGGAGCAGCAGATGGCGTCCACAAAGTGCACCCGTACACGACGTGGCAATCAACAACGTCCCCACAAAGAAGGACGGCGTCCGCACAACTGGAACAGTCTTGATTGCGAAAACAGAGCAGGTGCGGGGAATAGCTTTGTAGAAGTCGGAACGTGTCGGGCGAGACGAGGATGGTTTGTCGTGATCCCGATACGCAAAGCACAGCTGGAGGCGACGTGCAGGTAAAAAGGTATCTAATGCTTAGACCAAAAATGAACAAAACGGAAAGGAAAAGGCCATGAAGCATCGGGATGGCTGTGCAAAACGAAAGTAAAACTGAACTGGCCGCAAAGTAAACAAAAAACGGAATGCTGGACGACAGCAAAGACTTACTGTGGAGCAGCAGATGGCGTCCACAAAGTGCACCCGTACACGACGTGGCAATCAACAACGTCCCCACAAAGAAGGACGGCGTCCGCACAACTGGAACAGTCTTGATTGCGAAAACAGAGCAGGTGCGGGGAATAGCTTTGTAGAAGTCGGAACGTGTCGGGCGAGACGAGGATGGTTTGTCGTGATCCCGATACGCAGAGCACAGCTGGAGGCGGCGTGCAGGTAAAAAGGTAGCTAATGCGTAAACCAAAAATGAACAAAACGGAAAGGAAAAGGCCATGAAGCATCGGGATGGCTGTGCAAAACGAAAGTAAAACTGAACTGGCTGCAAAGTAAACAAAAAACGGAATGCTGGACGACAGCAAAGACTTACTGTGGAGCAGCAGACGGTGTCCACAAAGTGCACCCATACACGACGTGGCAATCAACAACGTCCCCACAAAGAAGGACGGCGTCCGCACAACTGGAACAGTCTTGATTGCGAAAACAGAGCAGGTGCGGGGAATAGCTTTGTAGAAGTCGGAACGTGTCGGGCGAGACGAGGATGGTTTGTTGTGATCCCGATACGCAGAGCACAGCGGGAGGCAGAGTGCAGGTAAAAGGGTATCTAATGCTTGAACCAAAAAATTAAAAAAAGGCAAGTCTCGCTAGGAAAAGGCACTGAAACATCGGGATGGCTGTGCAAAACGAAAGTAAAACTGAACTGGCCGCAAAGTAAAGAAAAACAGAATGCTGGACGACAGCAAAGACTTACTGTGGAGCAGCAGACGGCGTCCACAAAGTGCACCTGTACACGACATGGCAATCAACAACGTCCCCACAAAGAAGGACGGCGTCCGCACAACTGGAACAGTCTTGATTGCGAAAACAGAGCAGGTGCGGGGAATAGCTTTGTAGAAGTCGGAACGTGTCGGGCGAGACGAGGATGGTTTGTCGTGATCCCGATACGCAGAGCACAGAGGGAGGCGGCGTGCAGGTAAAAAGGTATCTAATGCTTAAACCAAAAATGAACAAAACGGAAAGGAAAAGGCCATGAAGCATCGGGATGGCTGTGCAAAACGAAAGTAAAACTGAACTGGCTGCAAAGTAAACAAAAAACGGAATGCTGGACGACAGCAAAGACTTACTGTGGAGCAGCAGACGGCGTCCACAATGTACGCCCGTACACGACATGGCAATCAACATCGTCCCCACAAAGAAGGACGGCGTCCGCACAACTGGAACAGTCTTGATTGCGAAAACAGAGCAGGTGCGGGGAATAGCTTTGTAGAAGTCGGAACGTTTCGGGTGAGACGAGGATGGTTTGTCGTGATCCCGATACGCAGAGCACAGAGGGAGGCGGCGTGCAGGTAAAAAGGTATCTAATGCTTAAACCAAAAATGAACAAAACGGAAAGGAAAAGGCCATGAAGCATCGGGATGGCTGTGCAAAACGAAAGTAAAACTGAACTGGCTGCAAAGTAAACAAAAAACGGAATGCTGGACGACAGCAAAGACTTACTGTAGAGCAGCAGACGGCGTCCACAATGTACGCCCGTACACGACATGGCAATCAACATCGTCCCCACAAAGAAGGACGGCGTCCGCACAACTGGAACAGTCTTGATTGCGAAAACAGAGCAGGTGCGGGGAATAGCTTTGTAGAAGTCGGAACGTTTCGGGCGAGACGAGGATGGTTTGTCGTGATCCCGATACGCAGAGCACAGAGGGAGGCGGCGTGCAGGTAAAAAGGTATCTAATGCTTAAACCAAAAATGAACAAAACGGAAAGGAAAAGGCCATGAAGCATCGGGATGGCTGTGCAAAACGAAAGTATAACTGAACTGGCTGCAAAGTAAACAAAAAACGGAATGCTGGACGACAGCAAAGACTTACTGTGGAGCAGCAGACGGCGTCCACAATGTACGCCCGTACACGACATGGCAATCAACATCGTCCCCACAAAGAAGGACGGCGTCCGCACAACTGGAACAGTCTTGATTGCGAAAACAGAGCAGGTGCGGGGAATAGCTTTGTAGAAGTCGGAACGTTTCGGGCGAGACGAGGATGGTTTGTCGTGATCCCGATACGCAGAGCACAGCGGGAGGCGGCGTGCAGGTAAAAAGGTATCTAATGCTTAAACCAAAAATGAACAAAACGGAAAGGAAAAGGCCATGAAGCATCGGGATGGCTGTGCAAAACGAAAGTAAAACTGAACTGGCTGCAAAGTAAACAAAAAACGGAATGCTGGACGACAGCAAAGACTTACTGTGGAGCAGCAGACGGCGTCCACAAAGTGCGCCCGTACACGACGTGGCAATCAACAACGTCCCCACAAAGAAGGACGGCGTCCGCACAACTGGAGCAGTCTTGATTGCGAAAACAGAGCAGGTGCGTGGAATAGCTTTGTAGAAGTCGGAACGTGTCGGGCGAGACGAGGATGGTTTGTCGTGATCCCGATACGCAGAGCACAGCGGGAGGCGGCGTGCAGGTAAAAAGGTATCTAATGCTTAAACCAAAAAATGAACAAAAGGCAAGTCTCGCTAGGAAAAGGCACTGAAGCATTGGGATGGCTGTGCAAAACGAAAGTAAAACTGAACTGGCCGCAAAGTAAACAAAAAACAGAATGCTGGACGACAGCAAAGACTTGAACGGTCTTAATTGCGAAAACAGAGCAGGTGCGGAGAATGACGCTCAAATGAAGACGTGAAGCTGCTACAGGGGAACACCAACAAAACAGGAAGGGCCCACCAAAATAACAGCGCAAGACAGGAACTAAAGCACTGTTTGGTCCAAAACATGTTTTGCTAGTTTTGGAATCCAAATAGCAGTGGACAGCGTTTGTCACCACGCTCCTATTTTGTGGGGGCCTCTGTCAGTCAGTCAGGGGCCCCAAAGTGTTCCAAGTCTCCCCCCTATAGATTTCCCCCCGGACGTCCTGATCCTCTCGCATGAAATTCATCTGTGACGTTTCGATCCATAAATGTAAACATGACAGGATATTGTTTGGATGCAGTTCAATTTGCTTGAGCATTGATGTGTCATCTCTTCTCCCTTTTCTCACGTTTAGTTCTGATCTCAAACACTACTAATATAGTACACAATCAACTGGATTCCATCACAGAAAGTTTTTCAAATGTTCAACCTAAATTGGCCCTAATTTTCCCTAATTTTCCCTAATTTTCCTAATTTTCCTAATTTTCCTAAATTGGCCCTAATTAGCATAATTTGTCTAAATTGGCCCTAAATTGTCCCTAATTGGCCTAAGTTGGCCCTAATTGGCCACTTAAATTAGCCCTAAATTGGCCCTAAATAAGTTGGCCCTAAATTGGCCCTAAATTGGCCCTACATTGACTCTAAATTGGCCCTACAAACATTTTACAAAGTAAATGCCTAATTTGCCTAAGTTGGCCCTGATTGGCCTTAAATTGGCCCTAAATTGGCCCTAAATAAATTGGCCCTAAATTGGCCTTAAATAAGTTGGCCCTAAGTTGGCCCTAAATTGGCTCTAAATTGGCTCTAAATTGGCTCTAAATTGGCTCTAAATTGGCCCTACAAACATTTTACAAAGTAAATGCCTAATTTGCCTAAGTTGGCCCTGATTGGCCTTAAATTGGCCCTAAATTGGCCCTAAATAAATTGGCCCTAAATTGGCCTTAAATAAGTTGGCCCTAAGTTGGCCCTAAATTGGCTCTAAATTGGCTCTAAATTGGCCCTACAAACATTTTACAAAGTGATCACTACAGACAGTTGTTTGCCAATTTAGTCCTTAAAAAAAATAGTGAAATACTAGACAATTTGTCTTTTAGTAGTAAGTAAACAAACAAAGTTGGCCCTAAATTGGCCCTAAATTGTCTCTAATTGGCCTAATTTGCCCAATCCTGCCTAATTTTCCTAAATTGGCCCTAATTTTCTTAAATTGGCTCTAAATTGGCCCTAATTGGCCTAATTTACCTAATTTTCCCTAATTTTCCCTAATTTGCCTAATTAGCCTAAATTGGCCCTAATTTGCCTAAATTGACCCTAAATTGGCCTAGATAAGTTGGCCCTAAATTGGCCCTAAATTGGCCCCAATTGGCCTATTTTACCTAATTTTCCCTAATTTTCCCTAATTTGCCTAATTAGCCTAAATTGGCCCTAATTTGCCTAAATTGACCCTAAATTGGCCCTAATTGGCCCAAAGTTGGCCCTAAATTGGCCCTAAATAAGTTGGCCCTAATTGGCCCTAAATTGGCCCTAAATTGGCTGTACAAATATTTTACAAAGTGATCACTGCAGACAGTTGTTTGCCAATTTAGTCCTTAAATAAAATAGTGAACATACTAGACAACTTGTCTTTTAGTAGTAAGTAAACAAACAAAGACTCCTAATTAGTCTGCTGACGTATGCAGTAACATATTGTGTCATTTATACACCTATTATTTTCTACACATTACGAGGGACAAACTGTATTAATCAACTTGTTCATTTACTGTTAACATCTGCCTATTTTCTCTTTTAACATGTTCTATCTACACTTCTGTTCAAATGTAATAATCACTTATTCTTCTCTTCGTTGATGCTTTACATTGGTTTTGGACGATACCACACAATTAGGTATCAATTCGATACCAAGTAGTTACAGGATCATACAATAAAATATAATACCTAATAAACCAATAATAATATGGTTAAAAAATACTGATGTAAAGGGTAGGTGTCACGCTGTTTTCTGTTTGAACATGTTCTATCTACACTTCTGCTAAAATGTAATAATCACTTATTCTTCTCTTCTCTGATACCACACATTAGTTTTGGAAGATACCACATATTTGTGTATCGATCCGATACCAAGCAGTTACAGGATCATACATTGGTCATATTCAAAGTCCTCATGTGTCCAGGGACGTATTTACTGACTTTATAAAAAAATATATATATTTTTTTTAAATGATGCTAAAAATATCAATGTAGTACTTAGTATCATTACAGTGGATGTCAGGTGTAGATCCACCCATGACATTTGTTTACATTGTGACGCCGGTGAGCTATTGTATCCTCCTACGGTGTGTCGTGAAGCATGTTTAGCTATTCCTCCTCCTCCAGTGATAACGGGAGGCCAAGGATTAGTGATTTAGAAGTAGCCAAAACACTGTGGATGGATGTTAGCCGCTAGCTAGCTAGCTATGTCTTAAAGCACCTCTTCCTGAGGGTGTTTCAGTGTTATAACTTCACCTTTATCTTGACTTTTTGACACCAAAATGCGTCCATTCTCCCTTTTCTGTCTACACACTGTGTCTGCCTATACGTACTCTGTGTGCGTGCACTGCCGAACATGCTCCTCTGCTGGTAAAACCAGCAATGTCATGCTCTCGAAGCGGTACTTTTCAAACAGAGTATAGTACCGTTTTTGATTCATTAGTACCGCGATACTATACTAGTACTGGTATACCGTACAACCCTATGTATGACTACGGTGATCTACCACACAACAAACTCTAGACTACGATACAGGGTGAAAGGAGTCGATTTCCTGTATTATAAAATGTATTTATGCTCCAACTATGAAAATATCTGGAAGCGTAACGCCGATGTCGACTGACCTTAGAAGTCCCTTTGTTGGAAACATAGAGCCCAGACCTGCGCAGGACAAAGTACAACTTCTTCCAGGACTTCCGGCTGGGTTCTTTGGTGTGGAGGTGTCCATGGATCTCTGGACCGGTGCTGGAGCTGAGGAAGATCTGCGTCGGGTGGAGAAATATCTGTGGTGAGCTTGTCCAGAGCAGCAGAAGAAATACCACTAAGGAGATTGGGACCTGCACAAGTTGGGAGTGATCCACCACTCTGTTGCTCTCGCTGGGTATGGACACCATGTGGTCCGGGAAGAAGTCCTAGGATGGATGTCAGTATATTTACCATATATATATATATATATATATATCATTTTTACAACTCTTTGGTAAGGCCATTCTAAAACCTTCATTGTAGCCTAAATTAAGCCATTCCTTTACCACTTTTGAGGTGTATTTTTCCAGTTCAACAAACAACTTAGTTTGTTTTGTCCTGATTAAGAGGAATTATTTGACGGTTGAAGTGGGTTGAAAAGTAGTCTACAGAAAAAAGGGTGGAAATAGGGCTTTGCAAAACCTGGGATTCTGGAAAATCCTGGAATTTTTTTGAATTTGGAAAATTGATATTTTCAATGTCCAGGATGAGTGGAATGTGTTGAAGGTGGAATGGTTGGAATGGGTTGAAAAATGTGGAAATGGTGCAACTTGGAAAAATGTCCCATTCATTTTGAATGGGGAAAAATGTCCCTGAAAACTGGATATTCTTGGAAATCCGGGAATTTTTTTTAATTGTTGAAGGAGAGCACACCATTTTGAAAATGTTGAATATTTTGGAGTTGGAACGGTTTGAATCGGATGAAAAATTGTGGAACTTTAAAAAATGTCTTATTTATTTCAATGGGAAGTTCATGGAAATGTGGGAATTTTGGGAAAAGCGGGAATTTTTTTTGAAAATGTTAAAAGACTTGAATTTTATGAATGAGTTGAAATGGTTGGTGATGGAATTTTTCAAATCGGTTGAGAAATGTTGAAGTAGTAACATTTTTAATTGAGAAATGGTATTAAGGAATTCCAGGAATTTCGGGAAAACCGGGAATTTTTCCAATTCAAAAAACAACTTTGTTTTTGTCCTAATTAAGAGGAATGTTTGGACGGTGGAACGCTTGAAGTGGGTTAAAAAATGTGGAAGGAGTAGTCTACAGAAAAAAGGGTGGAAATAGGGCTTTGCAAAACCTGGAATTCTGGGAAATCCTGGAATTTTTTTGAACTTGGAAACATGATAGTTTGTATTTCCAGGATGAGTGGAATGTGTTGAAGGTGGAATGGTTCGAATGGGTTGAAGAATGTGGAAATGGTGCAACTTGGGAAATTGTCCCATTCATTTTGAATGGGGAAAAATGTCCCTGAAAACTAGATATTCTTGGAAATCCGGGAATTTTTTTTAATTGTTGAAGGAGAGCCCACAATTTAGAAAATGTTGAATATTTTGGAGTTGGAACGGTTTGAATCGAATGAAAAATTGTGGAACTTTGAAAAATGTCCCATTAATTTCAATGGGAAGTTCATGAAAATGTGGGAATTGTGGGAAAAGCGGGAATTTTTTTTGGAAAATGTTAAAAGACTTGAATGTTATGAATGAGTTGAAATGGTTGGTGTTGGGATTTTTCAAATCGGATGAGAAATGTTGAAGTAGTAACATTTTTAATTGAGAAATGGTATTAAGGAATTCCAGGAATTTCGGGAAAACCGGGAATTTTTCCAGATCAAAAAACAACTTTGTTTTTGTCCTAATTAAGAGGAATGTTTGGGCGGTGGAACGCTTGAAGTGGGTTGAAAAATGTGGAAAGAGTAGTCTACAGAAAAAAGGGTGGAAATAGGGCTTTGCAAAACCTGGAATTCTGGAAAATCCTGGAATTGTTTTTTTAACTTTGGAAAATGATAGTTTGAATGTCCAGGATGAGTGGAATGTGTTGAAGGTAGAATGGTTGGAACGGGTTGAAAAATGTGGAAATGGTGCAACTTGGAAAAATGTCCCATTCATTTTGAATGGGGAAAAATGTCCCTGAAAACTGGATATTCTTGGAAATCCGGGAATTTTTTTTAATTGTTGAAGGAGAGCACACCATTTTGAAAATGTTGAATATTTTGGAGTTGGAACGGTTTGAATCGGATGAAAAATTGTGGAACTTTAAAAAATGTCTTATTTATTTCAATGGGAAGTTCATGGAAATGTGGGAATTTTGGGAAAAGCGGGAATTTTTTTTGAAAATATTAAAAGACTTGAATTTTATGAATGAGTTGAAATGGTTGGTGATGGAATTTTTCAAATCGGTTGAGAAATGTTGAAGTAGTAACATTTTTAATTGAGAAATGGTATTAAGGAATTCCAGGAATTTCGGGAAAACCGGGAATTTTTCCAATTCAAAAAACAACTTTGTTTTTGTCCTAATTAAGAGGAATGTTTGGACAGTGGAACGCTTGAAGTGGGTTGAAAAATGTGGAAGGAGTAGTCTACAGAAAAAAGGGTGGAAATAGGGCTTTGCAAAACCTGGAATTCTGGGAAATCCTGGAATTTTTTTGAACTTGGAAACATGATAGTTTGAATTTCCAGGATGAGTGGAATGTGTTGAAGGTGGAATGGTTCGAATGGGTTGAAGAATGTGGAAATGGTGCAACTTGGGAAATTGTCCCATTCATTTTGAATGGGGAAAAATGTCCCTGAAAACTAGATATTCTTGGAAATCCGGGATTTTTTTTTAATTGTTGAAGGAGAGCCCACAATTTAGAAAATGTTGAATATTTTGGAGTTGGAACGCTTTGAATCGGATGAAAAATTGTGGAACTTTGAAAAATGTCCCATTAATTTTAATGGGAAGTTCATGAAAATGTGGGAATTGTGGGAAAAGCGGGAATTTTTTTTGGAAAATGTTAAAAGACTTGAATGTTATGAATGAGTTGAAATGGTTGGTGTTGGGATTTTTCAAATCGGTTGAGAAATGTTGAAGTAGTAACATTTTTAATTGAGAAATGGTATTAAGGAATTCCAGGAATTTCGGGAAAACCGGGAATTTTTCCAGATCAAAAAACAACTTTGTTTTTGTCCTAATTAAGAGGAATGTTTGGACGGTGGAACGCTTGAAGTGGGTTGAAAAATGTGGAAGGAGTAGTCTACAGAAAAAATGGTGGAAATAGGGCTTTGCAAAACCTGGAATTCTGGAAAATCCTGGAATTGTTTTTTTAACTTTGAAAAATGATAGTTTGAATGTCCAGGATGAGTGGAATGTGTTGAAGGTAGAATGGTTGGAACGGGTTGAAAAATGTGGAAATGGTGCAACTTGGAAAAATGTCCCATTCATTTTGAATGTGGAAAAATGTCCCTGAAAACTGGATATTCTTGGAAATCCGGGAATTTTTTAAAATTGTTGAAAGAGAGCACACCATTTTGAAAATTTTGAATATTTTGGAGTTGGAACGGTTTGAATCGGATGAAAAATTGTGGAACTTTTTAAAAAATGTCCCATTTATTTCAATGGGAAGTTCATGAAAATGTGGGAATTTTGGGAAAAGCGGGAATTTTTTTTGGAAAATGTTAAAAGACTTGAATGTTCTGAATGAGTTGAAATGGTTGGTGATGGAATTTTTCAAATCGGTTGAGAAATGTTGAAGTAGTAACATTTTTAATTGAGAAATGGTATTAAGGAATTCCAGGAATTTCGGGAAAACCGGGAATTTTTCCAGTTCAAAAAACAACTTTGTTTTTGTCCTAATTAAGAGGAATGTTTGGACGGTGGAACGCTTGAAGTGGGTTGAAAAATGTGGAAGGCGTAGTCTACAGAAAAAAGGGTGGAAATAGGGCTTTGCAAAACCTGGAATTCTGGAAAATCCTGGAATTTTTTTGAATTTGGAAAAATGATAGTTTGAATGTCCAGGATGAGTGGAATGTGTTGAAGGTGGAATGGTTGGAATGGGTTGAAAAATGTGGAAATGGTGCAACTTGGAAAAATGTCCCATTCATTTTTAATGGGGAAAAATGTCTCTGAAAACTGGGAATTATTGGAAATCCGGGAATTTTTTAAAATTGTTGAAGGAGAGCACACCATTTTGAAAATGTTGAATATTTTGGAGTTGGAACGGTTTGAATCGGATGAAAAATTGTGGAACTTTGAAAAATGTCCCATTTATTTCAATGGGAAGTTCATGGAAATGTGGGAATTTTGGGAAAAGCGGGAATTTTTTTTAGAAAATGTTAAAAAGATTTGAATGTTCTGAATGAGTTGAAATGGTTGGTGATGGAATTTTTTCAAATCGGTTGAGAAATGTTGAAGTAGTAACATTTTTAATTGAGAAATGGTATTAAGGAATTCCAGGAATTTCGGGAAAACCGGGAATTTTTCCAGTTCAAAAGGCAACTTTGTTTTTGTCCTAATTAAGAGGAATGTTTGGACGGTGGAACGCTTGAAATGGGTTGAAAAATGTGGAAGGAGTAGTCTACAGAAAAAAGGGTGGAAATAGGGCTTTGCAAAACCTGGAATTCTGGGAAATCCTGGAACTTTTTTTAACTTGAAAAAACGATAGTTTGAATGTCCAGGATGAGTGGAATGTGTTGAAGGTGGAATGGTTGGAACGGGTTGAAAAATGTGGAAATGGTGCAACTTGGGAAAATGTCCCATTCATTTTGAATGGGGAAAAATGTCCTTGAAAACTGGATATTCTGGAAATCCGGGAATTTTTTTTAATTGTTGAAGGAGAGCACACCATTTTGAAAATGTTGAATATTTTGGAGTTGGAACGGTTTGAATCGGATGAAAAATTGTGGAACTTTTTAAAAAATGTCCCATTTATTTCAATGGGAAGTTCATGAAAATGTGGGAATTTTGGGAAAAGCGGGAATTTTTTTAGGAAAATGTTAAAAGACTTGAATGTTCTGAATGAGTTGAAATGGTTGGTGATGGAGTTTTTTCAAATCGGTTGAGAAATGTTGAAGTAGTAACATTTTTAATTGAGAAATGGTATTAAGGAATTCCAGGAATTTCGGGAAAACCGGGAATTTTTCCAGTTCAAAAAACAACTTTGTTTTTGTCCTAATTAAGAGGAATGTTTGGACGGTGGAACGCTTGAAGTGGGTTGAAAAATGTGGAAGGAGTAGTCTACAGGAAAAAGGGTCGAAATAGGGCTTTGGAAAACCTGGAATTCTGGGAAATCCTGGAATTTTTTTGAATTTGGGAAATTATATTTTGAATGTCCAGGATGAGTGGAATGTGTTGAAGGTGGAATGGTTGGAATGGGTTGCAAAATGTGAAAATGGTGCAACTTGGAAAAATGTCCCATTCATTTTGAATGGGGAAAAATGTCCCTGAAAACTGGGAATTCTTGGAAATCCGGGAATTTTTTAAAATTGTTGAAGGAGAGCACACCATTTTGAAAATGTTGAATATTTTGGAGTTGGAACGGTTTGAATCGGATGAAAAAGGAGGATTACTTCCAAATTCAAGTCTTTTAACATTTTCTAAAAAAAAAATTCCCGCATTTCCCAAAGTTCCCACATTTTCATGAAATGTCCCAATGAAATCAATGGGACATTTTTCAAATTTGCACAATTTTTCATCCAATTCAAATCGTTCCAACTCCAAAATATTCAAAATTTTCAAAATGGTGTGCTCTCCTTCAACAATTTAAAAAAAATTCCCGGATTTCCAATAATTCCCAGTTTTCAGGGACATTTTTCCCCATTCAAATTGAATGGGACATTTTTCCAAGTTGCACCATTTCCACATTTTTCAACCCATTCCAACCATTCCACCTTCAACACATTCCACTCATCCTGGACATTCAAATGATCATTGTTTCAAGTTAAAAAAAATTCCAGGATTTTCCAGAATACCAGGTTTTGCAAAGCCCTATTTCCACCCTTTTTTCTGTAGACTACTCCTTCCACATTTTTCAACCCACTTCAAGCGTTCCACCGTCCAAACATTCCTCTTAATTAGGGAAAAAAACAAAGTTGTTTTTTGAACTGGAAAAATTCCCGGTTTTCCCGAAATTCCTGGAATTCCTTAATACCATTTCTCAATTAAAAATGTTACTACTTCAATATTTCTCGACCGATTTGAAAAATCCCAACACCAACCATTTCAACTCATTCAGAACATTCAAGTCTTTTAACATTTTGTAAAAGAAAATTCCCGCTTTTCCCAAAATTCCCACATTTTCATGAAATGTCCCATTGAAATCAATGGGACATTTTTCAAAGTTCCACAATTTTTCATCCGATTCAAACCGTTCCAACTCCAAAATATTCAACATTTTCAAAATGGTGTGCTCTCCTTCAACAGTTTAAAAAAAATTCCCGGATTTCCAAGAATTCCCAGTTTTCAGGGACATTTTTCCCCATTCAAAATGAATGGGACATTTTTCTAAGTTGCACTATTTCCAGATTTTTCAACCCATTCCAACCATTCCACCTTCAACACATTCCACTCATCCTGGACATTCAAACTATCATTTTTTCAAGTTCAAAAAAATTCCAGGATTTCCCAGAATTCCAGGTTTTCCAAAGCCCTATTTCCACCCTTTTTTCTGTAGACTACTCCCTCCACATTTTTCAACCCACTTCAAGCGTTCCACCGTCCAAACATTCCTCTTAATTAGGAAAAAAAACAAAGTTGTTTTTTGAACTGGAAAAATTCCCGGTTTTCCCGAAATTCCTGGAATTCCTTAATACCATTTCTCAATTAAAAATGTTACTACTTCAATATTTCTCGACCGATTTGAAAAAACCCAACACCAACCATTTCAACTCACTGAGAACATTCAAGTCTTTTAACATTTTGTAAAAGAAAATTCCCGCTTTTCCCAAAATTCCCACATTTTCATGAAATGTCCCATTGAAATAAATGGGACATTTTTCAAAGTTCCACAATTTTCCATCCGATTCAAACAGTTCCAACTCCAAAATATTCAACATTTTCAAAATGGTGTGCGCTCGTTCAACAATTTTTTAAAAATTCCCGGATTTCCAAGAATTCCCAGTTTTCAGGGACATTTTTCCCCATTCAAAATGAATGGGATATGTTTTCAAGTGGCACCATTTCCACATTTTTCAACCCATTCCAACCATTCCACCTTCAACACATTCCACTCATCCTGGAAATTCAAACTATCATTTTTTCAAGTTAAAAAAAATTCCAGGATTTTCCACAATTCCAGATTTTCCAAAGCCCTATTTCCACCCTTTTTTCTGTAGACTACTCCTTCCATATTTTTCAACCCACTTCAAGCGTTCCACCGTCCAAACATTCCTCTTAATTAGGACAAAAACAAAGTTGTTTTTTGAACTTGAAAAATTCCCGGTTATCCCGAAATTCCTGGAATTCCTTAAAACTATTTCTCGATTAAAAATGTTACTACTTCAACATTTCTCCACTGATTTGAAAAATCCCAACACCAAGCATTTCAACTCATTCAGAAAATTCAAGTCTTTTAACATTTTCCAAAAAAAATTCCCGCTTTTTCCAAAATCCCCACATTTCATGAAATGTCCCATTGAAATCAATGGGACATTTTTCAAAGTTCCACAATTTTTCATCCGAATAAAACAGTTCCAACTCCAAAATATTCAAAATTTTCAAAATGGTGTGCTCTCCTTCAACAATTTAAAAAAAATTCCCGGATTTCCAAGAATTCCCAGTTTTCAGGGACATTTTTCCACATTCAAAATGATTGGGACATTTTTTCCAAATTGCATCATTTCCACATTTTTCAACCCATTCCAACCATTACACCTTCAACACATTCCACTCATCCTGGACATTCAAACTATCATTTTTCCAAGTTAAAAAAAATTCCAGGATTTTCCAGAATTCCAGGTTTTCCAAAGCCCTATTTCCACCCTTTTTTCTGGCGACTACTCTTTCCACATTTTTCAACCCACTTCAAGCGTTCCACCGTCCAAACATTCCTCTTAATTAGGACCAAAACAAAGTTGTCTTTTGAACTGGAAAAATTCCCGGTTCTCCCGAAATTCCTGGAATTCCTTAATACCATTTCTCAATTAAAAATGTTACTACTTCAACATTTCTCCACTGATTTGAAAAATCCCAACACCAACCATTTCAACTCATTGAGAAAATTCAAGTATTTTAACATTTTCCAAAAAAAAATCCCGCTTTTTCCAAATTTCCCACATTTTCATGAAATGTCCCATTGAAATAAATGGGACATTTTTCAAAGTTCCACAATTTTTCATCCGATTCAAACAGTTCCAACTCCAAAATATTCAAACATTTTCAAAATGGTGTGCTCTCCTTCAACAATTTAAAAAAAATTCCCGGATTTCCAATAATTCCCAGTTTTCAGAGACATTTTTCCCCATTCAAATTGAATGGGACATTTTTCCAAGTTGCACCATTTCCACATTTTTCAACCCATTCCAACCATTCCACCTTCAACACATTCCACTCATCGTGGACATTCAAACTATCATTTTTCCAAGTTCAAAACAAGTCCAGGATTTTCCAGAATTCCAGGTTTTGCAAAGCCCTATTTCCACCCTTTTTTCTGTAGACTACTTTTCAACCCACGTCAAAAGTGGTAAAGGAATGGCTGAATCAGGCTAGAATGAAGGTTTTAGAATGGCCTTCCCAAAGTCCTGACTTAAACGTGTGGACAATGCTGAAGAAACAAGTATATACTGTATATATATATATATATATATATATATATATATATATATATATATATATATATATATATATATATATATATATATATATATATATATATATATATATATATATATATATATATATATATATACTGTATATGTGTGTGTGTGAATAACATTATTTAACTCACCAGAGGTTTCCTGAAGAATTCGTATTTTGCGTAGTTCTTCCTAAAATGCAGACGGTTGTCGGAGTCCATCCCCCAGCTGGAGAGGACCTCCATGATGGACTCATGGTCCTCAATGGTCCTCTCTAGTCAGGACCAGATGCACATCAATAGTCAACATTGAAATCCTCGTCTGTTCCTGTTCTGCTCCAACAATGAAATAATTAGTTTGCATCGTCACACTGGATGACTGCTTGAGAAATGTTGTTCTTCAACAATTTGCTCAGGCATTTGTTGACAAAGTGGTGACCCTCACCCCGTCCTTGTTTGTGAATGACTGAGCATTTCATGCTTTTATACCCAATCATGGCACCCACCTGTTCCCAATTAGCCCGTTCACCTGTGGGATGTTCCAAATAAGTCTTTGATGAGCATCAGTCCATCTTAAAAGAGCTCGGGCCCAGCCAAGCGTTTCTGGTTTCTGGGTGTTGTTGATAAATTGCTGTGGCTTTGCATAGTTTTAACTTGCACTTACAGATGTAGCGACCAACTGTAGTTACTGACAGTGGTTTTGTGGAGTGTTCCTGAAGCCCATGTGGTGATATCCTTTACACACCGATGTTGCTTGTCGAAGCGTTTCTGGGTGTTGTTGATAAATGGCCGTGGCTTTGCATAGTAGAGTTTTAACTTGCACTTACAGATGCAGCGACCAACTGTAGTTACTGACAGTGGTCTTTTGAAGTGTTCCTGGGCCCATGTGGTGATATCCTTTACACACCGATGTGGCTTTTTGATGCAGTAGCGCCTGAGGGATCCAAGGTGCGTAATATCATGGCTTACGTGCAGTGATTTCTCCACATTCTCTGAACCTTTTGATGATATTACTGAGCGTAGATGGTGAAGTCCCTAAATTCCTTGCAATAGCTGGTTGAGAAATGTTGTTCTTCAACAATTTGCTCAGGCATTTGTTGACAAAGTGGTGACCCTCGCCCCCGTCCTTGTTTGTGAACGACTGAGCATTTCACGGAAGCTGCTTTTATACCCAATCATGGCACCCACCTGTTCCCAATTAGCCCGTTCACCTGTGGGATGTTCCAAATAAGTCTTTGATGAGCATCAGTCCATCTTAAATGAGCTCAGGCCCAGCCAAGCGTTTCTGGGTGTTGTTGATAAACGGCCGTGGCTTTGCATGGTAGAGTTTTAACCGGCACTCACAGATGTAGCGACCGACTGTAGTTACTGACAGTGGTTTTCTGAAGCGCCCATGTGGTGATATCCTCTACACGCCGATGTCGCTTGTCGAAGCGTTCCTGGGTGTTGTTGATAAACGGCGTTTGGCTTTGCATAGTAAGAGTTTCTCACGCGACCTACCTATTCCCAGGTGAGAGAGGTGCTCGTACAGAGTCAAGCTGTGTTCGTCCACGGCGTGGCCCTTCAAGGCCAACATGTGACATATGTCCCGGGCAACAATGTCGCTGGGGACCTCCACTGCTCTGCTGCTGTTGTCCTCATTGTAGATCTTGATGACCTGCACACACAAACGTGCTATGAGCGACTCACAACCACACAGCGACCCCTCAGCTCTGAGACAAGACCCCTGTTTGTGAGCAGTGAGGTGTAAAGTCAAATACTTGTACGACAAAGCAGGAGAATGAACAAGTTTATTATTACGCAAACAGCTGTTCCTGGTTGCCAATCAGGATGCTTCACACGCCATGACGTCATGACTTGACGCGTGTGCTTGCAATGTTGCGGTGCCTCCATGTTGCACAGCTCTCCCTGCGCTTCCTGTCTCTGTTCGCCTGCCACACAACATTCCACCTGCACGTTGCCTGCCCTTTCTGCATGACGGGGTCCAGACCGACAACAACAGTAATTACCCGTGCGAAATAATTTGTAGTGAATTGTTTTCCAATGTGTTACTTTTTATATTGAAATATTTCAAGTACTATTCCGTCCAATACCAAATGAAAAAGGCCCGGTGTTAATCTCGTATTATTGTGCTTTGTGATTTGTTGCATTTATCTCGGGAAATGCTGGAAAGAAAACCTCCGAGCATATAAATAAAATAAATGCATCCCTGACAAAAAGCAGGCGACGTGCAGACCAAGTAAATGTGTTGACCTTCTCTCAAGGACGGCACCACTTAGACTGGTCTGCTGCTACCCTGACCTAAACTCCACGGTCTGTCTGAGAGTGATGTGGCCTCCAGCTTGGTCACGCTGCACAAAAAACTCCAAACGACTCGCGCACAAAGACAAGAACCTTCGCTTAACTAAGTCCAAGCATCTAATAAAAAAAGCCAAAAAGCAGTGAAGTTGTCAGGTCGTGTAAATGGCAAATAAAAAGAGAATACAACAAATCCTTTTCAACTTATATTCAATTGAATAGACTGCAAAGACAAGATATTTCATGTTCACACCAAAAAAACTCAATTTTTTTAGCGAAGCGTTTCTGGGTGTTGTTGATAAATTGCTGTGGCTTTGCATAGTAGAGTTTTAACTTTCACTTACAGATATAGCGGCCAACTGTATTTACTGACAGTGGTTTTCTGAAGTGTTCCTGAGCCCATGTGGTGATATCCTTTACACACTGACGTCGCGTACTAGCAACATGTACAAAAGCCCAAAAGCGGTGAAGTTGTCACGTTGTGTAAATGGCAAATAAAAAGAGAATACAACAAATACTTTTCAACTTATATTCAATTGAATAGACTGCAAAGACAAGATATTTCATGTTCACACCAAAAAAAAATTATTTTTTTAGCGAAGCGTTTCTGGGTGTTGTTGATAAATTGCTGTGGCTTTGCATAGTAGAGTTTTAACTTTCACTTACAGATGTAGTGACCAACTGTAGTTACTGACAGTGGTTTTCTGAAGTGTTCCTGAGCCCATGTGGTGATATCCTTTACACACTGATGTCACCTACTAGCAACATGTACAAAAGCCCAAAAGCGATGAAGTTGTCACGTCGTGTAAATGGCAAATAAAAAGACAATACAACAAATCCTTTTCAACTTATATTCAATTGAATAGACTGCAAAGACAAGATATTTCATGTTCACACTGAGAAACTTTTGTTATTATTTTGCAAATATTCGCTCATTTGGGATTTGATGCCTGTGACGTGTTTCAAAAAAAGTGGGGGAAAAAAAGACTATGCAAAGTCAAAGCCATTTATCAACAACACCCGGAAACGCTTGGCTGGGCCCGAGCTCATCTGAAATGGACTGACGCTCATCAAAGACTTATTTGGAACACCTGGGAATAGGTAAGTCATGTGAGAAACTCTTACTATGCAAAGCCAAAAGCCATTTATCAACAACACCCAGAAACGCTTCGACGAGCAACATCGGTGTGTAAAGGATATCACCACATGGGCTCAGGAACACTTCAGAAAACCACTGTCAGTAACTACAGTTGGTCGCTACATCTGTAAGTGCAAGTTAAAACTCTACTATGCAAAGCCAACGCCATTTATCAACAACACCCAGAAACCAGAAATGCTTCGCTGGGCCCGAGCTCATTTAAGATGGACTGATAATCATCAAAGACTTATTTGGAACATCCCACAGGTGAACAGGCTGATTGGGAACAGGTGGGTGCCATGATTGGGTATAAAAGCAGCTTCCGTGAAATGCTCAGTCATTCACAAACAAGGACGGGGCGAGGGTCACCACTTTGTCAACAAATGCCTGAGCAAATTGTTTAAGAACAAAAGCTATCTATCAACAACACCCAGAAACGCTTCGCCAAAAAACTTTTGTTTTTTTAGTGTGAACATGAAATATCTTGTCTTTGCAGTCTATTCAATTGAATATAAGTTGCTTGTCGAAGCGTTTCTGGGTGTTGTTGATAAATGGCCGTGGCTTTGCATAGTAGAGTTTTAACTTGCACTTACGGATGTAGCGACCAACTGTAGTCACTGACAGTGGTTTTCTGAAGTGTTCCTGAGCCCATGTGGTGATATCCTTTACACACTGATGTGGCTTTTTGATGCAGTACTGCCTGAGGGATCCAAGGTGTGTAATATCATGGCTTACGTGCAGTGATTTCTCCAGATTCTCTGAACCTTTTGATGATATAACGGAGCGTAGATGGTGAAATCCCTAAATTCCTTACAATAGCTGGTTAAAAGTTAAAACTCTACTACACAGAAGCCAAAAGCTATTTATCAACAACACCCAGAAACGCTTTGCCAAAAAATGTTAGTTTTTTTAGTGTGAACATGAAATATCTTGTCTTTGCAGTCTATTCAATTGAATATAAGTTGCTTGTCGAAGCGTTTCTGGGTGTTGTTGATAAATGGCCATGGCTTTGCATTGTAGAGTTTTAACTTGCACTTACAGATGTAGCGACCAACTGTAGTTACTGACAGTGTTTTTTTGTATGTGTTCCTGAGCCCATGTGGTGATATCCTTTACACACTGATGTGGCTTTTTGATGCAGTACCGCCCGAGGGATCCAAGGTGCGTAATATCATGGCTTACGTGCATTGATTTCTCCAGATTCTCTGAACCTTTTGATGATATAACGGAGCGTAGATGGTAAAATCCCTAAATTCCTTGCAATAGCTGGTTAAAAGTTAAAACTCTACTACACAGAAGCCAAAAGCTATTTATCAACAACACCCAGAAACGCTTTGCCAAAAATTTTTAGTTTTTTTAGTGTGAACATGAAATATCTTGTCTTTGCAGTCTATTCAATTGAATATAAGTTCCTTGTCGAAGCGTTTCTGGGTGTTGTTGATAAATGGCCATGGCTTTGCATTGTAGAGTTTTAACTTGCACTTACAGATGTAGCGACCAACTGTAGTTACTGACAGTGGTTTTTTGAAGTGTTCCTGAGTCCATGTGGTGATATCCTTTACACACTGATGTGGCTTTTTGATGCAGTACCGCCTGAGGGATCCAAGGTGCGTAATGTCATGGCTTACCTGCAGTGATTTCTCCAGATTCTCTGAACCTTTTGATGATATAACGGAGCGTAGATGGTAAAATCCCTAAATTCCTTGCAATAGCTGGTTAAAAGTTAAAACTCTACTACGCAGAAGCCAAAAGCTATCTATCAACAACACCCAGAAACGCTTCGCCAAAAAAATTAAGTTTTTTTAGTGTGAACATGAAATATCTTGTCTTTGCAGTCTATTCAATTCAATATAAGTTGCTTGTCGAAGCGTTTCTGGGTGTTGTTGATAAATGGCCGTGGCTTTGCATTGTAGAGTTTTAACTTGCACTTACAGATGTAGCGACCAACTGTAGTTGCTGACAGTGGTTTTCTGAAGTGTTTCTGAGCCCATGTGGTGATATCCTTTACACACTGATGTGGCTTTTTGACAGTGACTTCTCCAGATTCTATGAACCTTTTGATGATATTATGATGTATAATAAATGGAAATAACATAACATAACATAACATAACATAACATAACATAACATAACATAACATAACATAACATATTACAGAGCGTAGATGGTGTAAACCCTAAATTCGTTGCAATAGCTAGTTAAAAGTTAAAACTCTACTACGCAAAGTCACAACTATTTATCAACAACACCCAGAAACACTTCGCCAAAAAAATGCAGTTTTTTTTAGTGTGAACATGAAATATCTTGTCTTTGCAGTCTATTCAATTGAATATAAGTTGAAAAGGATTTGCAAATCGTTGTATTCTCTTTTTATTTACCATTTACACAAGCACGGACACTTGGGAACATACCAGAGGGCAGCGCGTCGACACAATGGAGTCAATGGAAACAAGAAAAAATGACTTTTTAGGGTTCCTACCCGCTTCTGCAGACACAGAGGTGTGATGGCCGGCAAGGTGACTCTTCTTGCACGGAAGTTCATGCTGCCGTCTTCAGTAACGCTTCAACAGACACATATATACATATATACACACATATATACACACACATATACATATATATATATATATACATACATAGTCACTGTTTCAATGAGTACTGCAGGGAATATGGACAAAAGTCATCTGGTTTGCAAAGAAGGTGTGAGGGGAAAAAAAAGACATGTTTCCTCCCCAAACTCCTCCTTCGTCCTTGGAGAAGCAAGCGCTTACCGTTGTCGACCGGTTCAGAAAAAAGTTTGCTGCTTGGGTGTTTGATTTCCACACCCAAGGCCGCTGAGTGCGAGAGAAAACTGTGATGACTTGTTCAGCCATATTTGACGAGCGTATTATTATCACCAATCCAGTATGTTTAGTCTCGCAGGAAGTGGACACGACAGGAACATTCGGCCCAAGAAGATAAGTCCCGCCTTTCCAAGCCGATAAGCAGCTGACTCCTGGTGAAATATACCCCAAATGTTCTCCTCGGACTTCTAGAAGGTCGATCGTAGCCAACCATGTAGATGACGAGAAGTAGGCCTTAAATGTCCTTTATACACACTATTATGTTGTTCTGACAATAAATGTCCTTTATACACACTATTATGTTGTTCTGACAATAAATGTCCTTTATACACACTATTATGTTGTTCTGACAATAAATGTCCTTTATACACACTATTATGTTGGTCTGACAATAAATGTCCTTTATACACACTATTATGTTGTTCTGACAATAAATGTCCTTTATACACACTATTATGTTGGTCTGACAATAAATGTCCTTTATACACACTCTTATGTTGTTCTGACAATAAATGTCCTTAATACACACTATTATGTTGGTCTGACAATAAATCTCCTTTATACACACTATTATGTTGTTCTGACAATAAATGTCCTTTATACACACTATTATGTTGTTCTGACAATAAATGTCCTTTATACACACTATTATGTTGTTCTGACAATAAATGTCCTTAATACACACTATTATGTTGTTCTGACAATAAATGTCCTGTATACACACTATTATGTTGTTCTGACAATAAATGTCCTTTATACACACTATTATGCTGTTCTGACAATAAATGTCCTTTATACACACTATTATGTTGTTCTGACAATAAATGTCCTTTATACACACTATTATGTTGTTCTGACAATAAATGTCCTTTATACACACTATTATGTTGTTCTGACAATAAATGTCCTTAATACACACTATTATGTTGTTCTGACAATAAATGTCCTTAATACACACTATTATGTTGTTCTGACAATAAATGTCCTTTATACACACTATTATGTTGTTCTGACAACAAATGTCCTTTATACACACTATTATGCTGTTCTGACAATAAATGTCCTTTATACACACTATTATGTTGTTCTGACAATAAATGTCCTTTATACACACTATTATGCTGTTCTGACAATAAATGTCCTTTATACACACTATTATGTTGTTCTGACAATAAATGTCCTTTATACACACTATTATGTTGTTCTGACAATAAATGTCCTTAATACACACTATTATGTTGTTCTGACAATAAATGTCCTTTATACACACTATTATGTTGTTCTGACAATAAATATCCTTAATACACACTATTATGTTGTTCTGACAATAAATGTCCTTTATACACACTATTATGTTGATCTGACGATAAATGTCCTTTATACACACTATTATGTTGTTCTGACAATAAATGTCCTTTATACACACTATTATGTTGTTCTGACAATAAATGTCCTTTATACACACTATTATGTTGTTCTGACAATAAATGTCCTTAATACACACTATTATGTTGTTCTGACAATAAATGTCCTTTATACACACTATTATGTTGTTCTGACAATAAATGTCCTTAATACACACTATTATGTTGTTCTGACAATAAATGTCCTTTATACACACTATTATGTTGTTCTGACAATAAATGTCCTTTATACACACTATTATGCTGTTCTGACAATAAATGTCCTTTATACACACTATTATGTTGTTCTGACAATAAATGTCCTTTATACACACTATTATGTTGTTCTGACAATAAATGTCCTTTATACACACTATTATGTTGTTCTGACAATAAATGTCCTTAATACACACTATTATGTTGTTCTGACAATAAATGTCCTTTATACACACTATTATGTTGTTCTGACAACAAATGTCCTTTATACACACTATTATGTTGTTCTGACAATAAATGTCCTTAATACACACTATTATGTTGTTCTGACAATAAATGTCCTTTATACACACTATTATGTTGTTCTGACAATAAATGTCCTTTATACACACTATTATGTCGTTCTGACAATAAATGTCCTTACTACACACTATTATGTTGTTCTGACAATAAATGTCCTTTATACACACTATTATGTTGTTCTGACAATAAATGTCCTTAATACACACTATTATGCTGTTCTGACAATAAATGTCCTTTATACACACTATTATGTTGTTCTGACAATAAATGTCCTTTATACACACTATTATGCTGTTTTGACAATAAATGTCCTTTATACACACTATTATGTTGTTCTGACAATATATGTCCTTTATACACACTATTATGTTGTTCTGACAATAAATGTCCTTAATACACACTGTTATGTTGTTCTGACAATAAATGTCCTTTATACACACTATTATGTTGTTCTGACAATAAATGTCCTTAATACACACTATTATGTTGTTCTGACAATAAATGTCCTTTATACACACTATTATGTTGTTCTGACGATAAATGTCCTTTATACACACTATTATGTTGTTCTGACAATAAATGTCCTTTATACACACTATTATGTTGTTCTGACGATAAATGTCCTTTATACACACTATTATGTTGTTCTGACAATAAATGTCCTTTATACACACTATTATGTTGTTCTGACGATAAATGTCCTTAATACACACTATTATGTTGTTCTGACGATAAATGTCCTTTATACACATTATTATGTTGTTCTGACGATAAATGTCCTTTATACACACTATTATGTTGTTCTGACGATAAATGTCCTTTATACACACTATTATGTTGTTCTGACGATAAATGTCCTTAATACACACTATTATGTTGTTCTGACGATAAATGTCCTTTATACAAACTATTATGTTGTTCTGACAATAAATGTCCTTAATACACACTATTATGTTGTTCTGACGATAAATGTCCTTTATACAAACTATTATGTTGTTCTGACAATAAATGTCCTTTATACACACTATTATGTTGTTCTGACGATAAATGTCCTTTATACACACTATTATGTTGTTCTGACGATAAATGTCCTTAATACACACTATTATGTTGTTCTGACAATAAATGTCCTTAATACACACTATTATGTTGTTCTGACAATAAATGTCCTTTATACACACTATTATGTTGTTCTGACAATAAATGTCCTTTATACACACTATTATGTTGTTCTGACAATAAATGTCCTTTATACACACTATTATGTTGTTCTGACAATAAATGTCCTTTATACCTATGTGTACCTAATGATGTGTCCAAAGGACACAACATTAGGTACACATAGGACACAACATTAGGTACACATAGGACACAACATTAGGTACACATAGGACACAACATTAAGTACACATAGGACACAACATTAGGTACACGTAGGACCCAACATTAGGTACACATAGGAGACAACATTAGGTACACATAGGACACAACATTAGGTACACATAGGACACAACATTAGGTACACATAGGGCACAACAGTAGGTACACATAGGACAAAACATTAGGTACACATAGGACACAACAGTAGGTACATATAGGACAAAACATTAGGTACACATAGGACACAACAGTAGGTACACATAGGACACCACACTAAGTACAAATAGGACACAACATTAGGTACACATAGAGCACAACAGGAGGTACACATAGGACACAACATTAGGTACACATAGGACACAACAGTAGGTACACATAGGACAAAACATTAGGTACACATAGGACACAACAGTAGGTACACATAGAACACAACATTAGGTACACGTAGGACACAACAGTAGGTACACATAGGACACAACATTAGGTACACATAGGACACAACATTAGATACACATAGGACACAACATTAGATACACATAGGACACAACATTAAGTACACATTGGACACAACATTAGGTACACATAGGGGACAACAGTAAGTACACATAGGACACAACAGTAGGTACACATAGGACACAACATTAAGTACACGTAGGACACAACATTAGGTACACATAGGACACAACATTAGGTACACATAGGACACAACAGTAGGTACACATAGGACACAACATTAGGTACACGTAGTACACAACATTAGGTACACGTAGGACACAACATTAGGTACACATAGGACACAACATTAGGTACACATAGGACACAACATTAGGTACACATAGGACACAACATTAGGTACACGTAGGACACAACATTAGGTACACGTAGGACACAACATTAGGTACAAATAGGACACAACAGTAGGTACACGTAGGACACAACATTAGGTACACATAGGACACAACATTAGGTACACATAGGACACAACATTAGGTACACATAGGACACAACATCAGGTACACATAGGACACAACATTAGGTACACGTAGGACACAACATTAGGTACACATAGGACACAACAGTAGGTACACATAGGACACAACATTAGGTACACATAGGACACAACATTAGGTACACGTAGGACACAACATTAGGTACACATAGGACACAACATTAGGTACACGTAGGACACAACATTAGGTACCCATTGGACACAACATTAGGTACACATAGGACACAACATTAGGTACACATAGTACACAACATTAGGTACACGTAGGACACAACATTAGGTACACATAGTACACAACATTAGGTACACGTAGGACACAACATTAGGTACACATAGGACACAACATTAGGTACACGTAGGACACAACATCAGGTACACATAGGACACAACATTAGGTACACGTAGGACACAACATTAGGTACACATAGGACACAACATTAGGTACACGTAGGACACAACATTAGGTACCCATTGGACACAACATTAGGTACACGTAGGAAACAACATTAGGTACACATAGGACACAACATTAGGTACACTTAGGACACAACATTAGGTACACGTAGGACACAACATTAGGTACACGTAGGACACAACATTAGGTACACGTAGGACACAACATTAGGTATGCGTAGGACACAACATTAGCTACACGTAGGACACAACATTAGGTACACGTAGGACACAACAGTAGGTACACATAGGACACAACATTAGGTACACATAGGACACAACATTAGGTACACATAGGACACAACATTAGGTACACGTAGGACACAACATTAGGTACACATTGGACACAACATTAGGTACACATAGGACACAACATTAGGTACACGTAGGACACAACATTAGGTACACGTAGGACACAACATTAGGTACACATAGGACACAACATTAGGTACACATAAATAAATGTTTACAAACACATTCTGACAAAAAATGTTGACAATAAATAAATAAAATAATATTGCTGTCATGGAGTGTATTTCATGTAACATTTATAAAATAATATTGCTGTCATGGAGTGTATTCCATGTAACATTTATAAAATAATATTGCTGTCATGGAGTGTATTTCATGTAACATTTATAAAATAATATTGTTGTCATGGAGTGTATTTCATGTAACATTTATAAAATAATATTGCTGTCATGGAGTGTATTTCATGTAACATTTATACAATAATATTGCTGTCATGGAGTGTATTCCATGTAACATTTATAAAATAATATTGCTGTCATGGAGTGTATTTCATGTAACATTTATAAAATAATATTGCTGTCATGGAGTGTATTTCATGTAACATTTATAAAATAATATTGCTGTCATGGAGTGTATTCCATGTAACATTTATAAAATAATATTGCTGTCATGGAGTGTATTTCATGTAACATTTATAAAATAATATTGCTGTCATGGAGTGTATTCCATGTAACATTTATAAAATAATATTGCTGTCATGGAGTGTATTTTATGTAACATTTATAAAATAATATTGCTGTCATGGAGTGTATTTCATGTAACATTTATAAAATAATATTGCTGTCATGGAGTGTAATCCATGTAACATTTATAAAATAATATTGCTGTCATGGAGTGTATTTCATGTAACATTTATAAAATAATATTGCTGTCATGGAGTGTATTTCATGTAACATTTATAAAATAATATTGCTGTCATGGAGTGTATTTCATGTAACATTTATAAAATAATATTGCTGTCATGGAGTGTATTCCATGTAACATTTATAAAATAATATTGCTGTCATGGAGTGTATTTCGTGTAACATTTATAAAATAATATTGCTGTCATGGAGTGTATTTCATGTAACATTTATAAAATAATATTGCTGTCATGGAGTGTATTTCATGTAACATTTATAAAATAATATTGCTGTCATGGAGTGTATTTCATGTAACATTTATAAAATAATATTGGCTCTCATGCTGTCATGGAGTGTGTTTCATGTAACATTAATAAAATAATATTGGCGGTCATGGAGTGTATTTCATGTAACATTTATAAAATAATATTGCTGTCATGGAGTATATTTCATGTAACATTTATAAAATAATATTGCTGTCATGGAGTGTATTTCATGTAACATTTATAAAATAATATTGGCTCTCATGGAGTGTATTTCATTTAACATTTATAAAATAATATTGCTGTCATGGAGTGTATTCCATGTAACATTTATAAAATAATAATGCTGTCATGGAGTGTATTTCATGTAACATTTATAAAATAATATTGCTGTCATGGAGTGTATTCCATGTAACATTTATAAAATAATATTGCTGTCATGGAGTGTATTTCATGTAACATTTATAAAATAATATTGCTGTCATGGAGTGTATTTCATGTAACATTTATAAAATAATATAGCTGTCATGGAGTGTATTCCATGTAACATTTATAAAATAATATTGCTGTCGTGGAGTGTATATTATGTAACATTTATAAAATAATATTGCTGTCATGGAGTGTGTTTCATGTAACATTTATAAAATAATATTGCTGTCATGGACTGTGTTTCATGTAACATTTATAAAATAATATTGCTGTCATGGAGTGTATTTCATGTAACATTTATAAAATAATATTGCTGTCATGGAGTGTATTCCATGTAACATTTATAAAATAATATTGCTGTCATGGAGTGTATTTCATGTAACATTTATAAAATAATATTGCTGTCATGGAGTGTATTCCATGTAACATTTATAAAATAATGTTGCTGTCATGGAGTGTATTTCATGTAACATTTATAAAATAATGTTGCTGTCATGGAGTGTATTTCATGTAACATTTATAAAATAATGTTGCTCTCATGGAGTGTATTTCATGTAACATTTATAAAATAATGTTGTTGTCATGGAGTGTATTTCATGTAACATTTATAAAATAATATTGCTGTCATGGAGTGTATTTCATGTTACATTTATAAAATAATATTGCTGTCATGGAGTGTATTTCATGTAACATTTATAAAATAATGTTGCTGTCATGGAGTGTATTTCATGTAACATTTATAAAATAATGTTGCTGTCATGGAGTGTATTTCATGTAACATTCATAAGATAATGTTGCTCTCATGGAGTGTATTTCATGTAACATTTATAAAATAATATTGCTGTCATGGAGTGTGTTTCATGTAACATTTATAAAATAATATTGCTGTCATGGAGTGTATTTCATGTAACATTTATAAAATAATATTGCTGTCATGGAGTGTATTTCATGTAACATTTATAAAATAATTTTGCTGTCATGGAGTGTATTTCATGTAACATTTATAAAATAATGTTGCTGTCATGGAGTGTATTTCATGTAACATTTATAAAATAATGTTGCTGTCATGGAGTGTATTTCATGTAACATTTATAAAATAATGTTGCTCTCATGGAGTGTATTTCATGTAATATTTATAAAATAATGTTGCTGTCATGGAGTGTATTTCATGTAACATTTATAAAATAATATTGGCTCTCATGGAGTGTATTTCATGTAACATTTATAAAATAATATTGCTGTCATGGAGTGTATTTCATGTAACATTTATAAAATAATATTGCTGTCATGGAGTGTCTTTCATGTAACATTTATAAAATAATATTGCTGTCATGGAGTGTATTTCATGTAACATTTATAAAGTAATATTGCTGTCATGGAGTGTATTTCATGTAACATTTATAAAATAATATTGCTGTCATGGAGTGTATTTCATGTAACATTTATAAAATAATATTGCTGTCGTGGAGTGTATTTCATGTAACATTTATAAAATAATATTGCTGTCGTGGAGTGTATTTCATATAACATTTATAAAATAATATTGCTGTCGTGGAGTGTATTTCATGTAACATTTATAAAATAATATTGCTGTCATGGAGTGTATTCCATGTAACATTTATAAAATAATATTGCTGTCATGGAGTGTATTTTATGTAACATTTATAAAATAATATTGCTGTCATGGAGTGTATTTCATGTAACATTTATAAAATAATATTGCTGTCATGGAGTGTAATCCATGTAACATTTATAAAATAATAATGCTGTCATGGAGTGTATTCCATGTAACATTTAAAAAATAATATTGCTGTCATGGAGTGTATTTCATGCAACATTTATAAAATAATATTGCTGTCATGGAGTGTATTTCATGTAACATTTATAAAATAATATTGCTGTCATGGAGTGTTTTCCATGTAACATTTATAAAATAATATTGCTGTCATGGAGTGTATTTTATGTAACATTTATAAAATAATATTGCTGTCATGGAGTGTATTTCATGTAACATTTATAAAATAATATTGCTGTCATGGAGTGTATTTTATGTAACATTTATAAAATAATATTGCTGTCATGGAGTGTATTTCATGTAACATTTATAAAATAATATTGGCTCTCATGGAGTGTATTCCATGTAACATTTAAAAAATAATATTGCTGTCATGGAGTGTATTTCATGTAACATTTATAAAATAATATTGCTGTCATGGAGTGTATTTCATGTAACATTTATAAAATAATATTGCTGTCATGGAGTGTTTTCCATGTAACATTTATAAAATAATATTGCTGTCATGGAGTGTATTTTATGTAACATTTATAAAATAATATTGCTGTCATGGAGTGTATTTCATGTAACATTTATAAAATAATATTGCTGTCATGGAGTGTATTTTATGTAACATTTATAAAATAATATTGCGGTCATGGAGTGTATTTCATGTAACATTTATGAAATAATATTGCTGTCATGGAGTGTATTTCATGTAACATTTATAAAATAATATTGCTGTCATGGAGTGTATTTCATGTAACATTTATAAAATAATATTGGCTCTCTTGGAGTGTATTTCATGTAACATTTATAAAATAATATTGCTGTCATGGAGTGTAGTTCATGTAACATTTATAAAATAATATTGCTGTCATGGAGTGTATTCCATGTAACATTTATAAAATAATATTGCTGTCATGGAGTGTATTTTATGTAACATTTATAAAATAATATTGCTGTCATGGAGTGTATTTCATGTAACATTTATAAAATAATATTGCTGTCATGGAGTGTATTTTATGTAACATTTATAAAATAATATTGCTGTCATGGAGTGTATTTCATGTAACATTTATAAAATAATATTGCTGTCATGGAGTGTATTTCATGTAACATTTATAAAATAATATTGCAATCATGGAGTGTATTTCATGTAACATTTATAAAATAATATTGCTGTCATGGAGTGTATTTTATGTAACATTTATAAAATAATATTGCTGTCATGGAGTGTATTTCATGTAACATTTATAAAATAATATTGCTGTCATGGAGTGTATTTTATGTAACATTTATAAAATAATATTGCTGTCATGGAGTGTATTTCATGTAACATTTATAAAATAATATTGCTGTCATGGAGTGTATTTTATGTAACATTTATAAAATAATATTGCTGTCATGGAGTGTATTTCATGTAACATTTATAAAATAATATTGCTGTCATGGAGTGTATTTCATGTAACATTTATAAAATAATATTGCTGTCATGGAGTGTATTTCATGTAACATTTATAAAATAATATTGGCTCTCATGGAGTGTATTTCATGTAACATTTATAAAATAATATTGCTGTCATGGAGTTTATTTCATGTAACATTTATAAAATAATATTGCTGTCATGGAGTGTATTTCATGTAACATTTATAAAATAATATTGCTGTCATGGAGTGTATTTCATGTAACATTTATAAAATAATATTGCTGTCATGGAGTGTATTTCATGTAACATTTATAAAATAATATTGCTGTCATGGAGTGTATTTCATGTAACATTTATAAATAATATTGCTGTCATGGAGTGTATTTCATGTAACATTTATAAAATAATATTGCTGTCATGGAGTGTATTTCATGTAACATTTATAAAATAATATTGCTGTCATGGAGTGTATTTCATGTAACATTTATAAAATAATATTGCTGTCATGGAGTGTATTTCATGTCACATTTATAAAATAATATTGGCTCTCATGGAGTGTATTTCATGTAACATTTATAAAATAATATTGCTGTCATGGAGTGTATTTCATGTAACGTTTATAAAATAATATTGCTGTCATGGAGTGTATTTCATGTAACATTTATAAAATAATATTGGCTCTCATGGAGTGTATTTCATGTAACATTTATAAAATAACATTGCTGTCATGGAATGTATTTCATGTAACATTTATAAAATAATATTGCTGTCATGGAGTGTATTTCATGTAACATTTATAAAATAATATTGCTGTCATGGAGTGTATTTCATGTAACATTTATAAAATAATATTGCTGTCATGGAGTGTATTTCATGTAACATTTATAAAATAATATTGCTGTCATGGAGTGTTTTCCATGTAACATTTATAAAATAATATTGCTGTCATGGAGTGTATTTTATGTAACATTTATAAAATAATATTGCTGTCATGGAGTGTATTTCATGTAACATTTATAAAATAATATTGCTGTCATGGAGTGTATTTTATGTAACATTTATAAAATAATATTGCTGTCATGGAGTGTATTTCATGTAACATTTATAAAATAATATTGGCTCTCATGGAGTGTATTCCATGTAACATTTAAAAAATAATATTGCTGTCATGGAGTGTATTTCATGTAACATTTATAAAATAATATTGCTGTCATGGAGTGTATTTCATGTAACATTTATAAAATAATATTGGCTCTCATGGAGTGTATTCCATGTAACATTTATAAAATAATATTGCTGTCATGGAGTGTATTTTATGTAACATTTATAAAATAATATTGCTGTCATGGAGTGTATTTCATGTAACATTTATAAAATAATATTGCTGTCATGGAGTGTATTTTATGTAACATTTATAAAATAATATTGCTGTCATGGAGTGTATTTCATGTAACATTTATAAAATAATATTGGCTCTCATGGAGTGTATTTCATGTAACATTTATTAAATAATATTGCTGTCATGGAGTGTATTTCATGTAACATTTATAAAATAATATTGCTGTCATGGAGTGTATTTTATGTAACATTTATAAAATAATATTGCTGTCATGGAGTGTATTTTATGTAACATTTATAAAATAATATTGCTGTCATGGAGTGTATTTCATGTAACATTTATAAAATAATATTGGCTCTCATGGAGTGTATTTCATGTAACATTTATTAAATAATATTGCTGTCATGGAGTGTATTTCATGTAACATTTATAAAATAATATTGGCTCTCATGGAGTGTATTCCATGTAACATTTAAAAAATAATATTGCTGTCATGGAGTGTATTTCATGTAACATTTAAATAAATAAATGATAAATGGGTTGTACTTGTATAGCGCTTTTCTACCTTCAAGGTACTCAAAGCGCTTTGACAGTATTTCCACATTTACCCATTCACACACACATTCACACACACATTCACACACACATTCACACACACATTCACACACACATTCACACACTGATGGCGGGAGCTGCCATGCAAGGCGCTAACCAGCAGCCATCAGAGGCAAAGGGTGAAGTGTCTTGCCCAAGGACACAACGGACGTGACTATGAAGGTAGAAGGTGGGAATTGAACCCCAGTAACCAGCAACACTCCGATTGCTGGCACAGCCACTCTACCAACTTCGCTATTTAAAAATTTAAAAAATAATATTGCTGTCATGGAGTGTATTTCATGTAACATTTATAAAATAATATTGCTGTCATGGAGTGTTTTCCATGTAACATTTATAAAATAATATTGCTGTCATGGAGTGTATTTTATGTAACATTTATAAAATAATATTGCTGTCATGGAGTGTATTTCATGTAACATTTATAAAATAATATTGCTGTCATGGAGTTTATTTTATGTAACATTTATAAAATAATATTGCTGTCATGGAGTGTATTTCATGTAACATTTATAAAATAATATTGCTGTCATGGAGTGTATTTCATGTAACATTTATAAAATAATATTGCTGTCATGGAGTGTATTTCATGTAACATTTATAAAATAATATTGGCTCTCATGGAGTGTATTTCATGCAACATTTATAAAATAATATTGCTGTCATGGAGTGTATTTCATGTAACATTTATAAAAATAATATTGCCGTCATGGAGTGTATTCCATGTAACATTTATAAAATAATATTGCTGTCATGGAGTGTATTTTATGTAACATTTATAAAATAATATTGCTGTCATGGAGTGTATTTCATGTAACATTTATAAAATAATATTGCTGTCATGGAGTGTATTTTATGTAACATTTATAAAATAATATTGCTGTCATGGAGTGTATTTCATGTAACATTTATAAAATAATATTGCTGTCAGGGAGTGTATTTCATGTAACATTTCTAAAATAATATTGCAATCATGGAGTGTATTTCATGTAACATTAATAAAATAATATTGCTGTCATGGAGTGTATTTCATGGAACATTTATAAAATAATATTGGCTCTCATGGAGTGTATTTCATGTAACATTTATAAAATAATATTGCTGTCATGGAGTGTATTTCATGTAACATTTATAAAATAATATTGCTGTCATGGAGTGTATTTCATGTAACATTTATAAAATAATATTGGCTCTCATGGAGTGTATTTCATGTAACATTTATAAAATAATATTGCTGTCATGGAGTGTATTTCATGTAACATTTATAAATAATATTGCTGTCATGGAGTGTATTTCATGTAACATTTATAAAATAATATTGCTGTCATGGAGTGTATTTCATGTAACATTTATAAAATAATATTGCTGTCATGGAGTGTATTTCATGTAACATTTATAAAATAATATTGCTGTCATGGAGTGTATTTCATGTAACATTTATAAAATAATATTGCTGTCATGGAGTGTATTTCATGTAACATTTATAAAATAATATTGCTGTCATGGAGTGTATTTCATGTCACATTTATAAAATAATATTGGCTCTCATGGAGTGTATTTCATGCAACATTTATAAAATAATATTGCTGTCATGGAGTGTATTTCATGTAACGTTTATAAAATAATATTGCTGTCATGGAGTGTATTTCATGTAACATTTATAAAATAATATTGGCTCTCATGGAGTGTATTTCATGTAACATTTATAAAATAATATTGCTGTCATGGAATGTATTTCATGTAACATTTATAAAATAATATTGCTGTCATGGAGTGTATTTCATGTAACATTTATAAAATAATATTGCTGTCATGGAGTGTATTTCATGTAACATTTATAAAATAATATTGCTGTCATGGAGTGTATTTCATGTAACATTTGTAAAATAATATTGCTGTCATGGAGTGTATTTCATGTAACATTTATAAAATAATATTGCTGTCATGGAGTGTATTTCATGTAACATTTATAAAATAATATTGCTGTCATGGAGTGTATTTCATGTAACATTTATAAAATAATATCGCTGTCATTGAGTGTATTTTATGTAACATTTATAAAATAATATTGCGGTCATGGAGTGTATTTCATGTAACATTTATAAAATAATATTGCTGTCATGGAGTGTATTTCATGTAACATTTATAAAATAATATTGGCTCTCATGGAGTGTATTTCATGTAAGATTTATAAAATAATAATGCTGTCACGGACTGTATTTCATGTAACATTTATAAAATAATATTGCTGTCATGGAGTGTATTTCATGTAACATTTATAAAATAATATTGCTGTCATGGAGTGTATTTCATGTAACATTTATAAAATAATATTGCTGTCATGGAGTGTATTTCATGTAACATTTATAAAATAATATTGCTGTCATGGAATGTATTTCATGTAACATTTATAAAATAATATTGCTCTCATGGAGTGTATTTCATGTAACATTTATAAAATAATATTGCTGTCATGGAGTGTATTTCATGTAACATTTATAAAATAATATTGCTGTCATGGAGTGTATTTCATGTAACATTTATAAAATAATATTGCTGTCATGGAGTGTATTTCATATAACGTTTATAAAATAATATTGCTGTCGTGGAGTGTATTTCATGTAACATTTATAAAATAATATTGGCTCTCATGGAGTGTATTTCATGTAACATTTATAAAATAATATTGCTGTCATGGAGTGTATTTCATGTAACATTTATAAAATAATATTGCTGTCATGGAGTGTATTTCATGTAACATTTATAAAATAATATTGCTGTCATGGAGTGTATTTCATGTAACATTTATAAAATAATATTGCTGTCATGGAGTGTATTTCATGTAACATTTATAAAATAATATTGCTGTCATGGAGTGTATTTCATGTAACATTTATAAAATAATATTGCTGTCATGGAGTGTATTTCATGTAACGTTTATAAAATAATATTGCTGTCATGGAGTGTATTTCATGTAACATTTATAAAATAATATTGGCTCTCATGGAGTGTATTTCATGTAACATTTATTAAATAATATTGCTGTCATGGAGTGTATTTCATGTAACGTTTATAAAATAATATTGCTGTCATGGAGTGTATTTCATGTAACATTTATAAAATAATATTGGCTCTCATGGAGTGTATTTCATGTAACATTTATAAAATAATATTGCTCTCATGGAGTGTATTTCATGTAACATTTATAAAATAATATTGCTGTCATGGAATGTATTTCATGTAACATTTATAAAATAATATTGCTGTCATGGAGTGTATTTCATGTAACATTTATAAAATAATATTGCTGTCATGGAGTGTATTTCATGTAACATTTATAAAATAATATTGCTGTCATGGAGTGTATTTCATGTAACATTTATAAAATAATATTGCTGTCATGGAGTGTATTTCATGTAACATTTATAAAATAATATTGCTGTCATGGAGTGTATTTCATGTAACATTTATAAAATAATATTGCTGTCATGGAGTGTATTTCATGTAACATTTATAAAATAATATTGCTGTCATGGAGTGTATTTCATGTCACATTTATAAAATAATATTGGCTCTCATGGAGTGTATTTCATGTAACATTTATAAAATAATATTGCTGTCATGGAGTGTATTTCATGTAACATTTATAAAATAATATTGCTGTCATGGAGTGTATTTCATGTAACATTTATAAAATAATATTGGCCCTCATGGAGTGTATTTCATGTAACATTTATAAAATAATATTGGCCCTCATGGAGTGTATTTCATGTCACATTTATAAAATAATATTGGCTCTCATGGAGTGTATTTCATGTAACATTTATACAATAATATTGCTGTCATGGAGTGTATTTTATGTAACATTTATAAAATAATATTGCTGTCATGGAGTGTATTTCATGTAACATTTATAAAATAATATTGCTGTCATGGAGTGTATTTCATGTAACATTTATAAAATAATATTGCTGTCATGGAGTGTATTTCATTTAACATTTATAAAATAATATTGCTGTCAAGGAGTGTATTTCATGTAACATTTATAAAATAATATTGCTGTCATGGAGTGTATTTCATGTAACATTTATAAAATAATATTGCTGTCATGGAGTGTAATTCATGTAACATTTATAAAATAATATTGCTGTCATGGAGTGTATTCCATGTAACATTTATAAAATAATATTGCTGTCATGGAGTGTATTTCATGTAACATTTATAAAATAATATTGCTGTCATGGAGTGTATTCCATGTAACATTTATAAAATAACATTGGCTCTCATGGGGTGTATTTCATGTAACATTTATAAAATAATATTGCTGTCATGGAGTGTATTCCATGTAGCATTCATAAAATAATATTGCTGTCATGGAGTGTATTTCATGTAACATTTATAAAATAATATTGCTGTCATGGAGTGTATTTCATGTAACATTTATAAAATAATATTGCTGTCATGGAGTGTATTTCATGTAACATTTATAAAATAATATTGCTGTCATGGAGTGTATTCCATGTAACATTTATAAAATAATATTACTGTCATGGAGTGTATTTCATGTAACATTTATAAAATAATATTGGCTCTCATGGAGTGTATTTCATGTAGCATTTATAAAATAATATTGCTGTCATGGAGTGTATTTCATGTAACATTTATAAAATAATATGGGCCCTCGTGGAGTGTATTTCATGTAACATTTATAAAATAATATTGCTGTCATGGAGTGTATTTCATGTAACATTTATAAAATAATATTGGCTCTCGTGGAGTGTATTTCATGTAACATTTATAAAATAGTATTGCTGTCATGGAGTGTATTTCATGTAACATTTATAAAATAATATTGCTGTCATGGAGTGTATTTCATGTAACATTTATAAAATAATATTGCTGTCATGGAGTGTATTTCATGTAACATTTATAAAATAATATTGGCTCTCGTGGAGTGTATTTCATGTAACATTTATAAAATAATATTGGCTCTCATGGAGTGTATTTCATGTAACATTTATAAAATAGTATTGCTGTCATGGAGTGTATTTCATGTAACATTTATAAAATAATATTGCTGTCATGGAGTGTATTTCATGTAACATTTATAAAATAATATTTCTGTCATGGAGTGTATTTCATGTAACATTTATAAAATAATATTGCTGTCATGGAGTGTATTTCATGTAACATTTATAAAATAATATTGCTGTCATGGAGTGTATTTCATGTAACATTTATAAAATAATATTGCTGTCATGGAGTGTAATTCATGTAACATTTATAAAATAATATTGCTGTCATGGAGTGTATTCCATGTAACATTTATAAAATAATATTGCTGTCATGGAGTGTATTTCATGTAACATTTATAAAATAATATTGCTGTCATGGAGTGTATTTCATGTAACATTTATAAAATAATATTGGCTCTCGTGGAGTGTATTTCATGTAACATTTATAAAATAATATTGGCTCTCGTGGAGTGTATTTCATGTAACATTTATAAAATAGTATTGCTGTCATGGAGTGTATTTCATGTAACATTTATAAAATAATATTGCTGTCATGGAGTGTATTTCATGTAACATTTATAAAATGATATTGCTGTCATGGAGTGTATTTCATGTAACATTTATAAAATAATATTGCTGTCATGGAGTGTATTCCATGTAACATTTATAAAATAATATTGCTGTCATGGAGTGTATTTCATGTAACATTTATAAAATAATATTGCTGTCATGGAGTGTATTCCATGTAACATTTATAAAATAATGTTGCTGTCATGGAGTGTATTTCATGTAACATTTATAAAAAAATGTTGCTGTCATGGAGTGTATTTCATGTAACATTTATAAAATAATGTTGCTCTCATGGAGTGTATTTCATGTAACATTTATAAAATAATGTTGTTGTCATGGAGTGTATTTCATGTAACATTTATAAAATAATATTGCTGTCATGGAGTGTATTTCATGTTACATTTATAAAATAATATTGCTGTCATGGAGTGTATTTCATGTAACATTTATAAAATAATGTTGCTGTCATGGAGTGTATTTCATGTAACATTTATAAAATAATGTTGCTGTCATGGAGTGTATTTCATGTAACATTCATAAGATAATGTTGCTCTCATGGAGTGTATTTCATGTAACATTTATAAAATAATATTGCTGTCATGGAGTGTGTTTCATGTAACATTTATAAAATAATATTGCTGTCATGGAGTGTATTTCATGTAACATTTATAAAATAATATTGCTGTCATGGAGTGTATTTCATGTAACATTTATAAAATAATTTTGCTGTCATGGAGTGTATTTCATGTAACATTTATAAAATAATGTTGCTGTCATGGAGTGTATTTCATGTAACATTTATAAAATAATGTTGCTGTCATGGAGTGTATTTCATGTAACATTTATAAAATAATGTTGCTCTCATGGAGTGTATTTCATGTAATATTTATAAAATAATGTTGCTGTCATGGAGTGTATTTCATGTAACATTTATAAAATAATATTGGCTCTCATGGAGTGTATTTCATGTAACATTTATAAAATAATATTGCTGTCATGGAGTGTATTTCATGTAACATTTATAAAATAATATTGCTGTCATGGAGTGTCTTTCATGTAACATTTATAAAATAATATTGCTGTCATGGAGTGTATTTCATGTAACATTTATAAAGTAATATTGCTGTCATGGAGTGTATTTCATGTAACATTTATAAAATAATATTGCTGTCATGGAGTGTATTTCATGTAACATTTATAAAATAATATTGCTGTCGTGGAGTGTATTTCATGTAACATTTATAAAATAATATTGCTGTCGTGGAGTGTATTTCATATAACATTTATAAAATAATATTGCTGTCGTGGAGTGTATTTCATGTAACATTTATAAAATAATATTGCTGTCATGGAGTGTATTCCATGTAACATTTATAAAATAATATTGCTGTCATGGAGTGTATTTTATGTAACATTTATAAAATAATATTGCTGTCATGGAGTGTATTTCATGTAACATTTATAAAATAATATTGCTGTCATGGAGTGTAATCCATGTAACATTTATAAAATAATAATGCTGTCATGGAGTGTATTCCATGTAACATTTAAAAAATAATATTGCTGTCATGGAGTGTATTTCATGCAACATTTATAAAATAATATTGCTGTCATGGAGTGTATTTCATGTAACATTTATAAAATAATATTGCTGTCATGGAGTGTTTTCCATGTAACATTTATAAAATAATATTGCTGTCATGGAGTGTATTTTATGTAACATTTATAAAATAATATTGCTGTCATGGAGTGTATTTCATGTAACATTTATAAAATAATATTGCTGTCATGGAGTGTATTTTATGTAACATTTATAAAATAATATTGCTGTCATGGAGTGTATTTCATGTAACATTTATAAAATAATATTGGCTCTCATGGAGTGTATTCCATGTAACATTTAAAAAATAATATTGCTGTCATGGAGTGTATTTCATGTAACATTTATAAAATAATATTGCTGTCATGGAGTGTATTTCATGTAACATTTATAAAATAATATTGCTGTCATGGAGTGTTTTCCATGTAACATTTATAAAATAATATTGCTGTCATGGAGTGTATTTTATGTAACATTTATAAAATAATATTGCTGTCATGGAGTGTATTTCATGTAACATTTATAAAATAATATTGCTGTCATGGAGTGTATTTTATGTAACATTTATAAAATAATATTGCGGTCATGGAGTGTATTTCATGTAACATTTATGAAATAATATTGCTGTCATGGAGTGTATTTCATGTAACATTTATAAAATAATATTGCTGTCATGGAGTGTATTTCATGTAACATTTATAAAATAATATTGGCTCTCTTGGAGTGTATTTCATGTAACATTTATAAAATAATATTGCTGTCATGGAGTGTAGTTCATGTAACATTTATAAAATAATATTGCTGTCATGGAGTGTATTCCATGTAACATTTATAAAATAATATTGCTGTCATGGAGTGTATTTTATGTAACATTTATAAAATAATATTGCTGTCATGGAGTGTATTTCATGTAACATTTATAAAATAATATTGCTGTCATGGAGTGTATTTTATGTAACATTTATAAAATAATATTGCTGTCATGGAGTGTATTTCATGTAACATTTATAAAATAATATTGCTGTCATGGAGTGTATTTCATGTAACATTTATAAAATAATATTGCAATCATGGAGTGTATTTCATGTAACATTTATAAAATAATATTGCTGTCATGGAGTGTATTTTATGTAACATTTATAAAATAATATTGCTGTCATGGAGTGTATTTCATGTAACATTTATAAAATAATATTGCTGTCATGGAGTGTATTTTATGTAACATTTATAAAATAATATTGCTGTCATGGAGTGTATTTCATGTAACATTTATAAAATAATATTGCTGTCATGGAGTGTATTTTATGTAACATTTATAAAATAATATTGCTGTCATGGAGTGTATTTCATGTAACATTTATAAAATAATATTGCTGTCATGGAGTGTATTTCATGTAACATTTATAAAATAATATTGCTGTCATGGAGTGTATTTCATGTAACATTTATAAAATAATATTGGCTCTCATGGAGTGTATTTCATGTAACATTTATAAAATAATATTGCTGTCATGGAGTTTATTTCATGTAACATTTATAAAATAATATTGCTGTCATGGAGTGTATTTCATGTAACATTTATAAAATAATATTGCTGTCATGGAGTGTATTTCATGTAACATTTATAAAATAATATTGCTGTCATGGAGTGTATTTCATGTAACATTTATAAAATAATATTGCTGTCATGGAGTGTATTTCATGTAACATTTATAAATAATATTGCTGTCATGGAGTGTATTTCATGTAACATTTATAAAATAATATTGCTGTCATGGAGTGTATTTCATGTAACATTTATAAAATAATATTGCTGTCATGGAGTGTATTTCATGTAACATTTATAAAATAATATTGCTGTCATGGAGTGTATTTCATGTCACATTTATAAAATAATATTGGCTCTCATGGAGTGTATTTCATGTAACATTTATAAAATAATATTGCTGTCATGGAGTGTATTTCATGTAACGTTTATAAAATAATATTGCTGTCATGGAGTGTATTTCATGTAACATTTATAAAATAATATTGGCTCTCATGGAGTGTATTTCATGTAACATTTATAAAATAACATTGCTGTCATGGAATGTATTTCATGTAACATTTATAAAATAATATTGCTGTCATGGAGTGTATTTCATGTAACATTTATAAAATAATATTGCTGTCATGGAGTGTATTTCATGTAACATTTATAAAATAATATTGCTGTCATGGAGTGTATTTCATGTAACATTTATAAAATAATATTGCTGTCATGGAGTGTTTTCCATGTAACATTTATAAAATAATATTGCTGTCATGGAGTGTATTTTATGTAACATTTATAAAATAATATTGCTGTCATGGAGTGTATTTCATGTAACATTTATAAAATAATATTGCTGTCATGGAGTGTATTTTATGTAACATTTATAAAATAATATTGCTGTCATGGAGTGTATTTCATGTAACATTTATAAAATAATATTGGCTCTCATGGAGTGTATTCCATGTAACATTTAAAAAATAATATTGCTGTCATGGAGTGTATTTCATGTAACATTTATAAAATAATATTGCTGTCATGGAGTGTATTTCATGTAACATTTATAAAATAATATTGGCTCTCATGGAGTGTATTCCATGTAACATTTATAAAATAATATTGCTGTCATGGAGTGTATTTTATGTAACATTTATAAAATAATATTGCTGTCATGGAGTGTATTTCATGTAACATTTATAAAATAATATTGCTGTCATGGAGTGTATTTTATGTAACATTTATAAAATAATATTGCTGTCATGGAGTGTATTTCATGTAACATTTATAAAATAATATTGGCTCTCATGGAGTGTATTTCATGTAACATTTATTAAATAATATTGCTGTCATGGAGTGTATTTCATGTAACATTTATAAAATAATATTGCTGTCATGGAGTGTATTTTATGTAACATTTATAAAATAATATTGCTGTCATGGAGTGTATTTTATGTAACATTTATAAAATAATATTGCTGTCATGGAGTGTATTTCATGTAACATTTATAAAATAATATTGGCTCTCATGGAGTGTATTTCATGTAACATTTATTAAATAATATTGCTGTCATGGAGTGTATTTCATGTAACATTTATAAAATAATATTGGCTCTCATGGAGTGTATTCCATGTAACATTTAAAAAATAATATTGCTGTCATGGAGTGTATTTCATGTAACATTTAAATAAATAAATGATAAATGGGTTGTACTTGTATAGCGCTTTTCTACCTTCAAGGTACTCAAAGCGCTTTGACAGTATTTCCACATTTACCCATTCACACACACATTCACACACACATTCACACACACATTCACACACACATTCACACACTGATGGCGGGAGCTGCCATGCAAGGCGCTAACCAGCAGCCATCAGAGGCAAAGGGTGAAGTGTCTTGCCCAAGGACACAACGGACGTGACTATGAAGGTAGAAGGTGGGAATTGAACCCCAGTAACCAGCAACACTCCGATTGCTGGCACAGCCACTCTACCAACTTCGCTATTTAAAAATTTAAAAAATAATATTGCTGTCATGGAGTGTATTTCATGTAACATTTATAAAATAATATTGCTGTCATGGAGTGTTTTCCATGTAACATTTATAAAATAATATTGCTGTCATGGAGTGTATTTTATGTAACATTTATAAAATAATATTGCTGTCATGGAGTGTATTTCATGTAACATTTATAAAATAATATTGCTGTCATGGAGTTTATTTTATGTAACATTTATAAAATAATATTGCTGTCATGGAGTGTATTTCATGTAACATTTATAAAATAATATTGCTGTCATGGAGTGTATTTCATGTAACATTTATAAAATAATATTGCTGTCATGGAGTGTATTTCATGTAACATTTATAAAATAATATTGGCTCTCATGGAGTGTATTTCATGCAACATTTATAAAATAATATTGCTGTCATGGAGTGTATTTCATGTAACATTTATAAAAATAATATTGCCGTCATGGAGTGTATTCCATGTAACATTTATAAAATAATATTGCTGTCATGGAGTGTATTTTATGTAACATTTATAAAATAATATTGCTGTCATGGAGTGTATTTCATGTAACATTTATAAAATAATATTGCTGTCATGGAGTGTATTTTATGTAACATTTATAAAATAATATTGCGGTCATGGAGTGTATTTCATGTAACATTTATAAAATAATATTGCTGTCATGGAGTGTATTTCATGTAACATTTATAAAATAATATTGCTGTCATGGAGTGTATTTCATGTAACATTTATAAAATAATATTGGCTCTCATGGAGTGTATTTCATGCAACATTTATAAAATAATATTGCTGTCATGGAGTGTATTTCATGTAACATTTATAAAAATAATATTGCCGTCATGGAGTGTATTCCATGTAACATTTATAAAATAATATTGCTGTCATGGAGTGTATTTTATGTAACATTTATAAAATAATATTGCTGTCATGGAGTGTATTTCATGTAACATTTATAAAATAATATTGCTGTCAGGGAGTGTATTTCATGTAACATTTCTAAAATAATATTGCAATCATGGAGTGTATTTCATGTAACATTAATAAAATAATATTGCTGTCATGGAGTGTATTTCATGTAACATTTATAAAATAATATTGGCTCTCATGGAGTGTATTTCATGTAACATTTATAAAATAATATTGCTGTCATGGAGTGTATTTCATGTAACATTTATAAAATAATATTGCTGTCATGGAGTGTATTTCATGTAACATTTATAAAATAATATTGGCTCTCATGGAGTGTATTTCATGTAACATTTATAAAATAATATTGCTGTCATGGAGTGTATTTCATGTAACATTTATAAATAATATTGCTGTCATGGAGTGTATTTCATGTAACATTTATAAAATAATATTGCTGTCATGGAGTGTATTTCATGTAACATTTATAAAATAATATTGCTGTCATGGAGTGTATTTCATGTAACATTTATAAAATAATATTGCTGTCATGGAGTGTATTTCATGTAACATTTATAAAATAATATTGCTGTCATGGAGTGTATTTCATGTAACATTTATAAAATAATATTGCTGTCATGGAGTGTATTTCATGTCACATTTATAAAATAATATTGGCTCTCATGGAGTGTATTTCATGCAACATTTATAAAATAATATTGCTGTCATGGAGTGTATTTCATGTAACGTTTATAAAATAATATTGCTGTCATGGAGTGTATTTCATGTAACATTTATAAAATAATATTGGCTCTCATGGAGTGTATTTCATGTAACATTTATAAAATAATATTGCTGTCATGGAATGTATTTCATGTAACATTTATAAAATAATATTGCTGTCATGGAGTGTATTTCATGTAACATTTATAAAATAATATTGCTGTCATGGAGTGTATTTCATGTAACATTTATAAAATAATATTGCTGTCATGGAGTGTATTTCATGTAACATTTGTAAAATAATATTGCTGTCATGGAGTGTATTTCATGTAACATTTATAAAATAATATTGCTGTCATGGAGTGTATTTCATGTAACATTTATAAAATAATATTGCTGTCATGGAGTGTATTTCATGTAACATTTATAAAATAATATCGCTGTCATTGAGTGTATTTTATGTAACATTTATAAAATAATATTGCGGTCATGGAGTGTATTTCATGTAACATTTATAAAATAATATTGCTGTCATGGAGTGTATTTCATGTAACATTTATAAAATAATATTGGCTCTCATGGAGTGTATTTCATGTAAGATTTATAAAATAATAATGCTGTCACGGACTGTATTTCATGTAACATTTATAAAATAATATTGCTGTCATGGAGTGTATTTCATGTAACATTTATAAAATAATATTGCTGTCATGGAGTGTATTTCATGTAACATTTATAAAATAATATTGCTGTCATGGAGTGTATTTCATGTAACATTTATAAAATAATATTGCTGTCATGGAATGTATTTCATGTAACATTTATAAAATAATATTGCTCTCATGGAGTGTATTTCATGTAACATTTATAAAATAATATTGCTGTCATGGAGTGTATTTCATGTAACATTTATAAAATAATATTGCTGTCATGGAGTGTATTTCATGTAACATTTATAAAATAATATTGCTGTCATGGAGTGTATTTCATATAACGTTTATAAAATAATATTGCTGTCGTGGAGTGTATTTCATGTAACATTTATAAAATAATATTGGCTCTCATGGAGTGTATTTCATGTAACATTTATAAAATAATATTGCTGTCATGGAGTGTATTTCATGTAACATTTATAAAATAATATTGCTGTCATGGAGTGTATTTCATGTAACATTTATAAAATAATATTGCTGTCATGGAGTGTATTTCATGTAACATTTATAAAATAATATTGCTGTCATGGAGTGTATTTCATGTAACATTTATAAAATAATATTGCTGTCATGGAGTGTATTTCATGTAACATTTATAAAATAATATTGCTGTCATGGAGTGTATTTCATGTAACGTTTATAAAATAATATTGCTGTCATGGAGTGTATTTCATGTAACATTTATAAAATAATATTGGCTCTCATGGAGTGTATTTCATGTAACATTTATTAAATAATATTGCTGTCATGGAGTGTATTTCATGTAACGTTTATAAAATAATATTGCTGTCATGGAGTGTATTTCATGTAACATTTATAAATAATATTGGCTCTCATGGAGTGTATTTCATGTAACATTTATAAAATAATATTGCTCTCATGGAGTGTATTTCATGTAACATTTATAAAATAATATTGCTGTCATGGAATGTATTTCATGTAACATTTATAAAATAATATTGCTGTCATGGAGTGTATTTCATGTAACATTTATAAAATAATATTGCTGTCATGGAGTGTATTTCATGTAACATTTATAAAATAATATTGCTGTCATGGAGTGTATTTCATGTAACATTTATAAAATAATATTGCTGTCATGGAGTGTATTTCATGTAACATTTATAAAATAATATTGCTGTCATGGAGTGTATTTCATGTAACATTTATAAAATAATATTGCTGTCATGGAGTGTATTTCATGTAACATTTATAAAATAATATTGCTGTCATGGAGTGTATTTCATGTCACATTTATAAAATAATATTGGCTCTCATGGAGTGTATTTCATGTAACATTTATAAAATAATATTGCTGTCATGGAGTGTATTTCATGTAACATTTATAAAATAATATTGCTGTCATGGAGTGTATTTCATGTAACATTTATAAAATAATATTGGCCCTCATGGAGTGTATTTCATGTAACATTTATAAAATAATATTGGCCCTCATGGAGTGTATTTCATGTCACATTTATAAAATAATATTGGCTCTCATGGAGTGTATTTCATGTAACATTTATACAATAATATTGCTGTCATGGAGTGTATTTTATGTAACATTTATAAAATAATATTGCTGTCATGGAGTGTATTTCATGTAACATTTATAAAATAATATTGCTGTCATGGAGTGTATTTCATGTAACATTTATAAAATAATATTGCTGTCATGGAGTGTATTTCATTTAACATTTATAAAATAATATTGCTGTCAAGGAGTGTATTTCATGTAACATTTATAAAATAATATTGCTGTCATGGAGTGTATTTCATGTAACATTTATAAAATAATATTGCTGTCATGGAGTGTAATTCATGTAACATTTATAAAATAATATTGCTGTCATGGAGTGTATTCCATGTAACATTTATAAAATAATATTGCTGTCATGGAGTGTATTTCATGTAACATTTATAAAATAATATTGCTGTCATGGAGTGTATTCCATGTAACATTTATAAAATAACATTGGCTCTCATGGGGTGTATTTCATGTAACATTTATAAAATAATATTGCTGTCATGGAGTGTATTCCATGTAGCATTCATAAAATAATATTGCTGTCATGGAGTGTATTTCATGTAACATTTATAAAATAATATTGCTGTCATGGAGTGTATTTCATGTAACATTTATAAAATAATATTGCTGTCATGGAGTGTATTTCATGTAACATTTATAAAATAATATTGCTGTCATGGAGTGTATTCCATGTAACATTTATAAAATAATTTTACTGTCATGGAGTGTATTTCATGTAACATTTATAAAATAATATTGGCTCTCATGGAGTGTATTTCATGTAGCATTTATAAAATAATATTGCTGTCATGGAGTGTATTTCATGTAACATTTATAAAATAATATGGGCCTCGTGGAGTGTATTTCATGTAACATTTATAAAATAATATTGCTGTCATGGAGTGTATTTCATGTAACATTTATAAAATAATATTGGCTCTCGTGGAGTGTATTTCATGTAACATTTATAAAATAGTATTGCTGTCATGGAGTGTATTTCATGTAACATTTATAAAATAATATTGCTGTCATGGAGTGTATTTCATGTAACATTTATAAAATAATATTGCTGTCATGGAGTGTATTTCATGTAACATTTATAAAATAATATTGCTGTCGTGGAGTGTATTTCATGTAACATTTATAAAATAATATTGGCTGCTCGTGGAGTGTATTTCATGTAACATTTATAAAATAGTATTGCTGTCATGGAGTGTATTTCATGTAACATTTATAAAATAATATTGCTGTCATGGAGTGTATTTCATGTAACATTTATAAAATAATATTTGCTGTCATGGAGTGTATTTCATGTAACATTTATAAAATAATATTGCTGTCATGGAGTGTATTTCATGTAACATTTATAAAATAATATTGCTGTCATGGAGTGTATTTCATGTAACATTTATAAAATAATATTGCTGTCATGGAGTGTATTTCATGTAACATTTATAAAATAATATTGCTGTCATGGAGTGTATTCCATGTAACATTTATAAAATATATTGCTGTCATGGAGTGTATTTCATGTAACATTTTATAAAGAGTAATATTGCTGTCATGGAGGTGTATTTCATGTAACATTTAAATAATATTGGCTCTCGTGGAGTGTATTTCATGTAACATTTATAAATAATATTGGCTCTCGTGGAGTGTATTTCATGTAACATTTATAAAATAGTATTGCTGTCATGGAGTGTATTTCATGTAACATTTATAAAATAATATTGCTGTCATGGAGTGTATTTCATGTAACATTTATAAAATGATATTGCTGTCATGGAGTGTATTTCATGTAACATTTATAAAATAATATTGCTGTCATGGAGTGTATTTCATGTAACATTTATAAAATAATATTGCTGTCATGGAGTGTATTTCATGTAACATTTATAAAATAATATTGCTGTCATGGAGTGTATTTCATGTAACATTTATAAAATACTATTGCTGTCATGGAGTGTATTTCATGTAACATTTATAAAATAATATTGCTGTCATGGAGTGTATTCCATGTAACATTTATAAAATAATATTGCTGTCATGGAGTGTATTTCATGTAACATTTATAAAATAATATTGGCTCTAGTGGAGTGTATTTCATGTAACATTTATAAAATAGTATTGCTGTCATGGAGTGTATTTCATGTAACATTTATAAAATAATATTGCTGTCATGGAGTGTATTTCATGTAACATTTATAAAATAATATTGCTGTCATGGAGTGTATTTCATGTAACATTTATAAAATAATATTGCTGTCATGGAGTGTATTTCATGTAAGATTTATAAAATAATATTGCTGTCATGGAGTGTATTTCATGTAACATTTATAAAATAATATTGCTGTCATGGAGTGTATTTCATGTAACATTTATAAAATAATATTGGCTCTCATGGAGTGTATTTCATGTAACATTTATAAAATAATATTGCTGTCATGGAGTGTATTTCATGTAAGATTTATAAAATAATATTGCTGTCATGGAGTGTATTTCATGTAACATTTATTAAATAATATTGCTGTCATGGAGTGTATTTCATGTAACATTTATAAAATAATATTGGCTCTCATGGAGTGTATTTCATGTAACATTTATAAAATAATATTGCTGTCATGGAGTGTATTTCATGTAACATTTATAAAATAATATTGCTGTCATGGAGTGTATTTCATGTAACATTTATAAAATAATATTGCTGTCATGGAGTGTATTTCATGTAACATTTATAAAATAATATTGCTGTCATGGAGTGTATTTCATTTAACATTTATAAAATAATATTGCTGTCATGGAGTGTATTTCATGTAACTTTTATAAAATAATATTGCTGTCATGGAGTGTATTTCATGTAACATTTATAAAATAATATTGCTGTCATGGAGTGTATTTCATGTAACATTTATAAAATAATATTGCTGTCATGGAGTGTAATTCATGTAACATTTATAAAATAATATTGCTGTCATGGAGTGTATTCCATGTAACATTTATAAAATAATATTGCTGTCATGGAGTGTATTTCATGTAACATTTATAAAATAATATTGGCTCTTATGCTGTCATGGAGTGTATTTCATGTAACATTTATAAAATAATATTGCTGTCATGGAGTGTATTTCATGTAACATTTATAAAATAATATTTCTGTCATGGAGTGTATTTCATGTAACATTTATAAAATAATATTGCTGTCATGGAGTGTATTTCATGTAACATTTATAAAATAATATTGCTGTCATGGAGTGTATTTCATGTAACATTTATAAAATAATATTGCTGTCATGGAGTGTATTTCATGTCACATTTATAAAATAATATTGGCTCTCATGGAGTGTATTTCATGTAACATTTATAAAATAATATTGCTGTCATGGAGTGTATTTCATGTAACATTTATAAAATAATATTGCTGTCATGGAGTGTATTTCATGTAACATTTATAAAATAATATTGCTGTCATGGAGTGTATTTCATGTAACATTTATAAATAATATTGCTGTCATGGAGTGTATTTCATGTAACATTTATAAAATAATATTGCTGTCATGGAGTGTATTTCATGTAACATTTATAAAATAATATGGGCCCTCGTGGAGTGTATTTCATGTAACATTTATAAAATAATATTGCTGTCATGGAGTGTATTTCATGTAACATTTATAAAATAATATTGGCTCTCGTGGAGTGTATTTCATGTAACATTTATAAAATAGTATTGCTGTCATGGAGTGTATTTCATGTAACATTTATAAAATAATATTGCTGTCATGGAGTGTATTTCATGTAACATTTATAAAATAATATTGCTGTCATGGAGTGTATTTCATGTAACATTTATAAAATAATATTGGCTCTCGTGGAGTGTATTTCATGTAACATTTATAAAATAATATTGGCTCTCGTGGAGTGTATTTCATGTAACATTTATAAAATAGTATTGCTGTCATGGAGTGTATTTCATGTAACATTTATAAAATAATATTGCTGTCATGGAGTGTATTTCATGTAACATTTATAAAATAATATTGCTGTCATGGAGTGTATTTCATTTAACATTTATAAAATAATATTGCTGTCATGGAGTGTATTTCATGTAACATTTATAAAATAATATTGCTGTCATGGAGTGTATTTCATGTAACATTTATAAAATAATATTGCTGTCATGGAGTGTAATTCATGTAACATTTATAAAATAATATTGCTGTCATGGAGTGTATTTCATGTAACATTTATAAAATAATATTGCTGTCATGGAGTGTATTTCATGTAACATTTATAAAATAATATTGGCTCTCGTGGAGTGTATTTCATGTAACATTTATAAAATAATATTGGCTCTCGTGGAGTGTATTTCATGTAACATTTATAAAATAGTATTGCTGTCATGGAGTGTATTTCATGTAACATTTATAAAATAATATTGCTGTCATGGAGTGTATTTCATGTAACATTTATAAAATGATATTGCTGTCATGGAGTGTATTTCATGTAACATTTATAAAATAATATTGCTGTCATGGAGTGTATTTCATGTAACATTTATAAAATAATATTGCTGTCATGGAGTGTATTTCATGTAACATTTATAAAATAATATTTCTGTCATGGAGTGTATTTCATGTAACATTTATAAAATACTATTGCTGTCATGGAGTGTATTTCATGTAACATTTATAAAATAATATTGCTGTCATGGAGTGTATTCCATGTAACATTTATAAAATAATATTGCGGTCATGGAGTGTATTTCATGTAACATTTATAAAATAATATTGGCTCTAGTGGAGTGTATTTCATGTAACATTTATAAAATAGTATTGCTGTCATGGAGTGTATTTCATGTAACATTTATAAAATAATATTGCTGTCATGGAGTGTATTTCATGTAACATTTATAAAATAATATTGCTGTCATGGAGTGTATTTCATGTAACATTTATAAAATAATATTGCTGTCATGGAGTGTATTTCATGTAAGATTTATAAAATAATATTGCTGTCATGGAGTGTATTTCATGTAACATTTATAAAATAATATTGCTGTCATGGAGTGTATTTCATGTAACATTTATAAAATAATATTGGCTCTCGTGGAGTGTATTTCATGTAACATTTATAAAATAGTATTGCTGTCATGGAGTGTATTTCATGTAACATTTATAAAATAATATTGCTGTCATGGAGTGTATTTCATGTAACATTTATAAAATGATATTGCTGTCATGGAGTGTATTTCATGTAACATTTATAAAATAATATTGCTGTCATGGAGTGTATTTCATGTAACATTTATAAAATAATATTGCTGTCATGGAGTGTATTTCATGTAACATTTATAAAATAATATTTCTGTCATGGAGTGTATTTCATGTAACATTTATAAAATACTATTGCTGTCATGGAGTGTATTTCATGTAACATTTATAAAATAATATTGCTGTCATGGAGTGTATTCCATGTAACATTTATAAAATAATATTGCGGTCATGGAGTGTATTTCATGTAACATTTATAAAATAATATTGGCTCTAGTGGAGTGTATTTCATGTAACATTTATAAAATAGTATTGCTGTCATGGAGTGTATTTCATGTAACATTTATAAAATAATATTGCTGTCATGGAGTGTATTTCATGTAACATTTATAAAATAATATTGCTGTCATGGAGTGTATTTCATGTAACATTTATAAAATAATATTGCTGTCATGGAGTGTATTTCATGTAAGATTTATAAAATAATATTGCTGTCATGGAGTGTATTTCATGTAACATTTATAAAATAATATTGCTGTCATGGAGTGTATTTCATGTAACATTTATAAAATAATATTGGCTCTCATGGAGTGTATTTCATGTAACATTTATAAAATAATATTGCTGTCATGGAGTGTATTTCATGTAAGATTTATAAAATAATATTGCTGTCATGGAGTGTATTTCATGTAACATTTATTAAATAATATTGCTGTCATGGAGTGTATTTCATGTAACATTTATAAAATAATATTGGCTCTCATGGAGTGTATTTCATGTAACATTTATAAAATAATATTGCTGTCATGGAGTGTATTTCATGTAACATTTATAAAATAATATTGCTGTCATGGAGTGTATTTCATGTAACATTTATAAAATAATATTGCTGTCATGGAGTGTATTTCATGTAACATTTATAAAATAATATTGCTGTCATGGAGTGTATTTCATTTAACATTTATAAAATAATATTGCTGTCATGGAGTGTATTTCATGTAACTTTTATAAAATAATATTGCTGTCATGGAGTGTATTTCATGTAACATTTATAAAATAATATTGCTGTCATGGAGTGTATTTCATGTAACATTTATAAAATAATATTGCTGTCATGGAGTGTAATTCATGTAACATTTATAAAATAATATTGCTGTCATGGAGTGTATTCCATGTAACATTTATAAAATAATATTGCTGTCATGGAGTGTATTTCATGTAACATTTATAAAATAATATTGGCTCTTATGCTGTCATGGAGTGTATTTCATGTAACATTTATAAAATAATATTGCTGTCATGGAGTGTATTTCATGTAACATTTATAAAATAATATGGCTGTCATGGAGTGTATTTCATGTAACATTTATAAAATAATATTGCTGTCATGGAGTGTATTTCATGTAACATTTATAAAATAATATTGCTGTCATGGAGTGTATTTCATGTAACATTTATAAAATAATATTGCTGTCATGGAGTGTATTTCATGTAACATTTATAAAATAATATTGCTGTCATGGAGTGTATTTCATGTAACATTTATAAAATAATATTGCTGTCATGGAGTGTATTTCATGTAACATTTATAAAATAATATTGTTGTCATGGAGTGTATTTCATGTAACATTTATAAAATAATATTGGCTCTCATGGGGTGTATTTCATGTAACATTTATAAAATAATATTGCTGTCATGGAGTGTATTTCATGTAACATTTATAAAATAATATTGGCTCTCATGGAGTGTATTTCATGTAACATTTATAAAATAATATTGCTGTCATGGAGTGTATTTCATGTGTTATTTGCTGAAAAGAAGCATGCTGTGTTCCTCTCCTCCATGTAGTATATATTCAAGCTCTCATGGAGGTTCTGGCAGCACCCTGGTGACCATGAGACCTGCAAGTAGACCAAGAAGAAGGAGCAGACTTCCCATAACAGGCCAGACTTTATCTCCCAGCACAGAGTCCAGACTGGCAGACGCCGACACTTATCAACACCAACACTTATCAACGCAGAGAAAATGAAATGGAATTAATGGAAGGCGAGATGATAAGAAAGTCTGCACCTTTCCCATAACAGCTGCAGCTCCAGACCACTTGTCCTTGACCGGGCCGGGTCCAGTCAAGAACCCTGAGCACTGCAGCAGGGCCTCATGCAGGGGTGTTGTTGACATTTAGCTCTTCAACGTACCAAAGCGGTGAAGTTGTCACGTTGTGTAAATGGTAAATAAAAAGACAATACAACAAATCATTTTTCAACTTATATTCAATTGAATAGACTGCAAAGACAAGATATTTCATGTTCACACTGACTAACTTTGTTCTTTTTGGCAAATAATCATGAACTTAGAATTTAATGGCAGCAACATATTGCAAAAAAGGCATTTTTACCAGTGTGTTACATGGCCTTTCCTTTTAAACTTTCTTTCAAACTCAGTAAATTTCTGTTTCAAACCGAGTTAAACTTTGTTTCAAACGATGTTAAACTTTGTTTCAAACTGAGTTAAACTTTGTTTCAAACTGAGTTAAACTTTGTTTCAAACCTTTTTAAATTTTGTTTCAAACTGAGTTAAACTTTGTTTCAAACTGAGTTAAACTTTGTTTCAAACTGAGTTAAACTTTTTTTCAAACCTTTTTAAACTTTTTTTCAAACTGAGTTAAACTTTGTTTCAAACTTTTTTAAACTTTTTTTCAAACTGAGTTAAACTTTGTTTCAAACCCAGTTAAACTTTGTTTCAAAACCAGTTAAACTTTAGTTCGAACTGAGTTAAACTTTGTTTCAAACCGAGTTAAACTTTGTTTCAAACCCAGTTAAACTTTAGTTTGAACTGAATTAAACTTTGTTTCAAACCCAGTTAAACTTTGTTTCAAACAACATTAAATTTTGGTTCAAACTGAGTTAAACTTTAGTTCAAACTGAGTTAAACTTTGTTTCAAACTGAGTTAAACTTTGTTCCAAACCAATTTAAACTTTAGTTCAAATTGAGTTAAACTTTGTTTCAAACTGAGTTAAACTTTGTTTCAAACTGAGTTAAACTTTGTTTCAAACTGAGTTAAACTTTGTTTCAAACTGAGTTAAACTTTGTTTCAAACTGCGTTAAACTTTGTTTCAAACTGAGTTAAACGTTGTTTCAAACTGAGTTAAACTTTGTTTCAAACCCAGTTAAACGTTAGTTCGAACTGAGTTAAACTTTGTTTCAAACCCAGTTAAACTTTGTTTCAAACGACATTAAATTTTGGTTCAAACTGAGTTAAACTTTAGTTCAAACTGAGTTAAACTTTGTTTCAAACTGAGTTAAACTTTGTTCCAAACCAATTTAAACTTTAGTTCAAATTGAGTTAAACTTTGTTTCAAACTGAGTTAAACTTTGTTTCAAACTGAGTTAAACTTTGTTTCAAACTGAGTTAAACTTTGTTTCAAACTGAGTTAAACTTTGTTTCAAACAGAGTTAAACTTTGTTTCAAACTGCGTTAAACTTTGTTTCAAACTGAGTTAAACTTTGTTTCAAACTGAGTTAAACTTTGTTTCAAACTGAGTTAAACTTTGTTTCAAACTGAGTTAAACTTTGATTTAAACATTTTTAAACTCTTTTTCAAACTGAGTTAAACTTTGTTTCAAACTGAGTTAAACTTTGTTTCAAACTGAGTTAAACTTTTTTTCAAACTGAGTTAAACTTTGTTTCAAACCCAGTTAAACTTTGTTTCAAACGACATTAAATTTTGGTTCAAACTGAGTTAAACTTTAGTTCAAACTGAGTTAAACTTTGTTCCAAACCAATTTAAACTTTAGTTCAAATTGAGTTAAACTTTGTTTCAAACCCAGTTAAACTTTCATGTTGCACATATGCACTTATAGCTGTCATGTTGCACACTTGCACTTATGGCCGTCATGTTGCACATATGTACTTATGGCCGTCATGTTGCACATATGCACTTATGGCCGTCATGTTGCACATATGCACTTATGGCCGTCATGTTGCACATATGCACTTATGGCCGTCATGTTGCACATATGCACTTATGGCCGTCATGTTGCACATATGCACTTATGGCCGTCATGTTGCACATATGCACTTATGGCCGTCATGTTGCACATATGCACTTATGGCCGTCATGTTGCACATATGCACTTATGGCCGTCATGTTGCACATATGCACTTATGGCCGTCATGTTGCACACATGCACTTATGGCCGTCATGTTGCACACTTGCACTTATGGCCGTCATGTTGCACACATGCACTTATGGCCGTCATGTTGCACATATGCACTTATGGCCGTCATGTTGCACACTTGCACTTATGGCCGTCATGTTGCACATATGTACTTATGGCCGTCATGTTGCACATATGCACTTATGGCCGTCATGTTGCACACATGCACTTATGGCCGTCATGTTGCACACTTGCACTTATGGCCGTCATGTTGCACACATGCACTTATGGCCGTCATGTTGCACATATGCACTTATGGCCGTCATGTTGCACACTTGCACTTATGGCCGTCATGTTGCACACATGCACTTATGGCCGTCATGTTGCACACTTGCACTTATGGCCGTCATGTTGCACATATGCACTTATGGCCGTCATGTTGCACATATGCACTTATGGCCGTCATGTTGCACATATGCACTTATGGCCGTCATGTTGCACATATGCACTTATGGCCGTCATGTTGCACATATGCACTTATGGCCGTCATGTTGCACATATGCACTTATGGCCGTCATGTTGCACATATGCACTTATGGCCGTCATGTTGCACATATGCACTTATGGCCGTCATGTTGCACACTTGCACTTATGGCCGTCATGTTGCACACATGCACTTATGGCCGTCATGTTGCACATATGCACTTATGGCCGTCATGTTGCACATATGCACTTATGGCCGTCATGTTGCACATATGCACTTATGGCCGTCATGTTGCACACATGCACTTATGGCCGTCATGTTGCACATATGCACTTATGGCCGTCATGTTGCACATATGCACTTATGGCCGTCATGTTGCACATATGCACTTATGGCCGTCATGTTGCACATATGCACTTATGGCCGTCATGTTGCACATATGCACTTATGGCCGTCATGTTGCACATATGCACTTATGGCCGTCATGTTGCACATATGCACTTATGGCCGTCATGTTGCACATATGCACTTATGGCCGTCATGTTGCACATATGCACTTATGGCCGTCATGTTGCACATATGCACTTATGGCCGTCATGTTGCACATATGCACTTATGGCCGTCATGTTGCACATATGCACTTATGGCCGTCATGTTGCACATATGCACTTATGGCCGTCATGATGCACATATGCACTTATGGCCGTCATGTTGCACATATGCACTTATGGCCGTCATGTTGCACATATGCACTTATGGCCGTCATGTTGCACATATGCACTTATGGCCGTCATGTTGCACATATGCACTTATGGCCGTCATGTTGCACATATGCACTTATGGCCGTCATGTTGCACATATGCACTTATGGCCGTCATGTTGCACATATGCACTTATGGCCGTCATGTTGCACATATGCACTTATGGCCGTCATGTTGCACATATGCACTTATGGCCGTCATGTTGCACATATGCACTTATGGCCGTCATGTTGCACATATGCACTTATGGCCGTCATGTTGCACATATGCACTTATGGCCGTCATGTTGCACATATGCACTTATGGCCGTCATGATGCACATATGCACTTATGGCCGTCATGTTGCACACTTGCACTTATGGCCGTCATGTTGCACATATGTACTTATGGCCGTCATGTTGCACATATGCACTTATGGCCGTCATGTTGCACATATGTACTTATGGCCGTCATGTTGCACATATGCACTTATGGCCGTCATGTTGCACATATGCACTTATGGCCGTCATGTTGCACATATGCACTTATGGCCGTCATGTTGCACATATGCACTTATGGCCGTCATGTTGCACATATGCACTTATGGCCGTCATGATGCACATATGCACTTATGGCCGTCATGTTGCACATATGCACTTATGGCCGTCATGTTGCACATATGCACTTATGGCCGTCATGTTGCACATATGCACTTATGGCCGTCATGTTGCACATATGCACTTATGGCCGTCATGTTGCACATATGCACTTATGGCCGTCATGTTGCACATATGCACTTATGGCCGTCATGTTGCACATATGCACTTATGGCCGTCATGATGCACATATGCACTTATGGCCGTCATGTTGCACATATGCACTTATGGCCGTCATGTTGCACATATGCACTTATGGCCGTCATGTTGCACATATGCACTTATGGCCGTCATGTTGCACATATGCACTTATGGCCGTCATGTTGCACATATGCACTTATGGCCGTCATGTTGCACATATGCACTTATGGCCGTCATGATGCACATATGCACTTATGGCCGTCATGTTGCACATATGCACTTATGGCCGTCATGTTGCACATATGCACTTATGGCCGTCATGTTGCACATATGCACTTATGGCCGTCATGTTGCACATATGCACTTATGGCCGTCATGTTGCACATATGCACTTATGGCCGTCATGTTGCACATATGCACTTATGGCCGTCATGTTGCACATATGCACTTATGGCCGTCATGATGCACATATGCACTTATGGCCGTCATGTTGCACATATGCACTTATGGCCGTCATGTTGCACATATGCACTTATGGCCGTCATGTTGCACATATGCACTTATGGCCGTCATGTTGCACATATGCACTTATGGCCGTCATGTTGCACATATGCACTTATGGCCGTCATGTTGCACATATGCACTTATGGCCGTCATGTTGCACATATGCACTTATGGCCGTCATGTTGCACATATGCACTTATGGCCGTCATGTTGCACATATGCACTTATGGCCGTCATGTTGCACATATGCACTTATGGCCGTCATGTTGCACATATGCACTTATGGCCGTCATGTTGCACATATGCACTTATGGCCGTCATGATGCACATATGCACTTATGGCCGTCATGTTGCACACTTGCACTTATGGCCGTCATGTTGCACATATGTACTTATGGCCGTCATGTTGCACATATGCACTTATGGCCGTCATGTTGCACATATGTACTTATGGCCGTCATGTTGCACATATGCACTTATGGCCGTCATGTTGCACATATGCACTTATGGCCGTCATGTTGCACATATGCACTTATGGCCGTCATGTTGCACATATGCACTTATGGCCGTCATGTTGCACATATGCACTTATGGCCGTCATGATGCACATATGCACTTATGGCCGTCATGTTGCACATATGCACTTATGGCCGTCATGTTGCACATATGCACTTATGGCCGTCATGTTGCACATATGCACTTATGGCCGTCATGTTGCACATATGCACTTATGGCCGTCATGTTGCACATATGCACTTATGGCCGTCATGTTGCACATATGCACTTATGGCCGTCATGTTGCACATATGCACTTATGGCCGTCATGATGCACATATGCACTTATGGCCGTCATGTTGCACATATGCACTTATGGCCGTCATGTTGCACATATGCACTTATGGCCGTCATGTTGCACATATGCACTTATGGCCGTCATGTTGCACATATGCACTTATGGCCGTCATGTTGCACATATGCACTTATGGCCGTCATGTTGCACATATGCACTTATGGCCGTCATGATGCACATATGCACTTATGGCCGTCATGTTGCACATATGCACTTATGGCCGTCATGTTGCACATATGCACTTATGGCCGTCATGTTGCACATATGCACTTATGGCCGTCATGTTGCACATATGCACTTATGGCCGTCATGTTGCACATATGCACTTATGGCCGTCATGTTGCACATATGCACTTATGGCCGTCATGTTGCACATATGCACTTATGGCCGTCATGTTGCACATATGCACTTATGGCCGTCATGATGCACATATGCACTTATGGCCGTCATGTTGCACATATGCACTTATGGCCGTCATGTTGCACATATGCACTTATGGCCGTCATGTTGCACATATGCACTTATGGCCGTCATGTTGCACATATGCACTTATGGCCGTCATGTTGCACATATGCACTTATGGCCGTCATGTTGCACATATGCACTTATGGCCGTCATGATGCACATATGCACTTATGGCCGTCATGTTGCACATATGCACTTATGGCCGTCATGTTGCACATATGCACTTATGGCCGTCATGTTGCACATATGCACTTATGGCCGTCATGTTGCACATATGCACTTATGGCCGTCATGTTGCACATATGCACTTATGGCCGTCATGTTGCACATATGCACTTATGGCCGTCATGTTGCACATATGCACTTATGGCCGTCATGTTGCACATATGCACTTATGGCCGTCATGTTGCACATATGCACTTATGGCCGTCATGTTGCACATATGCACTTATGGCCGTCATGTTGCACATATGCACTTATGGCCGTCATGTTGCACATATGCACTTATGGCCGTCATGTTGCACATATGCACTTATGGCCGTCATGATGCACATATGCACTTATGGCCGTCATGTTGCACACTTGCACTTATGGCCGTCATGTTGCACATATGTACTTATGGCCGTCATGTTGCACATATGCACTTATGGCCGTCATGTTGCACATATGTACTTATGGCCGTCATGTTGCACATATGCACTTATGGCCGTCATGTTGCACATATGCACTTATGGCCGTCATGTTGCACATATGCACTTATGGCCGTCATGTTGCACATATGCACTTATGGCCGTCATGTTGCACATATGCACTTATGGCCGTCATGATGCACATATGCACTTATGGCCGTCATGTTGCACATATGCACTTATGGCCGTCATGTTGCACATATGCACTTATGGCCGTCATGTTGCACACCTACGCCAATGGCTGTCATGTTGCACATATGCACTTATGGCCGTCATGATGCACATATGCACTTATGGCCGTCATGTTGCACATATGCACTTATGGCCGTCATGTTGCACATATGCACTTATGGCCGTCATGTTGCACATATGCACTTATGGCCGTCATGTTGCACATATGTACTTATGGCCGTCATGTTGCACATATGCACTTATGGCCGTCATGTTGCACATATGCACTTATGGCCGTCATGTTGCACATATGCACTTATGGCCGTCATGATGCACATATGCACTTATGGCCGTCATGTTGCACATATGCACTTATGGCCGTCATGTTGCACATATGCACTTATGGCCGTCATGTTGCACACCTACGCCAATGGCTGTCATGTTGCACATATGCACTTATGGCCGTCATGATGCACATATGCACTTATGGCCGTCATGTTGCACATATGCACTTATGGCCGTCATGTTGCACATATGCACTTATGGCCGTCATGTTGCACATATGCACTTATGGCCGTCATGTTGCACATATGTACTTATGGCCGTCATGTTGCACATATGCACTTATGGCCGTCATGTTGCACATATGCACTTATGGCCGTCATGATGCACATATGCACTTATGGCCGTCATGTTGCACATATGCACTTATGGCCGTCATGTTGCACATATGCACTTATGGCCGTCATGTTGCACACCTACGCCAATGGCTGTCATGTTGCACATATGCACTTATGGCCGTCATGATGCACATATGCACTTATGGCCGTCATGTTGCACATATGCACTTATGGCCGTCATGTTGCACATATGCACTTATGGCCGTCATGTTGCACATATGTACTTATGGCCGTCATGTTGCACACTTGCACTTATGGTTTCCACGGGAGCAGCTGGAAGGATCACAGCTTCAGTTTTACGTCACCTTTATTCCTTATTTCTGGCATACAGCTTCAGCACATTTAAATAGAAAAGACTCCTCTGCGGGTCTTTGAGTACCATCAGCCTGACCTGGACTATTATGGACTATTGCCCCAACACACTTCACTACAACTCTGAAAATCAACATTTAGAGAATTGTTTATATTCTGCTCCTCTAAAACAGCAATGCATGAAATGCAAGTTAGAGCATCACACTGAAAATAGAAGCGGCATTAAAGGAAGTCCATGAAGGGTCAGGTCTATGAAGGTGTCTGGGACCAGAGAAGTCCATGAAGGGTCAGGTCTATCAAGGTATCTGGGAGAAAATAAGTCCATGAAGGGTCAGGTCTATGAAGGTGTCTGGGAGCAGAGAAGTCCATGAAGGGTCAGGTCTATGAAGGTGTCTGGGAGCAGAGAAGTCCATGAAGGGTCAGGTCTATGAAGGTGTCTGGGAGCAGAGAAGTCCATGAAGGGTCAGGTCTATCAAGGTGTCTGGGAGCAGAGAAGTCCATGAAGGGCCAGGTCTATCAAGGTGTCTGGGAGAAAATAAGTCCATGAAGGGTCAAGGTCTATGAAGGTGTCTGGGAGCAGAGAAGTCCATGAAGGGTCAGGTCTATGAAGGTATCTGGGAGAAAATAAGTCCATGAAGGGTCAAGGTCTATGAAGGTGTCTGGGAGAAAATAAGTCCATGAAGGGTCAAGGTCTATGAAGGTGTCTAGGAGCAGAGAAGTCCATGAAGGGTCAGGTCTATCAAGGTATCTGGGAGAAAATAAGTCCATGAAGGGTCAAGGTCTATGAAGGTGCCTGGGAGAAAATAAGTCCATGAAGGGTCAAGGTCTATGAAGGTGTCTGGGAGCAGAGAAGTCCATGAAGGGTCAGGTCTATGAAGGTATCTGGGAGAAAATAAGTCCATGAAGGGTCAAGGTCTATGAAGGTGTCTGGGAGAAAATAAGTCCATGAAGGGTCAAGGTCTATGAAGGTGTCTGGGACCAGAGAAGTCCATGAAGGGTCAAGGTCTATGAAAGTGTCTGGGACCAGAGAAGTCCATGAAGGGTCAGGTCTATCAAGGTATCTGGGAGAAAATAAGTCCATGAAGGGTCAGGTCTATGAAGGTGTCTGGGAGCAGAGAAGTCCATGAAGGGTCAGGTCTATGAAGGTGTCTGGGAGCAGAGAAGTCCATGAAGGGCCAGGTCTATCAAGGTGTCTGGGAGAAAATAAGTCCATGAAGGGTCAAGGTCTATGAAGGTGTCTGGGAGCAGAGAAGTCCATGAAGGGTCAGGTCTATGAAGGTATCTGGGAGAAAATAAGTCCATGAAGGGTCAAGGTCTATGAAGGTGTCTGGGAGAAAATAAGTCCATGAAGGGTCAAGGTCTATGAAGGTGTCTAGGAGCAGAGAAGTCCATGAAGGGTCAGGTCTATCAAGGTATCTGGGAGAAAATAAGTCCATGAAGGGTCAAGGTCTATGAAGGTGCCTGGGAGAAAATAAGTCCATGAAGGGTCAAGGTCTATGAAGGTGTCTGGGAGCAGAGAAGTCCATGAAGGGTCAGGTCTATGAAGGTATCTGGGAGAAAATAAGTCCATGAAGGGTCAAGGTCTATGAAGGTGTCTGGGAGAAAATAAGTCCATGAAGGGTCAAGGTCTATGAAGGTGTCTGGGACCAGAGAAGTCCATGAAGGGTCAAGGTCTATGAAAGTGTCTGGGACCAGAGAAGTCCATGAAGGGTCAGGTCTATCAAGGTATCTGGGAGAAAATAAGTCCATGAAGGGTCAGGTCTATGAAGGTGTCTGGGACCAGAGAAGTCCATGAAGGGTCAGGTCTATGAAGGTGTCTGGGAGCAGAGAAGTCCATGAAGGGTCAGGTCTATGAAGGTATCTGGGAGAAAATAAGTCCATGAAGGGTCAAGGTCTATGAAGGTGTCTGGGAGAAAATAAGTCCATGAAGGGTCAAGGTCTATGAAGGTGTCTGGGACCAGAGAAGTCCATGAAGGGTCAAGGTCTATGAAAGTGTCTGGGACCAGAGAAGTCCATGAAGGGTCAGGTCTATCAAGGTATCTGGGAGAAAATAAGTCCATGAAGGGTCAGGTCTATGAAGGTGTCTGGGACCAGAGAAGTCCATGAAGGGTCAGGTCTATGAAGGTGTCTGGGAGCAGAGAAGTCCATGAAGGGCCAGGTCTATCAAGGTGTCTGGGAGAAAATAAGTCCATGAAGGGTCAAGGTCTATGAAGGTGTCTGGGAGCAGAGAAGTCCATGAAGGGTCAGGTCTATGAAGGTATCTGGGAGCAGAGAAGTCCATGAAGGGTCAGGTCTATGAAGGTATCTGGGAGAAAATAAGTCCATGAAGGGTCAAGGTCTATGAAGGTGTCTGGGAGAAAATAAGTCCATGAAGGGTCAAGGTCTATGAAGGTGTCTAGGAGCAGAGAAGTCCATGAAGCGTCAGGTCTATCAAGGTACCTGGGAGAAAATAAGTCCATGAAGGGTCAAGGTCTATGAAGGTGTCTGGGAGAAAATAAGTCCATGAAGGGTCAAGGTCTATGAAGGTGTCTGGGACCAGAGAAGTCCATGAAGGGTCAGGTTTATGAAGGTGTCTGGGAGCAGAGAAGTCCAGAAGGGTCAGGTCTATCAAGGTGTCTGGGAGAAAATACGTCTATGAAGGGTCAAGGTCTTTGAATGTGTCTGGGGGCAGAGAAGTCCATGAAGGGTCAGGTCTATGAAGGTGTCTGGGAGCAAAGAAGTCCATGAAGGGTCAGGTCTTTGAATGTGTCTGGGGGCAGAGAAGTCCATGAAGGGTCAGGTCTATGAAGGTGTCTGGGAGCAGAGAAGTCCATGAAGGGTCAGGTCTATGAAGGTGTCTGGGAGAAAATACGTCTATGAAGGGTCAAGGTCTATGAAGGTGACTGGGAGCAGAGAAGTCCATGAAGGGTCAGGTCTATGAAGGTGTCTGGGAGCAAATAAGTCCATGAAGGGTCAGGTCTATGAAGTCCATGAAGGGTCAGGTCTATGAAGGTGTCTGGGGGCAAATAAGTCCAGATGTTCTCCTGAAAAACAACAAAGATTTATGAATGAAGAGATGAGAAGTGAAACATGAGTACTTTTCTTACAGAAGATCATTTGCTGTCATCAGGTGCTTCTAATGGTGGCTCTTGGCTTCCGTCTGAGGATGTGGTTTGACTCTGGACCTCGGGCACCTGACCCTGGACTCCTGGCACCTGACCCTGGACTCCTGGCACCTGACCCTGGACCCCTGGCACCTGACCCTGGACCCCTGGCACCTGACCCTGGACCCCTGGCACCTGACCCTGGACCCCTGGTACCTGGCCCTGTAGACATAGAATATTGTTTACATAGAACTGTGACAGCCATGGCCACTAGAGGGGGTCACTTTCCACATTGTTGTCTTTTAGGGTGTCAACTTTGACCCCCAACCCACACATGCATCAACTTTGTGATGTCAACTAATTTATTATGTGTCTACTGAAGATGTTCTTTTATAAATTTATTATGTGTCTACTGAAGATGTTCTTTTATACATTTATTATGTGTCTACTGAATATGTTCTTTTATACATTTATTATGTGTCTACTGAAGATGTTCTTTTATACATTTATTATGTGTCTACTGAAGATGTTCTTTTATACATTTATTATGTGTCTACTGAAGATGTTCTTTTATACATTTATTATGTGTCTACTGAAGATGTTCTTTTATACATTTATTATGTGTCTACTGAAGATGTTCTTTTATACATTTATTATGTGTCTACTGAATATGTTCTTTTATACATTTATTATGTGTCTACTGAAGATGTTCTTTTATACATTTATTATGTGTCTACTGAAGATGTTCTTTTATACATTTATTATGTGTCTACTGAATATGTTCTTCTATACATTTAGTATGTGTCTACTGAAGATGTGAGCAAATGTGCTGGGTCAAAAGTATACATACAGCAGTGTTAATATTTGCTTCCTTGGCAAGTTGACCTGCAATGAGGCACTTCTGGTAGCCATCCACAAGCTTCTGCTTGACCACTAAATTGCTGCAGTTCAGCTAAATGTGTTGCTTTTCTGACATGGACTTGTTTCTTCAGCATTGTCCACACCTTTAAGTCAGGACTTTCTAAAACCTTCATTCTAGCCTGATTTAGCCATTCCTTTACCACTTTTGACGTGGGTTTGGGGTCATTGTCCTGTTGCGTAAGTCTTCAACTATACTAAGTATTTCAATGGTCGGAATCTGCGCTTTTGCATGATATACTAGTTACTATGGTCATCTAATTAGTTACTATGGTCATCTAATTAGTTACTATGGTCATCTAATTAGTTACTATGGTCATCTAATTAGTTACTATGGTAATATACTAGTTACTATGGTCATATACTAATTACTATGGTCATCTAATTAGTTACTATGGTCATCTAATTAGTTACTATGGTAATATACTAGTTACTATGACCATATACTAGTTACTATGGTCATCTAATTAGTTACTATGGTCATCTAATTAGTTACTGTGGTAATATACTAGTTACTATGGCCATATACTAGTTACTATGGTCATCTAATTAGTTACTATGGTAATATACTAGTTAATATGGTCATCTAATTAGTTACTATGGTCATCTAATTAGTTACTATGGTAATATACTAGTTACTATGGTAATATACTAGTTACTATGGTCATCTAATTAGTTACTATGGTCATCCAATTAGTTACTGTGGTAATCTAATTGGGCACTATGGTCATCTAATTAGTTACTGTGGTCATATAATGAGTTACTATGGTTATCCAATTAGTTACTGTGGTAATCTAATTAGTTATATGGTAATCTAATTAGTTACTATGGTCATCTAATTAGTTACTATGGTAATATACTAGTTACTATGGTCATCTAATTAGTTACTATGGTCATCTAATTAGTTACAGTGGTCATCTAATTAGTTACTATGGTAATATACTAGTTACTATGGTACTCTAAATAGTTACTATGGCAATCTAATTAGTTACTGTAGTCATCAAATTAGTTACAATGGTCATCTAATTACTTACTATGGTCATCTAATTAGTTACTATGGTAATATACTAGTTACTATGGTAATCTAATTAGTTACTATGGTCATCCAATTAGTTACTGTGGTAATCTAATTGGGCACTATGGTCATCTAATTAGTTACTGTGGTCATCTAATTAGTTACTATGGTAATCTAATTAGCTGCTGTGGTCATCAAATTAGTTACTATGGTCATCTAATTACTTACTATGGTCATCTAATTAGTTACTATGGTAATATACTAGTTACTATGGTACTCTAATTAGTTACTATGGCAATCTAATTAGTTACTGTGGTCATCAAATTAGTTACTATGGTCATCTAATTACTTACTATGGTCATCTAATTAGTTACAATGGTAATATACTAGTTACTATGGTAATATACTAGTTACTATGGTAATCTAATTAGTTACTATGGTCATCAAATTAGTTACTGTGGTAATATAATTAGTTATTATGGTAATGTACTAGTAAATATGTTAATCTAATTAGTTACTATGGTAATGTAATTAGTAACTATTATGGTAATCTAATTAGTTACTATGTCAATGTATTAGTTACTATAGTAATATGCTAGTTACTATCGTAATATACTAGTTACTATGTTAATCCAATTAGTTACTATGGTAATGTAAGTAGTTACTATGGTAATATACTAGTGACTATGGTAATGCAACTAGTTACTGCGGTAATCAAATTAGTTACTGTGGTCATCTAATTAGTTACTAGGGTAATATAATTAGTTACTATGGTAATATACTAGTGACTATGGTCATGTAATTACTTACTATGGTCATCTAATTAGTTACAATGGTAATATACTAGTTACTATGGTCATCTAAATAGTTACTATGGTAATATACTAGTTACTATGGTAATCTAATTAGTTACTATGGTCATCCAATTAGTTACTGTGGTAATCTAATTGGGCACTATGGTCATCTAAATAGTTACTGTGGCCATCTAATTAGTTACTATGGTAATCTAATTAGTTACTGTGGTCATCAAATTAGTTACTATGGTCATCTAATTACTTACTATGGTCATCTAATTAGTTACTATGGTAATATACTAGTTACTATGGTACTCTAATTAGTTACTATGGCAATCTAATTAGTTACTGTGGTCATCAAATTAGTTACTCTGGTCATCGAATTACTTACTATAGTCATCTAATTAGTTACTATGGTAATATACTAGTTACTATGGTAAACTAATTAGTTACTATGGTAGTCTAATTAGTTACAGTCGTCATCAAATTAGTTACTATGGTCATATAATTAGTTACTATGGTGATATACTAGTAAATATGTTAATCTAATTAGTTACTATGGTAATGTAATTAGTAACTATTATGGTAATCTAATTAGTTACTATGGTAATATATTAGTTACCATGGTAATATGCTAGTTACTATCATAGTATACTAGTTACTATGTTAATCCAATTAGTTACTATGGTAATGTAAGTAGTTACTATGATAATATACTAGTAACTATGGTAATGCAACTAGTTACTACGATAATCAAATTAGTTACTATGGTCATCTAATTAGTCACTAGGGTAATCTAATTAGATATTATGGTAATATGCTAGTTACTATGGTAATATACTAGTTACTATGGTAATCAAATGCGTTACTATGGTCATCCAATTAGTTACTGTGGTAATCTAATTGGGCACTATGGTCATCTAATTAGTTACTATGGTCATCTAATTAGTTACTATGGTAATCTAATTAGTTACTGTGGTCATCTTGTGTGGGCTCTGTGCCGAGGATGTCGTTGTGGCTTGTGCAGCCCTTTGAGACTTTTGTGATTTAGGGCTACATAAATAAACATTGATTGATTGATTGATCTAATTAGTTACTATGGTCATCTGATTAGTTACTATTATTGGCTGTGGAGGGGGGGCGTGGCTTGCGGGCCTGCCGCAGAGCGGGGTGTGTAAGGACCGGCCTCGAAGCCAGCGGCAGGTGAGTAGATTGCCCAGCTGGGGCTTGTTATCTATTCACCTGTCGCCCTTATTAGCAGCAGCCGGTTCGAGACACGTGGTTGGAGTTGGAGTTGGAGTGGGAGTTGGAGCGAGAGAGAGACTCAAAACAAGGACTGAGAAGTCGCAAAGCAGTGTGCTGTCGTGGCGTGTGCACGCATAAAACAATTGTCAAACCTGACTACCGGGCTCACAAGAGGATCTGTCGTGATCAGGGGAACCCACATGAGGGCAACTTCCACATTGGCCAAGTCCCTTTAACACACGCTAGACTAGACAATCTTCTCTTTGTTCACAAATCCAAATCCAGATTCAACATCTGCTTGCGTCTTCACTATAAACCACTTCTACTGTCCTTCAGTTTCTTCCGGTGAACTTTTCTGATCGTTTTTTGTATCGAACAAGCTGCTCCTAAACAAACCAAGTTCTTCAATCTCATCAGGACTCACCTTCAAATCCAACACTGCAGCCTCCTCAACGACGGAACCCGGACCGGCAGCAGGAGGACTCGGCCTCAGCGGAGAGCCGGGTGACTCGGGTCCGCGTGGCAAGGAGTGGCTCCGCCTCACGGCAAAGGACACGGCCTGGGCGAAGCGGGACGGCGTGCTGGGGGAAAAAGGCCTGGGAGTGGCAAAACTCCTCAGTTTCTCCAAGCTTAACCTTTGCTCTTTGCTCTGCCTCGTCTCCCGCACCTGGCTGGGAGCATCAGTCGCCGCTGTGGCGCCCTCGTGTGGTGGTAAGTCCACCTGGTCCACAGAAGCAGGACCGGTCTTGTCTGCGGCTGATGTTACGTAATACCCAGCTGTCTTTTTGTGCTTGGACAAGCGGAAAGAACCCGGCTTGGGTTTAGTTGCGGGTGGAACTTTGGTGGCCCTGACCTCTCCTGGTGGACCTTCTTGAGGTGAGCACAACCTGCTGGGTGGTGAGGCGGGAGTGGACTGAGCTAGGCATCTATCGGCTTGTGGCCCCTCCCCGTCGGACTGAACAGCAGGGGGCAACTCCAGTGTCAGCGCGACTTCAAAGTATCTCAGCTTCTCATTGGACTTGGGAGGCACCACAGTGTACGTGGTCATCCCCACCTTGGGAACGTAGTCCCTGGTCAACTCATTGGAAGGCTTGGGCTCAAAGTCTACGCGGCTGTGGGATTTGGGCGTGGAGTCTTGGCACGAGGAAGCCCCTGAGGCTCGGCTACAGGTGAGGTCGGGGGAAGTGGTGACGTTCGCCGTCTGGTTGGCAGAAGAGATAGCCGGGTCTGTCTGCACTTGCGCGTCCTCGCCACTGGGGGGTGATGCGTCCTTCGTGCCCAGGTGCTCGGGGTCGGACGTCTCCTTCGTGGAGGTTTCCCCAACAGATGCCTGAGATGTCCCTGTACCCTGCGGTGACGGCTGGGGGCCGTCGGTTCCATGGACGCGGTCCTCGTCTCCGGGCTGTTCAGGTGTGGACTGACGTTCTGTCCAAAATAGAAACCATTGTCAGGAAAGTTCAACTTGCAGGTTCTGTTTGCAACTTACAACAGTTTATTCAACAAGAACACTAGCAGCTAGGTCATGTTAGCATTAGTTTTATAATTGTCTACATCAGGGGTGCCCATTAGGTGGATGGCGAGCTAGCGGTGGATGGTGGAGGGTGGAGGGTGTGTCCGTCCATCGCCAGCCAGGCGTTTAAAAAAATACACCTAAAAATGATCGATCATTAATCTTCACTAAGACATCATGATTGACATTCACAGCACCCGAGGGTCTCGTGAGATGACGCTTCATCATCAAGAAAAAAATGACCGACACGAAGGCGAGAATTTTTTATTTCAACCTATTTCAAATGCTGTATATTGGACTGTATTTATATTATTCACATGTGAATAATGCTGTATAATAGACTGTATTTACATTATTCACATGTGAATAATGCTGTTTAATAGACTGTATTTATATTATTCACATGTGAATAATGCTGTATAATAGACTGTATTTATATTATTCACATGTGAATAATGCTGTATAATAGACTATATTATTAACATGTGAATATTACTGTATAATAGACTGTATTTATATTATTCACATGTGAAAAATGCTGTATAATAGACTGTATTTATATTATTCACATGTGAATAATGATGTATAATAGACTGTACTTATATTATTCACATGTGAATAATGCTGTATAATAGACTGTACTTATATTATTCACATGTAAATAATGCTGTATAATAGACTGTACTTATATTATTCACATGTGAATAATGCTGTATAATAGACTGTATTTATATTATTCACATGTGAATAATGCTGTATAATAGACTGTATTTATAGTATTCACATGTGAATAATGCTATATAATAGACTGTTCTTATATTATTCACATGTGAATAATGCTGTATAATAGACTGTACTTATATTATTCACATGTGAATAATGCTGTATAATGGACTGTATTTATATTATTCACATGTGAATAATGCTGTATAATAGACTGTACTTATATTATTCACATGTGAATAATGCTGTATAATAGACTGTATTTATATTATTCACATGTGAATAATGCTGTATAATAGACTGTATTTATAGTATTCACATGTGAATAATGCTATATAATAGACTGTTCTTATATTATTCACATGTGAATAATGCTGTATAATAGACTGTACTTATATTATTCACATGTGAATAATGCTGTATAATGGACTGTATTTATATTATTCACATGTGAATAATGCTGTATAATAGACTGTACTTATATTATTCACATGTGAATAATGCTGTATAATAGACTGTACTTATATTATTCACATGTGAATAATGCTGTATAATGGACTGTATTTATATTATTCACATGTGAATAATGCTGTATAATAGACTGTATTTATAGTATTCACATGTGAATAATGCTGTATAATAGACTATATTATTCACATGTGAATAATGCTGTATAATAAACTATTTATATTATTCACATGTGAATAATGCTGTATAATAGACTATTTATATTATTCACATGTGAATAATGCTGTATAATATACTGTTTTTATATTATTCACATGTGAATAATGCTGTATAATAGACTGTACTTATATTATTCACATGTGAATAATGCTGTATAATAGACTGTATTTATATTATTCACATGTGAATAATTCTGTATAATAGACTGTATTTATATTATTCACATGTGAATAATGCTGTATTATAGACTATTTATATTATTCACATGTGAATAATGCTGTATAATAAACTATTTATATTATTCACATGTGAATAATGCTGTATAATAGACTATTTATATTATTCACATGTGAATAATGCTGTATAATAGACTGTTTTTATATTATTCACATGTGAATAATGCTGTATAATAGACTGTACTTATATTATTCACATGTGAATAATGCTGTATAATAGACTGTATTTATATTATTCACATGTGAATAATTCTGTATAATAGACTGTATTTATATTATTCACGTGTGAATAATGCTGTATTATAGACTATTTATATTATTCACATGTAAATAATGCTGTATAATAGACTGTATTTATATTATTCACATGTGAATAATGCTGTATAATAGACTGTATTTATATTATTCACATGTGAATAATGCTGTATAATAGACTGTATTTATGTTATTCACATGTGAATAATGCTGTATAATAGACTGTATTTATATTATTCACATGTGAATAATGCTGTATAATAGACTGTATTTATATTATTCACATGTGAATAATGCTGTATAATAGACTGTATTTATATTATTCACATGTGAATAATGCTGTATAATAGACTGTATTTATATTATTCACATGTGAATAATGCTGTATAATAGACTGTACTTATATTATTCACATGTGAATAATGCTGTATAATAGACTGTATTTATGTTATTCACATGTGAATAATGCTGTATAATAGACTATATTATTCACATGTGAATAACGCTGTATAATAGACTGTATTTATATTATTCACATGTGAATAATGCTGTATAATAGACTACTTATATTATTCACATGTGAATAATGCTGTATAATAGACTGTATTTATATTATTCACATGTGAATAATTCTGTATAATAGACTGTATTTATATTATTCACATGTGAATAATGCTGTATAATAGACTGTATTTATATTATTCACATGTGAATAATGCTGTATAATAGACTCTATTTATATTATTCACATGTGAATAATGCAGTGTAATAGACTGTATTTATATTATTCACATGTGAATAATACTGTATAATAGACTGTATGTATATTATTCACATGTGAATAACGCTGTATAATAGACTGTATTTATATTATTCACATGTGAATAATGCTGTATAATACTGTATTTATAGTATTCACATGCGAATAATGATGTATAATAAACTATTTATAATATTCACATGTGAATAATGCTGTATAATACTGTATTTATATTATTCACATGTGAATAATGCTGTATAACAGACTGTATTTATATTATTCACATGTGAATAATGCTGTATAACAGACTGTATTTATATTATTCACATGTGAATAATGCTGTATAATAGACTGTATTTATATTATTCACATGTGAATAATGCTGTATAATAGACTGTATTTATATTATTTACATGTGAATACTGCTGTATAATAGACTGTATTTATATTATTCACATGTGAATAATGCTGTATAATAGACTGTATTTATGTTATTCACATGTGAATAATGCTGTATAATAGACTATATTATTCACATGTGAATAACGCTGTATAATAGACTGTATTTATATTATTCACATGTGAATAATGCTGTATAATAGACTACTTATATTATTCACATGTGAATAATGCTGTATAATAGACTGTATTTATATTATTCACATGTGAATAATTCTGTATAATAGACTGTATTTATATTATTCACATGTGAATAATGCTGTATAATAGACTGTATTTATATTATTCACATGTGAATAATGCTGTATAATAGACTCTATTTATATTATTCACATGTGAATAATGCAGTGTAATAGACTGTATTTATATTATTCACATGTGAATAATACTGTATAATAGACTGTATGTATATTATTCACATGTGAATAATGCTGTATAATAGACTGTATTTATATTATTCACATGTGAATAATGCTGTATAATACTGTATTTATAGTATTCACATGCGAATAATGATGTATAATAAACTATTTATAATATTCACATGTGAATAATGCTGTATAATACTGTATTTATATTATTCACATGTGAATAATGCTGTATAACAGACTGTATTTATATTATTCACATGTGAATAATGCTGTATAACAGACTGTATTTATATTATTCACATGTGAATAATGCTGTATAATAGACTGTATTTATATTATTCACATGTGAATAATGCTGTATAATAGACTGTATTTATATTATTTACATGTGAATACTACTGTATAATAGACTGTATTTATATTATTCACGTGTGAATAATGCTGTATGATGGACTGTATTTATATTATTCACATGTGAATAATGCTGTATAATAGACTGTATTTATATTATTCACATGTGAATAATGCTGTATAATAGACTGTATTTATATTATTCACATGTGAATAATGCTGTATAATAGACTGTATTTATATTATTCACATGTGAATAATGCTGTATAATAGACTGTATTTATATTATTCACGTGTGAATAATGCTGTATGATGGACTGTATTTATATTATTCACATGTGAATAATGCTGTACACTACCGTTCAAAAGTTTGGGGTCACATTAAAATGTCCTTATTTTTCAATGAAGATAACTTTAAACCAGTCTTAACTTTAAAAAAATACACTCTATACATTGCTAATGTGGTAAATGACTATTCTAGCTGCAAATGTCTGCTTTTTGGTGCAATATCTACATAGGTGTATAGAGGCCCATTTCCAGCAACTATCACTCCAGTGTTCTAATGGTACAATGTGTTTGCTCATTGGCTCAGAAGGCTAATTGATGATTAGAAAACCCTTGTGCAATCATGTTCACACATCTGAAAACACTTTAGCTCGTTACAGAAGCTACAAAACTGACCTTCCTTTGAGCAGATTGAGTTTCTGGAGCATCACATTTGTGGGGTCAATTAAACGCTCAAAATGGCCAGAAAAAGAGAACTTTCATCTGAAACTAGACAGTCTATTCTTGTTCTTAGAAATGAAGGCTATTCCACTAAATTGTTTGGGTGACCCCAAACTTTTGAACGGTAGTGTATATTACACTGTATTTATATTATTCACATGTGAATAATGCTGTATAATAGACTGTATTTATATTATTCACATGTGAATAATGCTGTATAATAGACTGTATTTATATTATTCACATGTGAATAATGCTGTATAATAGACTGTATTTATATTATTCACATGTGAATAATGCTGTATAATAGACTGTATTTATATTATTCACATGTGAATAATGCTGTATAATAGACTGTATTTATATTATTCACATGTGAATAATACTGTAGCGAACTGTGGTGCTGAATTCCCCCCAGGGATCAATAAAGTACTTTCTATTCTATTCTATATATATCATTTATATTTGTTTATTTATGAAAGAGAGGTTTTTCTTAACAAGTTAAAGTTGTTTAATGATAATACAAGCATGTTCAACATTCATTTCTTTCACGAAGACCAGAATATAAGTTGGCGTGATTCTGATGACAAACCACCACTTCCTGTTGGTAAAAAGTATGTTTCCTATCTTTCATGTCACGTGACCACTACTTCCTGTTGGTAAAAAGTATGTTTTGTCTGTGTAGGAAGTGCATGTTGTCTTGCTATTATTGAACTCCTTCCCCACGCAGTTCTTTATTTTGGCCACTAGTCAGCAGTGTTGACTTTTTGCATCTTATATTGAGTCAATGCTGTGTAATGATAGTGTGCATTTCTTCCAAAAGATAAAAACTACAACATTTCTAACACAAAGTAGTGTATAGTTCTAACTTATATATTTCCCCGATGACTGAACAATATACATAGTCTTACAAAGCGTCTGATCAGACCTAACCATGCCTCCATCATACCTGTCAGGTGAGACGTGCCATCCAGTGTCTTCACATCCAAGGTGTCACCTGAGATCTGTGGCGCTCTGCCAGATCCAAAGGAAAAGCAACAAATTAAAAAGGGACTCCTAAGAAGGATTTACCAACAGAATCTTGCAAAGGCGTTATTAGAGTTCGTACTTGCCATCTGAGGACAGATCACCACATTGATCGTCCCCAAGGTCTGGGAGACCCGGGTCTTCTCCGTGGACCTGGGTTGCAGCTGCCGACGTCTCCTCCATAATCTCCTCCAGTGTTTCAGCTGCTGGGAGCTCTGCAAAAACAGCGAGATGGCCGTCAGACTCTGGAGACATAATAATAATAATAATAATAATAGATGTTATTTGTAAAAGCACTTTACATTGAGCAAACAACCTCAAAGTGCTACAGTGCATTTAAAAAAATAAATAATTAAATACAATTAAAAAAAAAAAAAACAACAACGCTAGAACCACAAATAGCTGCCCCCAACAAGTCAAATAAATAGTAAAAAAAACTAAAAACTAAAACAGCCTAATAGCTAGAACAGGGGTCGGCAACCCAAAATGTTGAAAGAGCCATATTGGACCAAAAAAACAAAAACAAATCTGTCTGGAGCCGCAAAAAATTAAAAGCCATATTACATGTGCCATGAGATATACATTGAATTAAGAGGACTTAAAGGAAACTAAATGAGCTCAAATATAGCTACAAATGAGGCATAATGATGCAATATGTACATATAGCTAGCCTAAATAGCATGTTAGCATCGATTAGCTTGCAGTCATTCAGTGACCAAATATGTCTGATTAGCACTCCACACAAGTCAATAACATCAACAAAACTCACCTTTGTGCACTAATGTACAACGTTAACAGTTTGGTGGACAAAATGAGACAGAAAAAGAAGTGGCATAAAACACGTCCTGGAAAGTCGGAGAAAGTTATGCATGTAAACAGACTATACGGTGAGTTCAAGGACCGACATAATAATAATAATAATAATAGATGTTATTTGTAAAAGCACTTTACATTGAGCAAACAACCTCAAAGTGCTACAGTGCATTTAAAAAAATAAAAAAATAAATAGAATTAAATTTAAAAAAACAACAACGCTAGAACCACAAATAGCTGCCCCCAACAAGTCAAATAAATAGTAAAAAAAAAAAAAAACTAAAACAGCCTAATAGCTAGAACAGGGGTCGGCAACCCAAAATGTTGAAAGAGCCATATTGGACCAAAAAAACAAAAACAAATCTGTCTGGAGCCGCAAAAAATTAAAAGCCATATTACATGTGCCATGAGATATACATTGAATTAAGAGGACTTAAAGGAAACTAAATGAGCTCAAATATAGCTACAAATGAGGCATAATGATGCAATATGTACATATAGCTAGCCTAAATAGCATGTTAGCATCGATTAGCTTGCAGTCATGCAGTGACCAAATATGTCTGATTAGCACTCCACACAAGTCAATAACATCAACAAAACTCACCTTTGTGCACTCATGTACAACGTTAACAGTTTGGTGGACAAAATGAGACAGAAAAAGAAGTGGCATAAAACACGTCCTGGAAAGTCGGAGAAAGTTATGCATGTAAACAGACTATACGGTGAGTTCAAGGACCAACAAAATAAGTAAGACAAAACGGCGCTCGCCCAATACTTGAATCAGTGAGGCATATTTAATATAAACAGTGTGATTTATAACAATTAGGGAGGTTTGTGTCATGTTTGTCCTCCTACAGAAACCATACTAAAACAAAAACATTGATTTTTTTTCCCCCCTCATCTTTTTCCATTCTTCATACATTTTTGAAAAATCTCCAGAGAGCCACTAGGGCGGCGCTAAAGAGCCGCATAGCCGGCGGTTGCCGACCCCCGAGCTAGAACTAGCACACAAAAGAAGGGTTTTTAAGCCTTTTTTTTTTTAAAAGCATCCACAGTCTGTGGTGCCCTCATGTGGTCAGGGAGAGCGTTCCACAGACATGTCCAGCTCCCGCATGACACGGTTCCAAGTTCACAAAGCAAAGTCCGTAAAAAAAAGCCCGCTTGCGTTGATTTGCGGTCTCTAGAATATTCATGACTCGGCATAAAATAAATAGAATGTTGTCTTTTCCTTGTCCCATGCATAACTCCTCCTGTACTTGTATTATTGTGTGAACGCTCCAAAGCATTCACACATTTGGTGTTCTACATCAAAGATCATCTATTTCTTCTTCTTCTCCAGATTTTGGCACGCTCTACCTTCCACATTTTTCACCCGATTCAAACTGTTCCAACTTCAAACTGTTCAGCCTGTTTGGGAATAGCGAGGCTTTTCCTTGACTAATTCCAAAAATTCCCAGATTTCCAGGTTTTCCGGGACCTTTTTTCCCATTCAAAATGAATTGGCCATTTTTCAAACTTCCACCATTTCCACATTTTTCGACTTATTCAAACCATTACACCTTCAACACATTCCACCATCCTGGAAATCTAAACAACTTCTTTTCCAAGTTAAAAAAATGTCCAGGATTTTCCGGAATTCCTGGTTTTCCAAAGCCCTATTTCCACCCTTTATTCTGGCGACTACTCCTCCCACATTTTTCAACGCATTTCAACCATTCCACCGTCAAAACATTCCTCTTAATCAGGACAAAAAACAAAGTTGTTTTTTGAACTGGTAAAATTTCCGGTTTTCACGAAATTCCAGGAATTCCCTAATACCATTTCTCAATTCAACATGTTACTACTTCAACATTTCTCGACCGATTTGAACAATTCCAACACCAACCATTCCCAGAACATTCAAGTCTTTTAACATGTTAAAAAAAATCCAGCTTTTCCCGAAATTCCCACATTTTTATGAAATTCCCAGTGAAATTCCAAAAATTCCCAGAATTCCAGGTTTTTCCCATTCAAAATGAATTGGCCATTTTTCAAACTTCCACCATTTCCACATTTTTCAACCTATTCAAACCATTCCACCTTCAACACATTCCACCATCCTGGAAATTTTGAACTACCTTTTTTCCAAGTTAAAAAAAAATTCCAGAATTTTCCAGAATTCCAGGTTTTCCAAAGCCCTATTTCCACCCTTTATTCTGGCGACTACTCCTCCCACATTTTTCAACACATTTCAACCATTCCACCGTCAAAACATTCCTCTTAATCAGGACAAAAAACAAAGTTGTTTTTTGAACTGGTAAAATTTCCGGTTTTCCCTAAATTCCAGGAATTCCCTAATACCCTTTCTCAATTCAACATGTTACTACTTCAACATTTCTCGACCGATTTGAACAATTCCAACACCAACCATTCCCAGAACATTCAAGTCTTTTAACATATTAAAAAAAATCCAGCTTTTCCCGAAATTCCCACATTTTTATGAAATTCCTATTGAAATTCCCCAAATTCCCAGATTTTCCAGAATTCCAGGTTTTTCCCATTCAAAATGAATTGGCCATTTTTCAAACTTCCACCATTTCCACATTTTTCAACCTATTCAAACCATTCCACCTTCAACACATTCCACCATCCTGGAAATTTTAAACTACCTTTTTTTCAAAGTTAAAAACAATTCCAGGTTTTTCCAGAATTCCTGGTTTTCCAAAGCCCTATTTCCACCCTTTATTCTGGCGACTACTCCTCCCACATTTTTCAACGCATTTCAACCATTCCACCGTCAAAACATTCCTCTTAATCAGGACAAAAAACAAAGTTGTTTTTTGAACTGGTAAAATTTCCGGTTTTCACGAAATTCCAGGAATTCCCTAATACCATTTCTCAATTCAACATGTTACTACTTCAACATTTCTCGACCGATTTCAACAATTCCAACACCAACCATTCCCAGAACATTCAAGTCTTTTAACATGTTTAAAAAAATCCCGCTTTTCCCGAAATTCCCACATTTTTATGAAATTCCCATTGAAATTCCAAAAATTCCCAGAATTCCAGGTTTTTCCCATTCAAAATGAATTGGCCATTTTTCAAACTTCCACCATTTCCACATTTTTCAACCTATTCAAACTATTCCACCTTCAACACATTCCACCATCCTGGAAATTTTGAACTACCTTTTTTCAAAGTTAAAAACAATTCCAGGTTTTTCCAGAATTCCTGGTTTTCCAAAGCCCTATTTCCACCCTTTATTCTGGCGACTACTCCTCCCACATTTTTCAACGCATTTCAACCATTCCACCGTCAAAACATTCCTCTTAATCAGGACAAAAAACAAAGTTGTTTTTTGAACTGGTAAAATTTCCGGTTTTCCCTAAATTCCAGGAATTCCCTAATACCATTTCTCAATTCAACATGTTACTACTTCAACATTTCTCGACCGATTTGAACAATTCCAACACCAACCATTTCCAGAACATTCAAGTCTTTTAACATATTAAAAAAAATCCCGCTTTTCCCGAAATTCCCACATTTTTATGAAATTCCCATTGAAATTCCAAAAATTCCCAGATTTCCCAGAATTCCAGGTTTTTCCCATTCAAAATGAATTGGCCATTATTCAAACTTCCACCATTTCCACATTTTTCAACCTATTCAAACCATTCCGCCTTCAACACATTCCATCCTGGAAATTTTAAACTACCTTTTTTCCAAGTTAAAAAAAATTCCAGAATTTTCCAGAATTCCAGGTTTTCCAAAGCCCTATTTCCACCCTGTATTCTGGCGACTACTCCTCCCACATTTTTCAACGCATTTCAACCATTCCACCGTCAAAACATTCCTCTTAATTAGGACAAAAAACAAAGTTGTTTTTTGAACTGGTAAAATTTCCAGTTTTCACGAAATTCCAGGAATTCCCTGATACCATTTCTCAATTCAACATGTTACTACTTCAACATTTCTCGACCGATTTGAACAATTCCAACACCAACCATTCCCAGAACATTCAAGTCTTTTAACATGTAAAAAAAAATCCCGCTTTTCCCGAAATTCCCACATTTTTATGAAATTCCCATTGAAATTCCAAAAATTCCCAGAATTCCAGGTTTTTCCCATTCAGAAGGAATTGGCCATTTTTCAAACTTCCACCATTTCCACATTTTTCAACCTATTCAAACCATTCCACCTTCAACACATTCCACCATCCTCGAAATTTAAACTACTTTTTTTCCAAGTTAAAAAAAATGTCCAGGATTTTCCGGAATTCCAGGTTTTCCAAAGCCCTATTTCCACCCTGTATTCTGGCGACTACTCCTCACACATTTTTCAACGCATTTTAACCATTGCACCGTCAAAACATTCCTCTTAATCAGGACAAAAAACTAAGTTGTTTTTTGAAATGTAAAAATTCCAGATTTTCCTGAAATTCCAGGAATTCCGCAATACCATTTCTCAAATCAACGTGTTACTACTTCAACATTTCTCGACCGATTTGAACAATTCCAACACCAACCATTCCCAGAACATTCAAGTCTTTTAACATGTTAAAAAAAAATCCCGCTTTTCCCGAAATTCCCACATTTTTATGAAATTCCCATTGAAATTCCATAAATTCCCAGAATTCCAGGTTTTTCCCATTCAAAATGAATTGGCCATTTTTCAAACTTCCACCATTTCCACATTTTTCAACATATTCAAACCATTCCACCTTCAACACATTCCAACATCCTGGAAATCTAAACTACTTTTTTTCCAAGTTAAAAAAATGTCCAGGATTTTCCGGAATTCCAGGTTTTCCAAAGCCCTATTTCCACCCTTTATTCTGGCGACTACTCCTCCCACATTTTTCAACGCATTTCAACCATTCCACCGTCAAAACATTCCTCTTAATTAGGACAAAAAACAAAGTTGTTTTTTGAACTGGAAAAATTCCAGGTTTTCCTGAAATTCCAGGAATTCCGCAATACCATTTCTCAATTCAACATGTTACTACTTCAACATTTCTCGACTGATTTGAACAATTCCAACACCAACCGTTTCCAGAACATTCAAGTCTTTTAATATGTTATAAAAAATCCCGCTTTTCCCGAAATTCCCACATTTTTATGAAATTCCCATTGAAATTCCAAAAATTCCCCGAATTCCAGGTTTTTCCCATTCAGAAGGAATTGGCCATTTTTCAAACTTCCACCATTTCCACATTTTTCAACCTATTCAAACCATTCCACCTTCAACACATTCCACCATCCTCGAAATTTAAACTACTTTTTTCCAAGTTAAAAAAATGTCCAGGATTTTCCGGAATTCCAGGTTTTCCAAAGCCCTATTTCCACCCTTTATTCTGGCGACTACTCCTCCCACATTTTTCAACGCATTTCAACCATTCCACCGTCAAAACATTCCTCTTAATCAGGAAAAAAAACTAAGTTGTTTTTTGAACTGGTAAAATTTCCAGTATTCCCGAAATTCCAGGAATTCCCTAATACCATTTCTCAATTCAACGTGTTACTACTTCAACATTTCTCGACCGATTTGAACAATTCCAACACCAACCATTCCCAGAACATTCAAGTCTTTTAACATGTTCCAAAAAATCCCGCTTTTCCCGAATATCCCAAATTCTTTGGAAATTCCCATTGAAATAAATGGGATATTCTTCAAAGTTCCACATTTTTCATCTGATTCAAACCGTTCCATCTTCAAACTGTTCAGCCTATTTGGGAATCGCGGGGCTTTCCCTTGACAAATTCCCCAAATTCCCAGATTTCCCAGAAATCCAGGTTTTTCCCATTCAGAAGGAATTTGCCATTTTTCAAACTTCCACCATTTCCACATTGTTCGACCTATTCAAACCATTCCGCCTTCAACACATTCCATCCTGGAAATTTTAAACTACCTTTTTTCCAAGTTAAAAAAAAATCCAGAATTTTCCGGAATTCCAGGTTTTCCGAAGTCCTATTTCCACCCTTTATTCTGGCGACTACTCCTCACACATTTTTCAACGCATTTCAACCATTCCACCGTCAAAACATTCCTCTTAATCAGGACAAAAAACTAAGTTGTTTTTTGAACTGGAAAAATTACAGATTTTCCTGAAATTCCAGGAATTCCGCAATACCATTTCTCAATCCAACATGTTACTACTTCAACATTTCTCGACCGATTTGAACAATTCCAACACCAACCATTCCCAGAACATTCAAGTCTTTTAACATATTTAAAAAAATCCAGCTTTTCCCAAAATTCCCACATTTTTATGAAATTCCCATTGAAATTCCAAAAATTCCAAGATTTCCCAGAATTCCAGGTTTTTCCCATTCAAAATGAATTGGCCATTTTTCAAACTTCCACCATTTCCAAATTTTTCAACCTATTCAAACTATTACACCTTCAACACATTCCACCATCCTGGAAATTTTACACTACCTTTTTTCAAAGTTAAAAACAATTCCAGGTTTTTCCAGAATTCCTGGTTTTCCAAAGCCCTATTTCCACCCTTTATTCTGGCGACTACTCCTCCCACATTTTTCAACCCACTTCAACCGTTCCACCGTCAAAACATTCCTCTTAATCAGGACAAAAAATAAATTTGTTTTTTGAACTGGAAAAATTCCCGGTTTTCCCGAAATTCCAGGAATTCTGTAATACCATTTCTCAATTAAAAATGTTACTACTTCAACATTTGAAAAATTCCAACACCAACCATTCCCAGAACATTCAAGTCTTTTAACATGTTCAAAAAAATCCCGCTTTTCCCGAAATTCCCAAATTCTTTGGAAATTCCCATTGAAATTAAATGGGACATTTTTTCTAAGTTCCACAACTTATAAATTTGTCTTCTAATTCAAACTGTATTGTGTGCTTTCCTTCAATAATTCTAAAACGTTTCCCGGGTTTCCTGGAATTCCCAGTTTTTAGGGACATTTTCCCCATTCAAAATTTTTCAAACTTCCACCATTTCCACATTTTTCAATCGCTTCAAACCATTCCACCTTCAACACATTCAACTCATCCTGGACATTCAAACTATCATTTTTCCAAGTTCCAAAACATTCCAGGAATTCCCAGAATTCCCGTTTTTTCACTTCAACATTTCTCAACCGATTTGAGGAATTCCAACACCAATCATTTCAACTCATTCAGACCATTCAAGTTTTTCTACCATTAAAAAAAAAAATCCCGCTTTTCCCGAAATTCCCAAATTCTTTGGAAATTCCCATTGAAATAAATGGGACATTCTTCAAAGTTCCACATTTTTCATCTGACTCAAACTGTTCCAACTTCAAAATATTCAGCCTGTTCGGGAATTATGTGCTCTACTTCAACAGTTCTAAAAAAAAAATTCCAGGATTTAAGTTCACCTTCAGCATTCACACGCAATTCCTTCAGGAATTGCCTCATCTAGTTCCTATATGGATGTATTATATTTTTGTTCCTCATCCAGCAACGATGCTAAGCTCATCTCATTGTGTTGAATTGCAGATTGTGAAAAGAATAGATAGATGTCAGTGAGCTGCTGAGCAGCACTAGACTGTGAGCAGATGAACAAGGTAGGAGAAGCAACAGGAATGTCATTTCAGTGCAGTAACCTCGAACTTCCTCAGGGTGGCGACAGAGCTCACATAAACACAACCACTTTTATTTCCAAGTCTCAGGCTGAAACATGAAAGAGTCTGATTGTTGCTTTAAATTGGCCAGGGTGGAGCTTCCCTCACACCACTTTAGAATAATGGCCACAATTACCGGAAACTACCTCCATTCCACCCACAAACATCACACAACTGAAAACACACCCGTCCTTTCATTTTGGAGGACAAAAGTGGGGCAGCCGTCATTTTATATTTAGTCAGCTGGTGGCTTCCTAATCTTGAATAAAGACACGTTACAATTAAGGTCCAATATTTTCTAGATGAAGGGGACCACAAAAAATGTAATTATTGTCTTTATTTGAAGAAACAAATGTTAGTGTACATGAAACATATGTTTATTATTGTCATTTAGTCCTTCAATAAAATAGTCAACATACTAGACAACTTGTCCTTTAGTAGTAAGTAAACAAACAAAGTTGGCACTAATTGGCCCAAATTGGCCCTTATCTGCCTGAGTTGGCCCTAAATAAGTTAGCCCTAAATTGGCTCTAAGTTGGCCGTAAATTGGCCCCAAGTTTGTCCCAAGTGGCCCTAATTGGCAATAAATAAGTTAGCCCAAAGTTAGCCCAAAGTTGGCCCTAAATTGGCCTAATTGGCCCTAAATTGGCCTTAATTTGGCCATAAATAGGTTAGCCCTAAGTTGGCCCTAATTGCCCTAATTTGCCCTAATTTGGCCCTAAATAAGTTGGCACTAAATCGGCACTAAATTGGCCCTAAATTGGCCTAATTGGCCCTAGTTGGCACTAAGTTGGCCTTAATAGTTGGCCCTAATTGGCCCTAAATAAGTTGGCCCTAAAATGGCACTAAATTGGCCCTAAATTGGCCCTAAATAGGTTAGCCCTATGTTGGCCCTAAATTGGCCCTAATTTGCCCTAATTTGCCTAAGTTGGCCCTAACTTGGCCCTAAATTGGCACTAAATTGGCCCTAAATTGGCCCTAAGCTGGCCCTAAATTGGCCTAATTTGCCTAAATTGGCCCTAGTTGGCACTAAGTTGGTCTTAATAGTTGGCCCTAAGTTGGCCCTAAATAAGTTGGCCCTAAATTGGCCATAAGTTGGCCCTAAATTGGCCCTTATTGGCCTAATTGCCCTAATTTGCTTAAGTTAGCCCTAATTTGCCTAAATTGTCCATGATTGGCCCTAAATTGGCCCTAATTGGCCCTTAATAAATTGGCCCTAAATTGGCCCTAAATTGGCTCTAAATTGGCCCTACAAACATTTTACAAAGTGATCACTGCAGACAGTTGTTTGCCAATTTAGTGCTTAAATAAAATAGTGAACATACTAGACAACTTGTCTTTTAGTAGTAAGTAAACAAACAAAGACTCCTAATTAGTCTGCTGACGTATGCAGTAACATATTGTGTCATTTATACACCTATTATTTTCTACACATTATGAGGGACAAACTGTAAAAAATGGATTATTAATCCACTTGTTCATTTACTGTTAATATCTGCTTATTTTCTGTTTGAACATGTTCTATCTACACTTCTGTTCAAATGTAATAATCACTTATTCTTCTCTTCTTTGATGCTTGACATTAGTTTTGGATGATACCACACATTTAGGTATCGATCTGATACCAAGTAGTTACAGGATCATACATTGGTCATATTCAAAGACCTCATGTGTCCAGGGACGTATTTACTGACTTTATAAACATCATATGAATTTTTAAAAAAGGAACAAAGATTTTGTAATGTAATCATAGTAGTAGGATTAGGATTAGTGATTTAGAAGTAGCTAAAACACTGCGGATGGACATTAGCCGCTAGCTAGCTAGCCATGTCTTAAAGCAGCTCTTCCTGAGGGTGTTTCAGTGTTATAACTTCACCTTTATCTTGACTTTTTACACCAAAATGCGTCCATTCTCCCTTTTCTGTCTACACACTGTGTCTGCTTGTAAGTACTCTGTGTGTGTGCGCTGCCCAACATGCTCCTCTGCTCCTAAAACCAGCAATGTCACCGCATGACCAGTACTTTTTACAGGTGGTATAGTACCGAATATGATTAATTAGTATGGCGGTACTATACTAGTACTGGTACAACCCTAGTTCCAATACATAAACACACACAAAGTAGTCCCAGAAAGTATAATCCTAATGTTGTTCAGTGCAATGACCACAAGGGGGCACAATAGTTCCATAAAATAAGACAGACATGCCAACAAAACTCTGAAAAAGATAGGATCGCCAAAAAAACTCACCTTGTGTATTTTCCTCAGCAAAAACTGTATCGGGGACAGTCACCCCCGGGGGTGTGGGCGGCAGGGGAGCCTTGCGTTTGGGTCTCTTCAGTGACGACTCGGCTGAGGAGCCAGGACTCGGCCCAGACACCTACACACCCAAAACAAGAACACATAAGTCCTCTTGAAAATACGAGGTCAATGTTTGCTGGACCCACCTGATGGCAGTCCAGCGGGGTGTTGGGTACGGAGTAGAACCTCTGGCGGGTGCCGGGGTGGGTGTGGCAGTTCTGAGACACCAGGATGGGCGGCTGAGGCGCTCGTCTCTTCTTGGGCGCCTCGCCGCCCGGCGACGTCGGGGACGTGAGCGGCGGCGAGCTGGATCGGGGCAAGGCCATGCTGAGTGGTCGAGGCTTGATCACCAGCACCGGAGAAGCCGGGGCACTGGCTGTCGTGGCCTTGGAAGAGCAAACATCCAATCAGGACTTTGCTCCGAAAGCACACCGAACACGCTCGACCAATGAAAGCCAAGTAAACAAACCTCCCTCTGCTCGTGTGTAACATGCATGTACCTGTCATTTAGTTTTTAATGAACACAACTTGAAAAGAAGCCACCATGGGGCCAAAAGATGTGGGCACGACCTCCAGGTTGCAGAGACACAGGCGACGTGCACTAAAAGGTTTCTTGAATCATGCTCGCACACAGAGTGAATCCACACACAAACACCAAGTAAATACAAGGCAACATGGAACATAGAGGGGGAGTTCAATGGGACTGGTGAGTTCCATGGTACTGGTGAGTTCCATGGGACTGGTGAGTTCCATGGGACTGGTGAGTTCCATGGGTACTGGTGTGTTCCATGGGTACTGGTGAGTTCCATGGGTACTGGTGAGTTCCATGGGACTGGCGAGTTCTATGGTACTGGCGAGTGCCATTGAACTGGTCAGTTCCATGGTACTGGTCAGTTCCATGGGATTGGCGAGTTTCATGGGACTGGTGAGTTCCATGGGTACTGGTGAGTTCCATGGTACTGGTCGGTTCCATGGTACTGGTCAGTTCCATGGGACTGGCGAGTTCCATGGGACTGGCAAGTTTCATGGGACTGGTGAGTTCCATGGATACTGGTGAGTTCCATGGGTACTGGTGAGTTCCATGGGTACTGGTGAGTTCAATGGGACTGGTGGGTTCCATGGTACTGGTGAGTTCCATGGGACTAGTGAGTTCCATGGGTACTGGTGAGTTCCATGGTACTGGTGAGTTCCATGGTACTGGTGAGTTCCATTGGACTAGTGAGTTCCATGGGTAGTGGTGAGTTCCATGGGACTGGTGAGTTCCATGGTACTGGTGAGTTTCAAGGGACTGGTGAGTTCCATTGTACTGGTGAGTTCCATGGGACTGGTGAGTTCCATGGGACTGGTGAGTTCCATGGGTACTGGTGAGTTCCATGGGTACTGGCGAGTTCTATGGTACTGGCGAATTCTATGGGACTGGCGAATTCCATGGGACTGGTGAGTTCCATGGTACTGGTGAGTTCCATGGGACTGGTGAGTTCCATTGGACTGGTGAGTTCCATGGGACTGGTGAGTTCCATGGGTACTGGTGAGTTCCATGGTACTGGTGAGTTCCATGGGTACTGGTGAGTTCCATGGGACTGACAAGTTCTATGGTACTGGCGAATTTTATGGGACTGGCGAATTCCATGGGACTGGCGAATTCCATGGGACTGGTGAGTTCCATGGTACTGGTGAGTTCCATGGGACTGGCAAGTTCTATGGTACTGGCGAATTCTATGGGACTGGCGAATTCCATGGGACTGGCGAGTTCCATGGTACTGGTGAGTTCCATGGTACTGGTGAGTTCCATGGGACTGGTGAGTTCCATTGGACTGGTGAGTTCCATGGGACTGGTGAGTTCCATGGGTACTGGTGAGTTCCATGGTACTGGTGAGTTCCATGGTACTGGTGAGTTCCATGGGACTGGTGAGTTCCATGGGTACTGGTGAGTTCCATGGGACTGACAAGTTCTATGGTACTGGCGAATTTTATGGGACTGGCGAATTCCATGGGACTGGCGAATTCCATGGGACTGGTGAGTTCCATGGTACTGGCGAGTTCCATGGGACTGGCAAGTTCTATGGTACTGGCGAATTCTATGGGACTGGCGAATTCCATGGGACTGGTGAGTTCCATGGTACTGGTCAGTTCCATGGTACTGGTCAGTTCCATGGTACTGGTGAGTTCCATGGGACTGGTGAGTTCCATGGTACTGGTGAGTTCCATGGTACTGGTGAGTTCCATGGGACTGGTGAGTTCCATGGGACTGGTGCCCACGTGATGTTCCTCAGGAAACGGATGCAACAAAATAAAAGCACGTGCTTTGATCAAGAAGCTGAGATTGACTTTTCAACGTAAGAAAGTAAAATAAAGTATGAAGTCTGCATGGTTCATCCATTCATCACCAACAAGAGTACTGGATGAAGAGTGAAAATGTTCATTTATCTAGTTCAGTTTTCATTTAAATGTACTTTTGCATTCACACACACACACACACACACACACACACACACACACACACACACACACACACACACACACACACACACTCATTCATTCACAAACATTAATTCACACACATTCATTCATAAACATTCACACACATTCATTCATTCACACACACATTGACACACATTCATTCATTCATTCACACACACACAATAATTCATCCACACTCACATTCATTCATTCACACACACATTCAAACCCATTCATTCACACACACACACACACACACACACACACACACACACACACACACACACACACACACACACACACACACACACACACACACACACACACACACACATTAACACACTTTCATTCATTCACACACACTCACACACATTCATTTATTCACACACATTCATTAATTCACACACACACTTTCATTCACACACGCACACATTCATTCATAAACATTGACACACATTCATTCATTCACATACACACATTCATTCACACGCACACACATTTCATTCACACACACATACACACACACACACACACACACACTCATTCATCCATTCATTCATTCACTCACACATTCACGCCCATTCATTCATTCACACACATTCATTCATTCATTCACACACACACATTCATTCATTCACACACACACATTCATTCATTCACATACACACATTGACACACATTTATTCACACACACACATTCATTCACACGCACACACATTTCATTCACACACACACACACACACACACACACACACACACACTCATTCATCCATTCATTCATTCACTCACACATTCACACCCATTCATTCATTCACACTTTAACACACATTCATTTATTCACACACATTCATTCATTCACACTTTAACACACATTCATTTATTCACACACATTCATTCATTCATTCACACACACACATTCATTCATTCACACACACATTCATTCATTCACACGCACACACACATTAACACACATTCATTCATTCACACACACACATTCATTCATTCACACGCACACACACATTAACACACATTCATTCATTCACACACACTTTCATTCACACACACACACACACACACACATTCATTCATAATCATTGATACACACATGTATTCATTCACATACACACATTGACACACATTCATTCACACACACACATTCATTCACATGCACACACATTTCATTCACACACACATACACGCACACACACACACACTCATTCATCCATTCATTCATTCACTCACAATCACACCCATTCATTCATTCACACTTTAACACACATTCATTTATTCACACACATTCATTCATTCACACACACACATTCATTCATTCACACACACACACACATATTAACACACATTCATGTATTCACACACATTCATTAATTCACACACATACTTTCATTCACACACACACACATTTATTCATAAACATTGACACACATTCATTCATTCACATACACACATTGACACACATTCATTCACACACACACATTCATTCACACGCGCACGCACACATTCATTCACACACTCACACACATTAATTTATTTACACACATTCATTAATTCACACACACACTTTCATTCACACACACACACACACACACACATTCATTCATAAACATTGACACACATTCATTCATTCACATACACACATTGACACACATTCATTCATTCACACACACACATTCATTCACACACACGCACACACATTCATTCACACATACACACGTACACACTCATTCAACCATTCATTCATTCACTCACACATTCACACCCATTCATTCATTCACACACTTTAACACACATTCATTTATTCACACACATTCATTCATTCACACACACACATTCATTCATTCACACACACATTCATTCACACACACACACATTCATTAATTCACACACACATTCATTTATTGACACACACATGCACACCTATTCATTCATTCACATTACCACACACACACACACACACACACATTTATCCATTGCATATGTTATTTAAATGTAGTTTTGCATTCATTCACACACACATTCATTCATTCACACACATTCATTGTGTGTCAAATAATCATCGTTCACTATCAAATGTGTTCATAGTTTGGACGACTTTACATTATATTTACGGAGAACATTCTAGAATATTCAAAAAGCAAACCGTACCTGCGCCGAGGTTTTCTTGCTCTTCCTGAACTTGCTGAAGAGACCTTTGTTCTCCTTCTCTTTCTGAGTCTTATTCTTGCCAGGCGTCACTGCTGCCGGGACAACAACGTGACAAAGCCATAAGAGAAGAAAAGAATGAGTCCAGAGTATGTCCACTACCTGCCAGGGGGGCGGAGTCCGGAACATGTCCACTAACTGCCGGGTTGGCGGAGTCCAGAACATGTCCACGACATGCCAGGGGGGCGGAGTCCAGACATGCAGGAGGAGGACTGTTTCCTCCACAGCCTGGAGAAGAGGAAGTGAAAGTCAACTTGCATGAGGAACATGAAACTCTTCACCACACTGGGATTACCTCGTGCATAAACCTCCCTGATGACCTCACTGTGATTACCTCGTGCATAAACCTCCCTGATGGCGTAATGGTTGAGGGACCAGGACAGGTCCAGAGGGGCCGGTGAGTGCAGGTCTCTGAACAGAAGTGTGCTCTCCACTGCAAACTCACACTTCTCACAGATGGCTGGTAGGAGTTGAGTCAGGGGAACCTGCGGACTGACCCTGAGAATAGTTTTCTGGCTCTTCTTGTAGTTGATCACCATGCGGACCGTGGCCTGAAGGACAAAGACTGGATTGACCAACTTCGCACATGCACGTCAAGGTTGTGGGAGTCACCTCTGGCATGTGAGGACCGACTTTCTTGTTCTTGTCGTCTCCTCTGGCTTTGAGGACCACCTTCTCTGCCTCCAAGGTTCCGATGAGAGCGCTGGGCTTCAGCTTGAAGTCGTGCCGGCCGGCTGGTAGGAGTTCTAAGGTGTAGCTGGACGGGTTGAGGTGGTACCTGGCACACAGCGTCACCAGCAGATCCATCAGGGGTTTGCTGGAAGACACACAAGACACTAAGGAGGAGGAGCCGTACTTCTGCTACCACTCAGAAGATGCATGAACACATTAACTAGGATGGCAGAGGATGCAAAACTCTCCTGAAGGAATCAATAAAGTACTAGCTATCTGTTTTGTTTCAGATGTTGTTAAAAAGCCGTGGGGTTATTGTACGGTGGAGTACAAGCATACAGCCTCACCTGTACTAGATCCATACAGTAGATCTAGACTACTGAAAACATATTTCTGAAACTTTTCAACAACAGGACTGTTGTGTTGATATAAAATGACCTCGCAAAGGCAACTTCAACACCAACATGACACGCCCTTGAAGGTTCTAGAGCAGTGGTTCTTAACCTGGGTTTGATCAAACCCTAGGGGTTCGGTGAGTAGTCCTCAGGGGTTCGGCAGAGCCTCCGCCGCGGAGGTCACACACCCGACTCATCATGTAAATAAAAACTTCTCCCTATCGGCGTATTATGGATACGTCCTGGGCATGACGATAAAGTGCATCCGGCAGTGGAGGCTCCTCTATCGGGTCTTGGGGCACTAGGAGGTTAACCCCTTTACTACTGTTACCCCAGGTGGCCCTTGGCAAAGGCCTAGTACCTGACTGCCCCCTAGCCAGGGATACAGTGAAGACCTCACCGTCTTGGACTACATGCCACTGGACCCTGACCCGATTCTGTCAAGGATCGTGTGGTGACTGTCTGTGCACCAGTCTCCTTAACAAGGTAGGGATACACCCCTACCAGGAGGATCGCCATACTCGTTCAAGTGACCGCCGATGATGATGATTATGGATACGGCAACAGCTGAAGTCACACTGATTTGCAGGTGTGTAATGAGAATCAGAATCAGCTTTATTGTCATTACGCAGGGTAACGAGATTGAGGCCATTCCATACAGTGCGATAAAACAAGTGTACCCTCTATACAGAGGGTGAAATGAATATGTACATGAATATCTACATGAAACAGGGTGGTTGGTGGAATGGGTTATTGCACCGAAGAGAAGGCAGTTATGAGGGTCAATGGGGAAGTCTGTTCAGGGTGGTTATGGCCCTGGGGAAGAAGCTGTTTTTTAGCCTGTTCGTCTTGGTTTTAATGCACCTGTAGCGCTTCCCAGAGGGCAGCAGGTGGAACAGGTCAGAGCCAGGGTGGGTGCTGTCCTTGATGATGGCACTGGCTCTGTTGAGGCAGCGGGAGGTGTAGATGTCCATCAGAGAGGGGAGAGGGCGGCCGATGATCTTTGGAGCTGTCTTGACCACTCTTTGCAGCCTCTCCCTGTCTGCTGCAGTGCAGCTGCCGTACCATACTGTAGTACAGTAGGTCAGCAGGCTCTCGATGGACGAGCGGTAGAAGGTCAGCAGCAGGTCAGGCTTCAGGTTGTACTTCCCGAGGACTCTCAGGAAGTGTAGCCGCTGCTGAGCCTTCTTGATGATTGCTGTGGTGTTGACTGTCCAGTGTGTTGTGAGTTCATGCACCGTGTTGGTTTTGTTCTTTGAACAAGGTGATGTTCATGCACGGTTCATTTTGTCCGCCAGTAAAAAAACATATAACTTTGTCTTGAATTTGAAAAAAAACTAAACATTTGATTCTTTACTAAAGAAGAGTTCGGTGAACGCGCATATGAAACTGGTGGGATTCAGTACCTCCAACAAGGTTAAGAACCACTGTTCTAGAGGCTTGAGGAGCCTTCTTGTGTACCTGCCGTGAACCGTGGTCATCTTTTCCACCCCGTCCGGCAAAACCACAACGAGAGAGAGGTCCTTATCGACAAGATTCTCCTTGTGGTCCATGGTGAAAGCCAGGTTTCCTGGATACCACCGGGAGAAACCTGACGAATCCAGACTCTTCAGTGCCGGTGGGCTGGGGGCTTTGCTCTTGGTTGACACCCTGTGGATGAAAAGAAATAATACTAAGAATGCTTGCTTGGAGGCAGCAAACACAATAAAACCTTTTTTTTTTTAGAATCCTAGTCCTCCCCAATGGGATTGATTGAATGGAGTGTGTTGTCCTCCAGGCCATAGAAAGCCAAACTAAAAACCAGTCACAAGACATGTTTCCACACACGGCCTGAGGACTTGTCTGCATGTGTTCTTTCTGAGACTACAAAACTGTCTTTCTTGACAGTTCAGTGAGTTTGGAACCTTCATCCATCCATCCATTTCCTACCGCTTGTCCCGTTTGGGGTTTGCGGGGGGTGCTGGAGCCTATCTCAGCTAAATTTGGGCGGTAGGCAGGGTACACCCTGGACAAGTCGTCACCTCATCACAGGGCCAACACAGATAGACAGACAACATTCACACACTAGGGACCATTTAGTGTTGCCAATCAACCTATCCCCAGGTGCATGTCTTTGGAGGTGGGAGGGGCCTATCCCCAGGTGCATGTCTATTGAGGTGGGAGGAAGCCGGAGTACCCGGAGGGAACCCACGCAGTCACGGGGGAGAACATGCAAACTACACACAGAAAGATCCCGAACCCGGGATTGAACCCGGGACCTTCGTATTAGTGAGGCACACGCATTAACCCCTGTCCCACCCTGCTGCCCAAAAGCGCTTTGACACTATTTCCGCATTCAACCATTCACACCCACATTCACACACTGATGGCGGGAGCTGCCATGCAAGGCCCTAACCACCACCCATCAGGAGCAAGGGTGAAGTGTCTTGAAGTGAAGTGATTTGGAACCTCTCTTTCCTAAAATAACAGACGTAGAAACACAGAATTCCAAACTCATGCTTCCATCATAAGACAACCTTTATTAACCTTCAGTGCTTCGATCCAAGGACAAAACAACGCTTGTTAGAAACATGTTTTGAACGGATGTCTCGTTTTGGGACATTTTGTGCTACTTTAGCAGCACCCCAACCCCCCGAATGATGACTTTAGAGACTGTGACATAATTACACTATATTGCCAAACGTATTTGGCCATCATCATGATCAACACAAACATCAACATGATCAACACAAACATCAACATGATCAACACAAACATCAACATTATCAACACAATAATCAACATTATCAACACAAACATCAACATGATCAACATAAACATCAACATTATCAACACAAACATCAACATGATCAACACAAACATCAACATGATCAACACAAACATCAACATTATCAACACAATAATCAACATTATCAACACAAACAAAAACATGATCAACATAAACATCAACATTATCAACACAAACATCAACATGATCAACACAAACATCAACATTATCAACACAAACATCACCATGATCAAACAATAATCAACATGATCAACACAAACATCAACATGATCAACACAAACATCAACATGATCAACACAAACATCAACATTATCAACACAAACATCACCATTATCAACACAAACATCACCATGATCAACACAAACATCAACATTATCAACACAATAATCAACATGATCAACACAAACATCAACATGATCAACATAAACATCAACATGATCAACACAAACATCAACATTATCAACACAAACATCACCATTATCAACACAAACATCACCATGATCAACACAAACATCAACATTATCAACACAATAATCAACATGATCAACACAAACATCAACATGATCAACATAAAAATCAACATGATCAACACAAACATCAACATTATCAACACAAACATCAATATGATCAACACAAACATCAACATAATCAACACAAACATCAACATTATCAACACAAACATCAACATGATCAACACAAACATCAACATGATCAACACAAACATCAACATTATCAACACAAACATCACCATGATCAACACAAACATCAACATTATCAACACAATAATCAACATTATCAACACAAACATCAACATGATCAACATAAACATCAACATGATCAACACAAACATCAACATGATCAACACAAACATCAACATGATCAACACAAACATCAACATGATCAACACAAACATCAACATTATCAACACAAACATCAACATTATCAACACAAACATCAACATGATCAACACAAACATCAACATGATCAACACAAACATCAACATTATCAACACAAACATCAACATGATCAACACAAACATCAACATGATCAACACAAACATCAACATTATCAACACAAACATCACCATGATCAACACAAACATCAACATTATCAACACAAACATCAACATTATCAACACAAAAATCAACATTATCAACACAAACATCAACATTATCAACACAAACATCAACATTATCAACACAAACATCAACATGATCAACACAAACATCAACATGATCAACACAAACATCAACATGATCAACACAAACATCAACATGATCAACACAAACATCAACATTATCAACACAAACATAAACATGATCAACACAAACGTCAACATGATCAACACAAACGTCAACATTATCAACACAAACATCAACATTATCAACACAAACATCAACATGATCAACACAAACATCAACATTATCAACACAAACATCAACATGATCAACACAAACATCAACATGATCAACACAAACATCAACAGTATCAACACAAACATCACCATGATCAACACAAACATCAACATTATCAACACAAACATCAACATTATCAACACAAACATCAACATTATCAACACAAACATCAACATTATCAACACAAACATCAACATGATCAACACAAACATCAACATTATCAACACAAACATCAACATGATCAACACAAACATCAACATTATCAACACAAACATCAACATGATCAACACAAACATCAACAAGATCAACACAAACATCAACATGATCAACACAAACATCACCATGATCAACACAAACATCAACATTATCAACACAAACATCAACATGATCAACACAAACATCAACATTATCAACACAAACATCATCATTATTAACACAAACATCAACATGATCAACACAAACATCAATATGATAAACACAAACATCAACATAATCAACACAATAATCAACATTATCAACACAAACATCAACATGATCAACATAAACATCAACATGATCAACACAAACATCAACATTATCAACACAAACATCAACATGATCAACACAAACATCAACATTATCAACACAAACATCAACATTATCAACACAAACATCACCATGATCAACACAAACATCAACATTATCAACACAAACATCAACATTATCAACACAAACATCAACATTATCAACACAAACATCAACAAGATCAACACAAACATCAACATGATCAACACAAACATCATCATTATTAACACAAACATCAACATGATCAACACAAACATCAATATGATAAACACAAACATCAACATAATCAACACAATAATCAACATTATCAACACAAACATCAACATGATCAACATAAACATCAACATGATCAACACAAACATCAACATTATCAACACAAACATCAACATGATCAACACAAACATCAACATGATCAACACAAACATCAACATTATCAACACAAACATCACCATGATCAACACAAACATCAACATGATCAACACAAACATCAACATTATCAACACAAACATCAACAAGATCAACACAAACATCAACAAGATCAACACAAACATCAACATGATCAACACAAACATCAACATGATCAACACAAACATCACCATGATCAACACAAACATCAACATGATCAACACAAACATCAACATTATCAACACAAACATCATCATTATTAACACAAACATCAACATGATCAACATAAACATCAATATGATAAACACAAACATCAACATAATCAACACAATAATCAACATTATCAACACAAACATCAACATGATCAACATAAACATCAACATGATCAACACAAACATCACCATTATCAACACAAACATCACCATGATCAACACAAACATCAACATTATCAACACAATAATCAACATTATCAACACAAACATCAACATGATCAACACAAACATCAACATGATCAACACAAACATCAACATTATTAACACAAACATCAACATTATCAACATTATCAACACAAACATCAACATGATCAACACAAACATCAACATTATCAACACAAACATCAACATGATCAACACAAACATCAACATTATCAACATTATCAACACAAACATCAACATTATCAACACAAACATCAACATGATCAACACAAACATCAACATTATCAACACAAACATCAACATTATCAACACAAACATCAACATTATCAACACAAACATCAACATTATCAACACAAACATCAACATGATCAACACCCCCCAAACGGCGTGAAGTAGTAAAACAAGGTCCTCCGCACTTGGAGATGGATGGTTAGATGGACGGTTAGATGCTTGGATAGACGGATGGTTAGATGGATGGATGGTTGGGTGGTTATATGGATGGATGTTAGATGGATGGATGGATGTTAGATAGATGGTTAGATAGACGGTTGGATGGTTAAATGGATGAATGAACAGAGACAACCACCAGTTGGATGGTTATATGGATGGATGTTAGATGGATGGACGGACGTTGGATAGATGTATTGATGGTTAGATGGATGGATGGACAGACGGATGGTTAGATTGATGGACAGATGGTTGGATGGTTAGATGGACAGATGTCAAATGGATGAATGTTAGATGGATGCATTGATGGTTAGATGGACGGGATGGATGAATGGATGTTAGATGATGTATTGATGGTTAGATAGATGGACATATGTCAGATGCATGGATGGATGATGATTAGATGGATGTTAGATGATGGATGGACGGTTAGATGGATGATGGCTAGATGGATGGATAGTTAGATGGATTGGGGTTGAGAAGACAACATAAGTGGGGGTTGAGAATACAACATAACAAGTGGGGGTTGAGAAGACAACATAACAAGTGGGGTTGAGTAGACAACATAACAAGTGTGGGTTGAGAAGACAACATAACAAGTGGGGGTTGTGTAGACAACATAACAAGTGGGGTTGAGTAGACAACATAACAAGTGGGGGTTGAGAAGACAACATAACAAGTGGGGGTTGAGAAGACAACATAACAAGTGGGGGTTGAGAAGACAACATAACAAGTGGGGGTTGAGAAGACAACATAACAAGTGGGGGTTGAGTAGACAACATAACAAGTGGGGGTTGAAAAGACAACATAACAAGTGGGGGTTGAGTAGACAACATAACAAGTGGGGGTTGAGAAGACAACATAACAAGTGGGGGTTGAGTAGACAACATAACAATTGGGGGTTGAGAAGACAACATAACAAGTGGGGGTTGTGTAGACAACATAACAAGTGGGGTTGAGTAGACAACATAACAAGTGGGGGTTGAGAAGACAACATAACAAGTGGGGGTTGAGAAGACAACATAACAAGTGGGGGTTGAGTAGACAACATAACAAGTGGGGGTTGAGAATACAACATAACAAGTGGGGGTTGAAAAGACAACATAACAAGTGGGGGTTGAGAATACAACATAACAAGTGGGGGTTGAAAAGACAACATAACAAGTGGGGGTTGAGAATACAACATGACAAGTGGGGGTTGAAAAGACAACATAACAAGTGGGGGTTGAGTAGACAACATAACAAGTGGGGGTTGAGAATACAACATAACAAGTGGGGGTTGAAAAGACAACATAACAAGTGGGGGTTGAGAATACAACATGACAAGTGGGGGTTGAAAAGACAACATAACAAGTGGGGGTTGAAAAGACAACATAACAAGTGGGGGTTGAAAAGACAACATAACAAGTGGGGGTTGAGAATACAACATGACAAGTGGGGGTTGAGAAGACAACATAACAAGTGGGGGTTGAGAAGACAACATAACAAGTGGGGGTTGAAAAGACAACATAACAAGTGGGGGTTGAGAATACAACATGACAAGTGGGGGTTGAAAAGACAACATAACAAGTGGGGGTTGAAAAGACAACATAACAAGTGGGGGTTGAAAAGACAACATAACAAGTGGGGGTTGAGAAGACAACATAACAAGTGGGGGTTGAAAAGACAACATAACAAGTGGGGGTTGAGAAGACAACATAACAAGTGGGGGTTGAGTAGACAACATAACAAGTGGGGGTTGAAAAGACAACATAACAAGTGGGGGTTGAAAAGACAACATAACAAGTGGGGGTTGAGAAGACAACATAACAAGTGGGGGTTGAAAAGACAACATAACAAGTGGGGGTTGAGTAGACAACATAACAAGTGGGGGTTGAGAAGACAACATAAGTGGACTCATGATACAAGCTGTAAGAATGTCACCATACAGGTTCCTGGGTAACAAATAGAGTCGTGTGTCCTGATACCTTGTCACTTCTGATACAACACCGATACAGGAGTCTTGAGGACTTGACAACACTGATATTAACCTGATACGGTGTACGCACACACCTGAGTACTCATGATATTATTTTGTAGTGTACACACACACACACACACACACACACACACACACACATATATATATACATACAGACATACACATACATACATACATACATACATATACAGTATGTACATAAATATATAGACTGCTTGTATTGCACATGATATCACACACAAGTCAACACTGTGCAGGACTGCTTGTATCAGAGACTCATGCAAGCTGATATCATCTGATCCTTTTTTTTTGATAGAAGCGTAAATATATCCGATATCAAGGGCGAGGGTCGCCACTTTGTCAACAAACGCCTGAGCAAATTGTTGAAGAACATTTCTCAACAAGGAATTTATGGACTCACCATCTACGCTCCGTAATATCATCAAAAGGTTCAGAGAATCTGGAGAAACCACTGCACGTAAGCCATGATATTACACACCTCGGATCCCTCAGGCGGTACTGCATCAAAAAGCCACATCAGTGTGTAAAGGATGTCACCACATGGGCTCAGGAACACTTCAGAAAGCCACTGTCAGTAACTACAGTTGGTCGCTACATCTGTAAGTGCAAGTTAAAACTATGCAAAGCCAAAGCCATTTACAAACCCTGTTTCCATATGAGTTGGGAAATGGTGTTAGATGTAAATATAAACGGAATACAATGATCCTTTTCAAGCCATATTCAGTTGAATATGCTACAAAGACAACATATTTCATGTTCAAACTCATAAACTTTATTTTTTATTTGCAAATAATCATTAACTTAGAATGTCATGGCTGCAACACGTGCCGGAGTAGTTGGGAAAGGGCATGTTCACCACTGTGTTACATGGCCTTTCCTTTGAACAACACTCAGTAAAGGTTTGGGAAGTGAGGAGACACATTTTTGAAGTGGAATTCTTTCCCATTCTTGCTTGATGTACAGCTTAAGTTGTTCAACAGTCCGGGGGTCTCCCTTCTCACATTGCAGGTGCCACACATTTTCAATGTCTGGACTACAGGCAGGCCAGTCTAGTACCCGCACTCTTTTACTATGAAGCCACGTTGATGGAACACGTGGCTTGGCATTGTCTTGCTGAAATAAGCAGGGGCGTCCATGGTAACGTTGCTTGGATGGCAACATATGTTGCTCCAAAAGCTGTATGTACCTTTCAGCATTAATGGTGCCTTCACAGATGTGTAAGTTACCCATGTCTTGGCCACTAATACACCCCCATACCATCACACATGCTGCCTTTTACACTTTCACCCTAGAACAATCCGGATGGTTCTTTTCCTCTTTGGTGACGTCCACAGTTTCCAAAAACAATTTGAAATGTGGACTCGTCAGACCACAGAACACTTTTCCACTTTGTATCAGTCCATCTTAGATGAGCTCAGGCCCAGCCAAGCCGACGGCGTTTCTGGGTGTTGTTGATAAACGGTGTTCGCCTTGCATAGGAGAGTTTTAACTTGCACTTACAGATGTAGCGACCAACTGTAGTTACTGACAGTGGGTTTCTGAAGTGTCCCATGTGGTGATATCCTTTACACACTGATGTGGCTTGTTGATGCAGTACAGCCTGAGGGATGGAAGGTCACGGGCTTAGCTGCTTACCTGCAGTGATTTCTCCACATTCTCTTTGATGATATTACGGAGCGTAGATGGTGAAATCCCTAAATTCCTTGCAATAGCCTGGTTGAGAAAGGTTGTTCTTAAACTGTTCAACAATTTTCTCAGGCATTTGTTGACAAAGTGGTGACCCTCGCCCCATCCTTGTTTGTGAATGACTGAGCATTTCATGGAATCTACTTTTATACCCAATCATGGCACCCACCTGTTCCCAATTAGCCTGCACACCTGTGGGATGTTCCAAATAAGTCTTTGATGAGCATTCCTCAACTTTATCAGTATTTATTGCCACCTTTCCCAACTTCTTTGTCACATGTTGCTGGCATCAAATTCTAAAGTTAATGATTATTTGCAGCAAAAAAAAAAGTTTATGAGTTTGAACATCAAATATGTTGTCTTTGTAGCATGTTCAACTGAATATGGCTTGAAAAGGATTTGCAAATCATTGTATTCCGTTTATATTTACATCTAACACAATTTCCCAACTCATATGGAAACGGGGTTTGTATCAACAACACCCAGAAATGACATCAAATATGTTATTTGATGTCATTTCTGGGTGTTGTTGATACAAACCCCACCATATTCAACTGAATATGGCTTGAAAAGGATTTGCAAATCATTGTATTCCGTTTATATTTACATCTAACACAATTTCCCAACTCATATGGGAACGGGGTTTGTATCAACAACACCCAGAAATGACATCAAATATGTTGTCTTTGTAGCATATTCAACTGAATATGGCTTGAAAAGGATTTGCAAATCATTGTATTCCGTTTATATTTACATCTAACACAACTTCCCAACTCATATGGAAACGGGGTTTGTATCAACAACACCCAGAAATGACATCAAATATGTTATTTGATGTCATTTCTGGGTGTTGTTGATACAAACCCCACCATATTCAACTGAATATGGCTTGAAAAGGATTTGCAAATCATTGTATTCCGTTTATATTTACATCTAACACAATTTCCCAACTCATATGGAAACGGGGTTTGTATCAACAACACCCAGAAATGACATCAAATATGTTGTCTTTGTAGCATATTCAACTGAATATGGCTTGAAAAGGATTTGCAAATCATTGTATTCCGTTTATATTTACATCTAACACAATTTCCCAACTCATATGGAAACGGGGTTTGTATCAACAACACCCAGAAATGACATCAAATATGTTATTTGATGTCATTTCTGGGTGTTGTTGATACAAACCCCAGCATATTCAACTGAATATGGCTTGAAAAGGATTTGCAAATCATTGTATTCCGTTTATATTTACATCCAACACAATTTCCCAACTCATATGGAAACGGGGTTTGTATCAACAACACCCAGAAATGACATCAAATATGTTGTCTTTGTAGCATATTCAACTGAATATGGCTTGAAAAGGATTTGCAAATCATTGTATTCCGTTTATATTTACATCTAACACAATTTCCCAACTCATATGGAAACGGGGTTTGTATCAACAACACCCAGAAATGACATCAAATATGTTATTTGATGTCATTTCTGGGTGTTGTTGATACAAACCCCAGCATATTCAACTGAATATGGCTTGAAAAGGATTTGCAAATCATTGTATTCCGTTTATATTTACATCTAACACAATTTCCCAACTCATATGGAAACGGGGTTTGTATCAACAACACCCAGAAATGACATCAAATATGTTGTCTTTGTAGCATATTCAACTGAATATGGCTTGAAAAGGATTTGCAAATCATTGTATTCCGTTTATATTTACATCTAACACAATTTCCCAACTCATATGGAAACGGGGTTTGTATCAACAACACCCAGAAATGACATCAAATATGTTGTCTTTGTAGCATATTCAACTGAATATGGCTTGAAAAGGATTTGCAAATCATTGTATTCCGTTTATATTTACATCTAACACCATTTCCCAACTCATATGGAAACGGGGTTTGTATCAACAACACCCAGAAATGACATCAAATATGTTATTTGATGTCATTTCTGGGTGTTGTTGATACAAACCCCACCATATTCAACTGAATATGGCTTGAAAAGGATTTGCAAATCATTGTATTCCGTTTATATTTACATCTAACACAATTTCCCAACTCATATGGAAACGGGGTTTGTATCAACAACACCCAGAAATGACATCAAATATGTTGTCTTTGTAGCATATTCAACTGAATATGGCTTGAAAAGGATTTGCAAATCATTGTATTCCGTTTATATTTACATCTAACACAATTTCCCAACTCATATGGAAACGGGGTTTGTATCAACAACACCCAGAAATGACATCAAATATGTTATTTGATGTCATTTCTGGGTGTTGTTGATACAAACCCCACCATATTCAACTGAATATGGCTTGAAAAGAATTTGCAAATCATTGTATTCCGTTTATATTTACATCTAACACAATTTCCCAACTCATATGGAAACGGGGTTTGTATCAACAACACCCAGAAATGACATCAAATATGTTGTCTTTGTAGCATATTCAACTGAATATGGCTTGAAAAGGATTTGCAAGTCATTGTATTCCGTTTATATTTACATCTAACACAACTTCCCAACTCATATGGAAACGGGGTTTGTATCAACAACACCCAGAAATGACATCAAATATGTTATTTGATGTCATTTCTGGGTGTTGTTGATACAAACCCCACCATATTCAACTGAATATGGCTTGAAAAGGATTTGCAAATCATTGTATTCCGTTTATATTTACATCTAACACAATTTCCCAACTCATATGGAAACGGGGTTTGTATCAACAACACCCAGAAATGACATCAAATATGTTGTCTTTGTAGCATATTCAACTGAATATGGCTTGAAAAGGATTTGCAAATCATTGTATTCCGTTTATATTTACATCTAACACAATTTCCCAACTCATATGGAAACGGGGTTTGTATCAACAACACCCAGAAATGACATCAAATATGTTATTTGATGTCATTTCTGGGTGTTGTTGATACAAACCCCAGCATATTCAACTGAATATGGCTTGAAAAGGATTTGCAAATCATTGTATTCCGTTTATATTTACATCCAACACAATTTCCCAACTCATATGGAAACGGGGTTTGTATCAACAACACCCAGAAATGACATCAAATATGTTGTCTTTGTAGCATATTCAACTGAATATGGCTTGAAAAGGATTTGCAAATCATTGTATTCCGTTTATATTTACATCTAACACAATTTCCCAACTCATATGGAAACGGGGTTTGTATCAACAACACCCAGAAATGACATCAAATATGTTATTTGATGTCATTTCTGGGTGTTGTTGATACAAACCCCAGCATATTCAACTGAATATGGCTTGAAAAGGATTTGCAAATCATTGTATTCCGTTTATATTTACATCTAACACAATTTCCCAACTCATATGGAAACGGGGTTTGTATCAACAACACCCAGAAATGACATCAAATATGTTGTCTTTGTAGCATATTCAACTGAATATGGCTTGAAAAGGATTTGCAAATCATTGTATTCCGTTTATATTTACATCTAACACAATTTCCCAACTCATATGGAAACGGGGTTTGTATCAACAACACCCAGAAATGACATCAAATATGTTGTCTTTGTAGCATATTCAACTGAATATGGCTTGAAAAGGATTTGCAAATCATTGTATTCCGTTTATATTTACATCTAACACCATTTCCCAACTCATATGGAAACGGGGTTTGTATCAACAACACCCAGAAATGACATCAAATATGTTATTTGATGTCATTTCTGGGTGTTGTTGATACAAACCCCACCATATTCAACTGAATATGGCTTGAAAAGGATTTGCAAATCATTGTATTCCGTTTATATTTACATCTAACACAATTTCCCAACTCATATGGAAACGGGGTTTGTATCAACAACACCCAGAAATGACATCAAATATGTTGTCTTTGTAGCATATTCAACTGAATATGGCTTGAAAAGGATTTGCAAATCATTGTATTCCGTTTATATTTACATCTAACACAATTTCCCAACTCATATGGAAACGGGGTTTGTATCAACAACACCCAGAAATGACATCAAATATGTTATTTGATGTCATTTCTGGGTGTTGTTGATACAAACCCCACCATATTCAACTGAATATGGCTTGAAAAGAATTTGCAAATCATTGTATTCCGTTTATATTTACATCTAACACAATTTCCCAACTCATATGGAAACGGGGTTTGTATCAACAACACCCAGAAATGACATCAAATATGTTGTCTTTGTAGCATATTCAACTGAATATGGCTTGAAAAGGATTTGCAAGTCATTGTATTCCGTTTATATTTACATCTAACACAATTTCCCAACTCATATGGAAACGGGGTTTGTATCAACAACACCCAGAAATGACATCAAATATGTTGTCTTTGTAGCATATTCAACTGAATATGGCTTGAAAAGGAATTGCAAATCATTGTATTCCGTTTATATTTACATCTAACACCATTTCCCAACTCATATGGAAACGGGGTTTGTATCAACAACACCCAGAAATGACATCAAATATGTTATTTGATGTCATTTATGGGTGTTGTTGATACAAACCCCACCATATTCAACTGAATATGGCTTGAAAAGGATTTGCAAATCATTGTATTCCGTTTATATTTACATCTAACACAATTTCCCAACTCATATGGAAACGGGGTTTGTATCAACAACACCCAGAAATGACATCAAATATGTTGTCTTTGTAGCATATTCAACTGAATATGGCTTGAAAAGGATTTGCAAATCATTGTATTCCGTTTATATTTACATCTAACACAATTTCCCAACTCATATGGAAACGGGGTTTGTATCAACAACACCCAGAAATGACATCAAATATGTTATTTGATGTCATTTCTGGGTGTTGTTGATACAAACCCCACCATATTCAACTGAATATGGCTTGAAAAGGATTTGCAAATCATTGTATTCCGTTTATATTTACATCTAACACAATTTCCCAACTCATATGGAAACGGGGTTTGTATCAACAACACCCAGAAATGACATCAAATATGTTGTCTTTGTAGCATATTCAACTGAATATGGCTTGAAAAGGATTTGCAAGTCATTGTATTCCGTTTATATTTACATCTAACACAATTTCCCAACTCATATGGAAACGGGGTTTGTATCAACAACACCCAGAAATGACATCAAATATGTTGTCTTTGTAGCATATTCAACTGAATATGGCTTGAAAAGGAATTGCAAATCATTGTATTCCGTTTATATTTACATCTAACACCATTTCCCAACTCATATGGAAACGGGGTTTGTATCAACAACACCCAGAAATGACATCAAATATGTTATTTGATGTCATTTATGGGTGTTGTTGATACAAACCCCACCATATTCAACTGAATATGGCTTGAAAAGGATTTGCAAATCATTGTATTCCGTTTATATTTACATCTAACACAATTTCCCAACTCATATGGAAACGGGGTTTGTATCAACAACACCCAGAAATGACATCAAATATGTTGTCTTTGTAGCATATTCAACTGAATATGGCTTGAAAAGGATTTGCAAATCATTGTATTCCGTTTATATTTACATCTAACACTATTTCCCAACTCATATGGAAACGGGGTTTGTATCAACAACACCCAGAAATGACATCAAATATGTTATTTGATGTCATTTCTGGGTGTTGTTGATACAAACCCCACCATATTCAACTGAATATGGCTTGAAAAGGATTTGCAAATCATTGTATTCCCTTTATATTTACATCTAACACAATTTCCCAACTCATATGGTAACGGGGTTTGTATCAACAACACCCAGAAATGACATCAAATATGTTGTCTTTGTAGCATATTCAACTGAATATGGCTTGAAAAGGATTTGCAAATCATTATATTCCGTTTATATTTACATCTAACACTATTTCCCAACTCATATGGAAACGGGGTTTGTATCAACAACACCCAGAAATGACATCAAATATGTTGTCTTTGTAGCATATTCAACTGAATATGGCTTGAAAAGGATTTGCAAATCATTGTATTCCGTTTATATTTACATCTAACACCATTTCCCAACTCATATGGAAACGGGGTTTGTATCAACAACACCCAGAAATGACATCAAATATGTTATTTGATGTCATTTCTGGGTGTTGTTGATACAAACCCCACCATATTCAACTGAATATGGCTTGAAAAGGATTTGCAAATCATTGTATTCCGTTTATATTTACATCTAACACAATTTCCCAACTCATATGGAAACGGGGTTTGTATCAACAACACCCAGAAATGACATCAAATATGTTGTCTTTGTAGCATATTCAACTGAATATGGCTTGAAAAGGATTTGCAAATCATTGTATTCCGTTTATATTTACATCTAACACTATTTCCCAACTCATATGGAAACGGGGTTTGTATCAACAACACCCAGAAATGACATCAAATATGTTATTTGATGTCATTTCTGGGTGTTGTTGATACAAACCCCACCATATTCAACTGAATATGGCTTGAAAAGGATTTGCAAATCATTGTATTCCCTTTATATTTACATCTAACACAATTTCCCAACTCATATGGTAACGGGGTTTGTATCAACAACACCCAGAAATGACATCAAATATGTTGTCTTTGTAGCATATTCAACTGAATATGGCTTGAAAAGGATTTGCAAATCATTATATTCCGTTTATATTTACATCTAACACTATTTCCCAACTCATATGGAAACGGGGTTTGTATCAACAACACCCAGAAATGACATCAAATATGTTGTCTTTGTAGCATATTCAACTGAATATGGCTTGAAAAGGATTTGCAAATCATTGTATTCCGTTTATATTTACATCTAACACCATTTCCCAACTCATATGGAAACGGGGTTTGTATCAACAACACCCAGAAATGACATCAAATATGTTATTTGATGTCATTTCTGGGTGTTGTTGATACAAACCCCACCATATTCAACTGAATATGGCTTGAAAAGGATTTGCAAATCATTGTATTCCGTTTATATTTACATCTAACACAATTTCCCAACTCATATGGAAACGGGGTTTGTATCAACAACACCCAGAAATGACATCAAATATGTTGTCTTTGTAGCATATTCAACTGAATATGGCTTGAAAAGGATTTGCAAATCATTATATTCCGTTTATATTTACATCTAACACTATTTCCCAACTCATATGGAAACGGGGTTTGTATCAACAACACCCAGAAATGACATCAAATATGTTGTCTTTGTAGCATATTCAACTGAATATGGCTTGAAAAGGATTTGCAAATCATTGTATTCCGTTTATATTTACATCTAACACCATTTCCCAACTCATATGGAAACGGGGTTTGTATCAACAACACCCAGAAATGACATCAAATATGTTACTTGATGTCATTTCTGGGTGTTGTTGATACAAACCCCAGCATATTCAACTGAATATGGCTTGAAAAGGATTTGCAAATCATTGTATTCCGTTCATATTTACATCTAACACAATTTCCCAACTCATATGGAAACGAGGTTTGTATCAACAACACCCAGAAATGACATGAAATATGTTGTCTTTGTAGCATATTCAACTGAATATGGCTTGAAAAGGATTTGAAAATCATTGTATTCTGTTTATATTTACATCTAACACCATTTCCCAACTCATATGGAAACGGGGTTTGTATCAACAACACCCAGAAATGACATGAAATATGTTGTCTTTGTAGCATATTCAACTGAATATGGCTTGAAAAGGATTTGAAAATCATTGTATTCCGTTTATATTTACATCTAACACCATTTCCCAACTCATATGGAAACGGGGTTTGTATCAACAACACCCAGAAATGACATCAAATATGTTATTTGATGTCATTTCTGGGTGTTGTTGATACGTATTGAATATAAGTTGAAAAATGATTTATTTTTATTTACCATTTACACAACCTGACAACTTCGCTGCTTTTTGGCTTTTGGTACATTGACAGCAGTTCTTAGCACAATAGGCCTCCATTATGTGCTATTATTGGTCCTGAGCGTGTATATTGACAGCGGTTGGAATGCCGTTTTGTTTGGACTTGCCAACAGAAAACAGGAAAGTGAGGAGCGATCAGGAAGCATCACAAGAATATGACAAAGAAGGAGAGGAAATTGAAAAAGGAGTAAAAAAAATATATATATTTCTGTTAAACGAAAAAAAAAAAAAAAAAAAAACTCTTCCTGAGTGCAAAGTCCTGACTTCAAGGTCCTGGTTGCTTGTTTGCCTTAGTAAGTATTTGCACTGCACTAAGTCTACAGCTGTCTGCTACTAACGAGTCTGCTCCACGGCACACAACGGGTTCTTGAGTGACACGCCCACGCTGTCACCGCTTGCATCACCGGAACCTTCTGCCGCGCTCCGGTGGAGCGAGCATGAAAACAAACTCACTTCCACGATAGTCCAAATGTGGACTGAAGTTTTTTACGAGGGTTACTTCTGCTAAGTTTGAATAAATGAATGAATACGTGAAAAAAAACCAAACAAAAAAAACCCGGTGTCTGGACAGATTTTGTAGGAATACAGAATTTGTACTCCTGCTTTAGGAGCACTTGCATTTTAGAGGAGAGGAGCTACACTTCCATGTTTCGACAGCAGTTTCACACACTGATCCGCTTGTGTCCGCGCTAACCCGGCGTAACATTTGAAGAATGTTAGATCATGAATACTTAGTACTACGTTTAGAGAACAGCTCATAAACTTACAATACAACATGCTTTAGGAGCACTTGCATTTAGTGGAGAGGAGCTACACTTCCATGTTTCGACAGCAGTTTCACACACTGATCAAAATGTACCCGCGCTAACCCAGCGTAAAATTTGAAGAATGCTATATCATGGTTACATAGTACCACGTTTAGAGAACAGCTCATAAACTTACAATACAACATGCTTTAGGAGCACTTGCATTTAGTGGAGAGGAGCTACACTTCCATGTTTCGACAGCAGTTTCACACACTGATCAAAATGTACCCGCGCTAACCCAGCGTAAAATTTGAAGAATGCTATATCATGGTTACATAGTACCACGTTTAGAGAACAGCTCATAAACTTACAATACAACATGCTTTAGGAGCACTTGCATTAGTGGAGAGGAGCTACACATCCATTTTTCGATAGCAGTTTCACACACTGATCCGCTTGTGTCCGCACTAACCCAGCGAACACGTAACATTTGAAGAATGTTAGATCATGGTTACTTAGTACCACGTTTAGAGAACAGCTCATAAACTTACAATACAACATGCTTTAGGAGCACTTGCATTTAGTGGAGAGGAGCTACACTTTTTGTCATCACTGGTCACTAATTTATTATTCTAACTCGTTTTTTCTAATATGCCAAGTGAATAAGTGAACTTTTGTCCTTACTTCTGCACAATACTCAGATATGGTATGCCAGCACTAGAGAATATGATGTATATTTTTTTTTATAGCTGTCAAACGATTAAAACATTTCATCGTGATTAATCGCATTGTTCTTTCTTTAGTTGATTTGGAACATGAACACACTCACAGCATAACACATCATTTCACTTTACGTCATGTCCGAAAAGGAGTAGGAAGAAGCTAAGCTTATTTAATCCTACCCCTTTCCCACTTCAGAGCGTTTACAAATATATACATTAAATTACTGACTTTTTTTTATAGTTTTATAGTTTATATATTGTTCATCGTTCATTCAAAATTAATTGTGATTAATTTCAGAAAGATAACATTTTTCATCATCCTAGTTTTTAAATTAATGAATTTGCTTTAATGAAATGTTTTTAAAAAGTATGCTTTTTGAACACAAAAAGGATATAAACACTCTTTTAAAGACAATTTAAAAAATACCTGCTGGTGTCTCGCCAGATTTTGTAGGAATACAGAATTTGCACTCCTGCTTTAGGAGCACTTGCATTTTAGAGGAGAGGAGCTACACTGCCATGTCTAGATAGCAGTTTCACGCATGACATTGCTGGCTTTAGGAGCAGAGGAGCATGTTGGGCAGCGCACACACACAGAGTACTTACAAGCAGACACAGTGTGTAGACAGAAAAGGGAGAATGGACGCATTTTGGTGTAAAAAGTCAAGATAAAGGTGAAGTTATAACACTGAAACACCCTCAGGAAGAGCTGCTTTAAGACATGGCTAGCTAGCTAGCGGCTAACATCCCTCCGCAGTGTTTTAGCTACTTCTAAATCACTAATCCTGGCCTCCATGGCGACAAAGTGAATTTCTTACAAGTAACATTATCACTGGAGGAGGAGGAATAGCTAAACATGCTTCACTACACACCGTATGAGGATACAATAGCTCACCGCCGTCACAATGTAAACAAACGCCATGGGTGGATCTACACCTGACATCCACTGTAATGATACCAAGTACAGGAGCGTATCTAGTCGATACTACTATGATTGCATCGATATTTTTTATCGTCACAAAATTTTAAACATTTATTATGTTTATAAAGTCAGTAAATACGTCCCTGGACACATGAGGACTTTGAATATGACCAATGTATGATCCTGTAACTACTTGGTATCGGATTGACACCTAAATGTGTGGTATCGTCCGAAACTGATGTCAAGTATCAAAGAAGAGAAGAATAAGTGATTATTACATTTGAACAGAAGTGTAGATAGAACATGTTCAAACAGAAAATAAGCAGATATTAACAGTAAATGAACAAGTGGATTAATAAAACATTTTTTACAGTTTGTCCTTTATAATGTGTACAAAATAATAGGTGTATAAATGACACAATATGTTACTGCAGACTAATTAGGAGTCTTTGTTTGTTTACTTACTACTAAAAGACAAGTTGTCTATTTTATTTAAGGACTAAATTATAATAATAAACATGTTTCAAGATTTGTTGTTCCAATAAAGACAATAACGACATTTTTGGTGGTCCCCTTGGTTTAGAAAAGTATGGAAATAGAAACATTGGTATGGGGGACAACCCTAACAGAAACGACGTCAGTAGGTAGAACACGGTGAGCGTGTTAGTTAGCAGCTGTTGAAATGGACTAAAGTTCCGTGAACAAGGCGCACGCTGCAACACGCCACGGTTCACCCGACAGTCAAAACAAACATGTTCCCTCCTCTGGACGCTACCGTTTCTTACCTCAGTGTGCTGACATAAGATCCATGGTGTGTCCTCTCTGCTACTGAAGGCTACAAGCAGAGGCTCCGAGGGTCCACCTTCCAACTACCACAAACGTGTCTCCCCCGCCCAAATCCTGCTTGGCGGGCCTCGCCAGGTGTAAACTCCCCCCCGGCGGCGGAGAGGTAAGCAGCTCCCTGTGCAGACATGAAGCCGTGGGTGTGGCCACCTACATTCCAACGTGACGGCCCGCAGAGCTCAAGGTAAACATGGGAATGTCAGCGTGACACTCCATCACTACTCAGCTAATCAGGACTTCACTATCAGAGTTTGGTTGTAACGTCGTCACTTTGTGTTTGTGACAAGCAAACGTTTGGAAGCCACACCTTTTTCCTCGGAACATCGCACTCCAAAATCACGTCAGAGGAAAGGGGAATTTCTTCATCTAGATACCCGAATAACAAACATTTCCACACGCTGCTTGAAGGAACTGAGGTGGGAATCTTTAACCACCTCAACAGTCCATCACCAGTCCATCACCAGTCCATCACCAGTCCATCACCAGTCCATCACCAGTCCATTACCTGTCCATTACCTGTCCATTACTAGTCCATCACCAGTCCATTACTAGTCCATCACCAGTCCATCACCAGTCCATTACCTGTCCATTACCTGTCCATTACCTGTCCATTACTAGTCCATCACCAGTCCATCACCAGTCCATTACCTGTCCATCACCAGTCCATCACCAGTCCATCACCAGTCCATTACCTGTCCATTACTAGTCCATCACCAGTCCATCACCTGTCCATCACCAGTCCATCACCAGTCCATTACCAGTCCATCACCAGTCC
>NC_084744.1:3527655-3542655 GCF_033978785.1 Entelurus aequoreus
ATATATATATATATATATATATATATATATATATATATATATATATATATATATATATATATATATATATATATATATATATATATATATATTACATTGTCTTTATATTCCAGCGAGTTAAACCTTTTTGTCATTTAACATCAATTAACATTCATGTTCATCACTATTTAACATTGTCACATTATTGATGGAAAAATTTATTTTTAGACAATATGATTTGCCTGAGCGGCTAGGAGACACTGAGAGTAACAAGCGGTAGAAAATGGATTAGAAAAAAAATAAAAATAAATTAAAAAAATTACAAATTAAATTAAAACTTTTTTTTTTTTAACTTGGGACTTCCCGTGGGCCGGATTTTGGATGCCGGGGGGCCGTATCCGGCCTGCGGGTTGTAGTTTGGGGACCCCTGCTTTAGGGGCTCCGTAGATATGACTTTAAACCAGGCCTGAGCAATTATTTTGCCTCTTGGGTCCAAATTTAGAGAAAACAAATGTGTCTGGGGGGCCAGTATATCTATTTTTGGGAACACTAATATAAAAACCTCCCAATAATGTCTGATTGAATGCTAAAAATGTTATGACAGATCGCCTCAAAAATGGAATGGAATTTAAAAATGTTTTACTGAATGAGACACCCAGAGTGTACATGAAAATAAAGACTGTGGGATTTACAATGTTAACTATGGACGATAAAACACTGAATATTGACAACAAATGAACGTCCCACCCTCTCTCCATCCACATATTTTACAATCAAACTAAAATGCAACAAACGTAGCGAAAAATTAACGTGAAGGGTAAAAAACCCCCACCTACAATCTGATACATCTGATATATCACTAAGTTTTAGAACTTTGTTGTAAAAATCTCCTTCCACGTCTGTCCCGGACACCCGCATTTCAGGCTCTTGGAAACACTCTGTGGAAACGCTCCCCACCCACACTACTTGGTGCCTCGTCTGAGCTGCTGTGACTTACATTACCATAGTAACTAATTAGATTACCATTGTAACTAAATAGATTAGCATAGTAACTAGTATATCATGCAAAAGCGCAGATTCCAACCATTGAAATACTTTGTATAGTTCAAGACTTCCGGTCATTAGAAAACATCACTGCACATCATAATGGCAGCGACACTTTCCATGTTAAAGATGCATTTCAATACTTTGCGATTCGTTTCTAAATAAAGGGGACCACAAAAAATGGCATTATTGGCTTTACTTTAACAAAAAAATCTTAGGGTACATTAAACATATGTTTATTATTGCAATTTAGTCCTTAAATAAAATAGTGAACATACTAGACAACTTGTCTTTTAGTAGTAAGTAAACAAACAAAGACTCCTAATTAGTCTGCTGACATATGCAATAGCATATTGTGTCATTTATACACCTATTATTTTGTCCACATTATAAAGGACAAACTGTAATAATGAATTATTACTGTTAATATCTGGTTATTTTCTGTTTCAACATGTTCTATCTACACTTCTGTTAAAATGTAATAATCACTTATTTTTCTCTTCTTTGATACTTTACATTAGTTTTGGATGATACCACAAACTTAAGTATCGATCCGATACCAAGTAGTTACAGGATCATACATTGGTCATATTCAAAGTCCTCGTGTGTCCAGGGACGTATTTCCTGAGTTTATAAACATAATATGAATTTAAAAAAAAAAAATTGTGACAATAAAAAATATCGATGTAATCATAGTGGTATCGACTAAATACACTTTTGTACTTGGTATCATTACAGTGGATGTCAGGTGTAGATCCACCCATGGGGTTTGTTTACATTGTGACGCCGGTAAACAATTGTATCCTCCTACGGTGTGTAGTGAAGCATGTTTAGCTATTCCTCGTCCTGCAGTGATAATGCTACTTGTAAGATACTTTATTTGTCGCCATGGAGGCCAGGATTAGTGATTTAGAGGTAGATACAACACTAGCCGCTAACTAGCTAGCCATGTCTTAAAGCACCTCTTCCTGAGGGCGTTTCAGTGTTATAACTTCACCTTTATCCTTAGTTTTTAGGCCAAAATGCGTCCATTCTCCCTTTTCTGTCTACACACTGTGTCTTCTTGCAAGTACTCGGTGTGTGTGCGCTGCCGAACATGCTCGTAAAACCAGCAATGCCACTACATGACGACGACGCACCGTCATGCCCGGGAACCGGTACTTTTCAAACAGAGTACAGTACCGTTTTTGATTCATTAGTACCCCGATACTATACTAACACGGGTATACCGTACAACCCTTAGTGTAGCGTTTTAGTTCTTGTCTCGCGCTCCTATTTTGATGGCTTTTCCTGTTTTGTTGGTGTTTTCCTGTAGCAGTGTCTCGTCTTCCTTTTGAGCGCTATTCCTTGCTATCCTTCCTTGTGGGGACATTGTTGATCGTCACGTCATGTACGGATGTACTTTGTGGACGCCATCTGCTCCACACGCTGTAAGTCTTTGCTGTCGTCCAGCATTCTGTTTTTGTTTACTTTGCAGCCAGTTCAGTTTTAGTTTTGTTCTCCGTAGCCTTCCCTAAGCTTCGATGCCTTTTCTTCGCGGCACTTGCCTTTTGTTGATTTTTGGATTAAGCATTAGATACCTTTTTACCTGCACACTGCCTCCCGCTATCGTGTGCATATTATGATCACAACAAAGCAATTAGCTACCTGCTGCCACCTACTGATATGGAAGAGTATTACACTGTTCCTCTGCCGAGCTCTAGACAGTACAGACACTGACAACGTCACATTATTTACGGATTATAAGTACTGGTTTGCAAAAAATATTTTTAACCCAATTAGGTGAAATGACATCATCTCCCACGGCACACCAGACTGTATCTCACGGTGGTTGAAAAACACTGGTCTAGGGAACCATATTTGGTAACAAATTAAAATTCCATCATATTCCACACAGGTTATGACAGTGAGTCACTTCAAATAAGTGATTCTTGGGCTATGACTTCAAGTATTGAGGGTAAGAATGTGTTCAACCCTCTGAGGAATGCATTATTTAATAAACCGTAGCGCCAAGACAAAAAGGTCCTCGGGGGAGTTAGGAGTGTATCAACATTTCTTAAGATTCTTATTTCATCTCAATCAACTTCAGTCATCAATAAAAAATAGCAAACATGTCATGTTTCTTTATTTTTATTTTTATTTCAACCATTTGAATGCACATTTGACCAAATTATGTTCAAGGTTTTCTTTAATGCATAAAATGAGTTATCAATATAATTCATAATAAAGGGGTAATGAGGGAAAGATCAGCCCTGAATATACATCATAATAATAATAAAACTCATTTTTTGAGCAATGCAAACATAACGTTGAAACAACATGCTTTTTGACGTTTATTCAATGTCGGGTTATGACGTTGATTTGACCATTGAAATTTGGTAATTTCCCAACCAACATTCTACAACACAAATACAACGTTGAAACAACATGCTTTTTGTCGACGATTAATCCATGTCAGGTTCTGATGTTGATTTGACCATTGAAACTTGGTCTATTCCCAACCAATATTCTACAACACAAATACAACGTTGAAACAATGTTGGGTTCTGACGTTGATTTGACCATTGAAATTTGGTCATTTCCCAACCAATATTCTACAACACAAAAACATGTTTTTTGACAACGTTTAATCAATGTCAGGTTCTGACGTTGATTTGACCTTTGATGTTTGGTAATTTACCAACCAACATTCTACAACACAAATACAACGTTGAAACAATGTTGGGTTCTGACGTTGATTTGACCATTGAAATTTGGTCATTTCCCAACCAATATTCTACAACACAAAAACATGTTTTTTGACAACGTTTAATCAATGTCAGGTTCTGACGTTGATTTGACCTTTGATGTTTGGTAATTTCCCAACCAATATTCTACAACACAAATACAACGTTGAAACAATGTTGGGTTCTGACGTTGATTTGACCATTGAAATTTGGTCATTTCCCAACCAATATTCTACAACACAAAAACATGTTTTTTGACAACGTTTAATCAATGTCAGGTTCTGACGTTGATTTGACCTTTGATGTTTGGTAATTTACCAACCAACATTCTACAACACAAATACAACGTTGAAACAATGTTGGGTTCTGACGTTGATTTGACCATTGAAATTTGGTCATTTCCCAACCAATATTCTACAACACAAAAACATGTTTTTTGACAACGTTTAATCAATGTCAGGTTCTGACGTTGATTTGACCTTTGATGTTTGGTAATTTCCCAACCAATATTCTACAACACAAATACAACGTTGAAACAACATGCTTTTTGACTATGTTTAATCAATGTCAGATTCTGATGTTGATTTGACGATTGGAATTTGGTCATTTCCCAACCAATATTCTCCAACACAAATACAACGTTGAAACAATGTTGGGTTCTGACGTTAGATTTGACCATTGAAATTTGGTCATTTCCCAACCAATATTCTACAACACAAAAACATGTTTTTTGACAACGTTTAATCAATGTCAGGTTCTGACGTTGATTTGACCTTTGAAATTTGGTCATTTCCCAACCAACATTCTACAACACATATACAACGTTGAAACAACATGCTTTTTGACAACGTTTATTCAATGTTGGGTTCTGACGTTGATCTGACCATTGATATTTCGTCATTTGCCAACCAATATTCTACAACACAAATACAACGTTGAAACAATGTTGGGTTCTGACGTTGATTTGACCATTGAAATTTGGTCATTTCCCAACCAATATTCTACAACACAAATACAACGTTGAAACAACATGTTTTTTTGACAACGTTTAATCAATGTTGGGTTCTGACGTTGATTTGACCTTTGATGTTTGGTCATTTCCCAACCAATATTCTACAACACAAATACAACATACTTATTGACAATGTTTAATCAATGTTGGTTTCTGACGTTGATTTGACCATTGAAATTTGGTCATTTCCCAACCAATATTCTACAACAAAAATATAACGTTGAAACATGCTTTTTGACAACGGTTAATCAATGTTGGGCTCTGACGTTCATTTGACCATTTGAAATTTGGTCATTTCCCAACCAAAATTCTACAACACAAATACAACGTTGAAACAACATGCTTTTTGACAATGTTTAATCAATGTCAGATTCTGATGTTGATTTGACGATTGGAATTTGGTCATTTCCCAACCAATATTCTCCAACACAAATACAACGTTGAAACAATGTTGGGTTCTGACGTTAGATTTGACCATTGAAATTTGGTCATTTCCCAACCGATATTCTACAACACAAAAACATGTTTTTTGACAATGTTTAATCAATGTCGGGTTCTGACGTTGATTTGACCTTTGAAATTTGGTCATTTCCCAACCAACATTCTACAACACATATACAACGTTGAAACAACATGCTTTTTGACAACGTTTATTCAATGTTGGGTTCTGACGTTGATCTGACCATTGATAGTTCGTCATTTGCCAACCAATATTCTACAACACAAATACAACGTTGAAACAATGTTGGGTTCTGACGTTGATTTGACCATTGAAATTTGGTCATTTCCCAACCAATATTCTACAACACAAATACAACGTTGAAACAACATGTTTTTTGACAACGTTTAATCAATGTTGGGTTCTGACGTTGATTTGACCTTTGATGTTTGGTCATTTCCCAACCAATATTCTACAACACAAATACAACATACTTATTGACAATGTTTAATCAATGTTGGTTTCTGACGTTGATTTGACCATTGAAATTTGGTCATTTCCCAACCAATATTCTACAACACAAATATAACGTTGAAACAACATGCTTTTTGACAACGGTTAATCAATGTTGGGCTCTGACGTTGAATTGACTTTGATATTTGGTCATTTCCCAACCAATATTCTACAACACAAATACAACGTTGAAACAACATGCTTTTTGACAATGTTTAATCAATGTCAGATTCTGATGTTGATTTGACGATTGGAATTTGGTCATTTCCCAACCAATATTCTCCAACACAAATACAACGTTGAAACAATGTTGGGTTTTGACGTTAGATTTGACCATTGAAATTTGGTCATTTCCCAACCAATATTCTACAACACAAAAACATGTTTTTTGACAACGTTTAATCAATGTCAGGTTCTGACGTTGATTTGACCTTTGAAATTTGGTCATTTCCCAACCAACATTCTACAACACATATACAACGTTGAAACAACATGCTTTTTGACAACGTTTATTCAATGTTGGGTTCTGACGTTGATCTGACCATTGATATTTCGTCATTTGCCAACCAATATTCTACAACACAAATACAACGTTGAAACAATGTTGGGTTCTGACGTTGATTTGACCATTGAAATTTGGTCATTTCCCACCCAATATTTTACAACAAAAATATAACGTTGAAACATGCTTTTTGACAACGGTTAATCAATGTTGGGCTCTGACGTTGATTTGACTTTGATATTTGGTCATTTCCCAACCAATATTCTACAACACAAATACAACGTTGAAACAACATGCTTTTTGACAATGTTTAATCAATGTCAGATTCTGATGTTGATTTGACGATTGGAATTTGGTCATTTCCCAACCAATATTCTCCAACACAAATACAACGTTGAAACAATGTTGGGTTTTGACGTTAGATTTGACCATTGAAATTTGGTAATTTCCCAACCAATATTCTACAACACAAAAACATGTTTTTTGACAACGTTTAATCAATGTCAGGTTCTGACGTTGATTTGACCTTTGAAATTTAGGCATTTCCCAACCAACATTCTACAACACATATACAACGTTGAAACAACATGCTTTTTGACAACGTTTATTCAATGTTGGGTTCTGACGTTGATCTGACCATTGATATTTCGTCATTTGCCAACCAACATTCTACAACACAAATACAACGTTGAAACAATGTTGGGTTCTGACGTTGATTTGACCATTGAAATTTGGTCATTTCCCAACCAATATTCTACAACACAAATACAACGTTGAAACAACATGCTTTTTGACAACGTTTAATCAATGTTGGGTTCTGACGTTGATTTGACCTTTGATGTTTGGTAATTTCCCAACCAATATTCTACAACACAAATACAATGTTAAAACAACATACTTTTTGACAACGTTTAATCAATGTTAGGTTCTGACGTTGATTTGACCATTGAAATTTGGTCATTTCCCAACCAATATTCTACAATACAAATACAACATTGAAACAACATACTAATTGACAATGTTTAATCAATGTTGGTTTCTGACGTTGATTTGACCATTGATATTTGGTCATTTCCCAACCAATATTCTACAACATAAATACAATGTTAAAACAACATGCTTTTTGACAACGTTTAATCAATGTTGGGTTCTGACGTTGATTTGACCATTGAAATTTGGTCATTTCCCAACCAACATTCTCCAACACAAATACAACGTTGAAACATTGATGGGTTCTGACGTTCATTTGACCATTGAAATTCGGTCATTACCCTACCAATATTCTACAACACAAATACAATGTTGAAACAACATGCTTTTGTTTTTAATTCACGATAAAAGGTTACTGAGGGAAAGATCGGACCTTATTATACGTTTTTACATCATAATTATAATAGAACACATTTTTTGCTGTGTTAGATTCCAAACCTACATTGCAAAAAATGTCCCCCGTTGACTACAGTAACTACAATTGTTGTTTGTACAGTCATTACACAATATAATCATTTATTTTATCATTGCAGGGGTTTTGTTTTGGAGAAAAAAGATTCAGTGTTTGGAATTAAATGACAAGGCAAGTTTATTAATAGAGCACAATTTGCACACAAGGCAATTCAAAGTGCTTTAAAGAAAATAAAAAAGAAGGCAAAAATAAAAATATTACTAATTAAAATCAGAATATACAATCATAAAAACTATCAAAATTAATTAAAATTAGAATCAATCAAAGAGAGTAGATAAAATACTGTGATGCCCCGCAGTGGAGAAGGAGTCACACAGACGAGGATGCGATGCTCAATCGCTTTATTAACAAGCGGTAACTCGTTGTAGTTCCAAAAGTAACTTACACCCATACAAGAGCTGCTGTTAGCCACAACTCACGCTCACACATACAAGTTCTCCGCCAACTCACCCGCGCATGCGCGTTCCCCAAACCCTTAAAGACACAGTCCACTAATGCAAATATCACAGATATTACACTGCCTCCCCCTTTATGAAGCCCCTCGCCCCGAGGGGTCAACAAGAAAATCCCTGAACCTCGGCGGTCTACGCCTCTGTCTTTGTGGCCGGCCCTGTTCTGACTCAGGTCGATCAACACGTGGCGCTAGCGGCTGAACAGGAACAACAATGGTGGAATATGGGGAACCTTGATCCACTAACTGTCCATTGCCATCTGGTGAGGCAGGCGCCGTCTCAAACTGAGGAACTTCTCTGCCCCTGTAGGGTGCCAAACGGTCTCTATGCAGGACAACTTTTCGGCCCTTAGGGGGCACTGCAACTCTATAGACTACTTCCCCCACCCTCTCAAGCACCCTACACGGACCGTCCCAATGACTGTCCAACTTGGGGCAACGTCCTTTTTTCCTTTTGGGTGTGTACACCCAGACCAGCTCGTCAGGCGTAAAGTCCCGGCCCTTGCTCCGCATGTCATGGTTCCTCTTTTGCCTCAAACCAGCCTTCCCCAACTGGTCTCGTGCAAAGGAATGTGCCGCTTCCATCCGATCCTGCAACTTCCGAGCGTACTCCAGTCCCGGCCGATCCTCGGTACTGCCTGGTGGTCTCCCAAACGCCAACTCAGCAGGTGTCCGGATCTCCCGACCCAACATCAGTAGGGCAGGGGTGCAGCTTGTGGAACTTTGAACCGCGGAACGGTATGCCATCAGCACTAGTGGAATATGCCGGTCCCAGTCATGCTGATGGTTGGCGGTGAGGATGGCTAGCTGCTGCTGCATGGTGCGGTTAAACCGCTCCACTAGTCCATCACTTTGCGGATGCAAGGGAGTCGTGCGTGTCTTTTGCATGTCCAGTCTTTCACACAGGGCAGCAAAAACCCTGGATTCAAAATTCCTGCCCTGGTCGCTGTGGAGGATATCTGCCGTTCCAAAGCGACTGAACATGCCCTCCAGTAAGGCATCAGCCACTGTCTCCGCTTCTTGGTTCGGCAGTGCGTACGCCTCCGGCCACTTAGTAAAATAATCCATCGCGCAAAGCACATACTTGTTTCCTCTGTCTGTTACGGGAAAAGGGCCCATAATGTCCACAGCTACTCTCTCCATGGGTGCTCCAACCCCTTGCTGCTGAAGCGGTGCGTGTGACCGGTCCTGGGGTCCCTTGTAGGCTGCACACTCATCACAGCGCCGACAGAAGTCCTCCACGTCCCGCCGGTGCTGACCCCAGTAGAACCCTTGGCGCAACCGACGGAGCGTCTTTGTGCTGCCAAAATGCCCTGAGCCTGTGCCCCCATGACACGCCTTCAGCACTGCGTCCCTCAGAGTCTTCGGTACCACCACCTGCCATCTCTCCTCCCCGGTGGCCGGCTCCTTCCACGCACGCTGCAGTACGTCATCCCTGATGCGCAGCACAGCAAACTTACTCCACAGGCCCTTGGTGCCGACTGACAGCCCCAACACGCCATCCCAGGGTGGTCTCCTACCACTCTGGACCCATTGCCGCACTGGTTTGAGATCGCTGTCTTCCCCTTGCCTGGCCGCCCATTCTGCAGCGTCCACAGTCTCCAAGGTGCAGCATGAAGGCCCGTCAGCGATCTCATCTCCGCGCAGCTCCTTCTCTCTGACGTCTCGCCGGTCACAGTAGCTACAGCCATCAATAGCACATGGCCGCCGAGAGAGAGCGTCTGCATTGGCGTGCTGCGCCCCAGCACGATGACACACACTAAAGTGGAAAGACTGCAGCTCCTCCAGCCATCGCGCCACCTGACCCTCTGGTTCACGAAACGACATCAGCCATTGAAGTGCTGCGTGGTCTGTTCTGATGGTGAAGGACACGCCACACAAGTAGTACTTGAAATGGCGTACAGCCAACACAACAGCTAACAGTTCACGTCTGGTCACACAGTACCGCCGCTCACTCTTGTTGAAGGTGCGGCTGAAGTAAGCCACCACCCGTTCACCTTCTGGGCCCACCTGCGACAGCACCGCGCCCATTCCAACATTACTGGCGTCCGTGTCCAACACAAAAGGTTTAGCTGGGTCTGGGGTAGTGAGGACAGGAGCATTTATGAGGGCCTTCTTGAGGCCAGAAAATGCCTCGTGACAGTCCGGCGTCCACACGAACATCTGATCGTTCTGAAGGAGGCTAAACAACGGTGCGCCACTGCAGGAAAATCCCTTTACAAAACGCCGATAATATGAGGCAAGTCCCAAGAAGCTTTTTAGCTGCTTTTGGTCCTTCGGAATTGGCCAGTCTCTGATAGCGCTGATCTCCTCCTCCAGCGTGCTGATGCCGCTCCCGTCCACCTTACGGCCCAGAAACTCCACCTCCCGCCGCATGAAATGGCACTTCTCTGGGTGGAGTTTCAGTCCAGCTGCCGCAATCCTTTCCAGTACCAGCCTCAAGGAATCAAGGGCTGACTGAAAGGACCGTCCATGGACGAGGACATCGTCCAAGTAGACCAAGCACTCTTGCCTGGGGATGTTAGCAAGCACTGTGTCCATCAGTCACTCAAATGTCCCTGGTGCGTTGCAGAGCCCAAAGCTCATGACCTTGAATTGCCAGTGGCCCCTGGTGGTGCAGAACGCTGTCTTCTGTCGTGACTCAGGGGTGAGTGGGACCTGCCAGTATCCACTGCGCAGGTCGAGCGACGAGAACCACGAGGACCCCGAGACCAGGTCCAACGTCTCATCGACCCGCGGGAGTGGGTAACAATCCTTTTTTGTCACCTTATTCAGCGGCCTGTAATCCACACAGAACCGCGGTCTTGTGCTGTTCTTCCTGGGAACCATGACCACGGCAGACGCCCACGGACTGTCAGAGGGTTCTATGATTCCCGCCCCGAGCATGGCGTGGACCTCTCTATCAGCCGCCTCCTGCCGGATCATGGGAGGGCGACGGGGGCGCACCTTGACTGGCCGCGCATCCCCAGTGTCGATGTGGTGTTCAACCAGATGGGTGAGACTCACCTCATTTTCATTGAGGGCGAAAATGTCCTTAAAGTCCCACAATACGTGCCACAGCTGCTCGCGCTGCTCCCCTTCGAGGCTGACGCAGTTCTTTTCCCAGATGGAGCGGACCGCTACGGTCCGGTCCTCATTTTGCCGTTGTTGGTTTAGCGCTACTGTTGTGGACGGCCCGGATGACGTTGCCCCCCACCTTGGACTTGATTCTTCAGGGCGAGCGGACTCTGCCCCCATTACCGGTGGCTGCTGCGTGGTGGATGTTGTCCTCTTGGCTGCGAGCTCCCTGATTGCCTCATCCCTCTCTATGGGGGGCCTGACAGCCTCTTCCCAGGTTGTCGGACTGGCGACTGCGGTGTTGACGGACACAGCCACAGTCCGTTCAGTAGGAGCGGTCAGCTTTACTCGCTGGCCACTCGGCAAAACGAGCACCGCAGACCCCAGGTCTATTACACATCTTGTGGCTTTCAAAAAGTCTCGACCAAGTATACATGGGTCGCTCACATCTGCCACCCAAGCGGAAAATGTCGCTGACAAGCCTCCGATTACGAACATAAAAGTCGCTCTGCCTTTCATCTGGGCTATTTCCCCTGTCACTGTCTTTAATCTGGTGAGACTTGGTTCTAAAACGGTTCCAGCTGGAACAACGTCCGGTCTCACAATCGTGGCTGACGATCTAGTATCCACCAGGTCTGTGCAGGCCATGCCCCCAATCTGCACGAAAACATGACATGGGTCCCCCACTTCTGTCCAGCCCACAGTCACAACAGTCTCGTCACTCAAGGGCTGGTGCTCCCGGTAACTGGCTAAAGGGGTCCGTGTTGTCCGGGCTACACAGACCCTCTCCCGTTTCCCTGCTGGTCCTTCCTATTTGGACAGCGCCGCAGCAGGTGGCCAAGTTGTCCACACCCCCAGCAGACAGCAGTGCACGCTCGTCTGTCCTTCTTTTCCTCATACTGGGTTGGGCGGGTCTGCAGCGCACATACAAGTTCCTCCACCCACGCCGGTCTTTGTTCCGCTTCCTGCGTAAACGATGCAGCCGAAACTGGGCGGGAAAATGTCTCAAGTGCTGCCCCAGTGGCGATCTCTCTCTCCATAGCAAGTTCAAGTGCATCTGCCAGGGATGTGGGGTGGGCGAGCTGGACGCGCAAGCGCAGTTCATCAGGTTTAAGTGCTTGGATGAATTGATCACGTATCAGTTCGTTTTGGATTGCGTTCGGCATTCCGATATACGCACGCCGACCCAGCCTCTCGATCCCATGAGCAAGGCACGTAAGCGACTCACCGGGTAGTCTGACACGTTGCTTAAACTCACAGCGTAAAGAGTCCCTCAAGTCAAACTCTCCAAAACGCCTTTGCAGTGCAGCAACCAGCGCACTGTAATCAAGTCTCTCTTCCGGGTTCAGCAGGAGCAAACAGGACGCAGCTTCTTCCGTCAGTGACAAAGCCAACTGTATTGCCCTCACCTCCTCAGTCCAGCCTGCTTTATTAGCCACAAGCTCAAACTGAATTTTATAAGCTTCCCAGCTTCCTTTCCCGGAAAACTTCAGCGTCCTCAATGCTTCCCACACAAACTCATGGCCGCCGCCATGTTTGTTTACATTCTGCGGCGGCGGCGCACGCGCTCCTGCGTCATGACGCCGCTCTGTCATGGCGGTACTGTTGTCCATGTGGCGCGAAACGCTGGCTTCATGGCGTCCGTGCTCGGCGCAAACTGCGTCCGGCATGTCAATCGCACACTCTCCAGTTCCTCTCTCTACCTTCACTCGAGCGCTGCGGTCGGCGAACATCCTCGCTCCACAATGCGGCCGGCAGCGGGTTGAAATCGAAGCACTTCTGACACCAATGTGATGCCCCGCAGTGGAGAAGGAGTCACACAGACGAGGATGCGATGCTCAATCGCTTTATTAACAAGCGGTAACTCGTTGTAGTTCCAAAAGTAACTTACACCCATACAAGAGCTGCTGTTAGCCACAACTCACGCTCACACATACAAGTTCTCCGCCAACTCACCCGCGCATGCGCGTTCCCCAAACCCTTAAAGACACAGTCCACTAATGCAAATATCACAGATATTACAATACTTTCAGTAGTCGTATGCACAATGAAATAAAAGTGTTTTCAGCCTGGTTTTGAACATTGTTAACATTGAGGCTTGTCTCACGTCTTCAGGAAGATTCTTCCTGATTTTAGGAGCATAAAACTGAAATGCAGTCCTGACTCTGGGCACCAGCAGGAGACCCGAGGTTCTCAGAGCCTGAGATGGTTCATATGGTTCTAACATGTCAGAGATTAGTACTTTGGCACTAGACCGTGGAAAGACAAGGACATCTGTTTTAAAGTCTATTCTCTGAACAACAGCCCAGCAGGCACAAGACATTGATACAACGTTGATTATACGTATATGTCCTTTTAAAACAACGTCGCAAAATAGTTGTATTTGTAAATTGAGACAACGTTGGTGTTTAACGTTGGATTCACGTTGTTGGTTGGGAAATGACCAAAATTCAATGGTCAAATCAACGTCACAACCCGACATTGATTAAACGTCGTCAAAAAGCATGTTGTTTCAACGTTGCATTTGTGTTGTAGGATATTGATCGGCAAGTGACCAAATTTTAGTGGTCAAATCAACGTCAAGACCTAACATTGATTAAACGTTGTCAAAAAGCATGTTGTATTTGTGTTGTAGAATATTGGTCGGGAAATAACATCATTTCATTAGTCACATAAACGTCAGAATCCAACCGTCAAAAAGCATGTTTCAATGTTGTATTTGTGTTGTAGAATTTTGGTTAAGAAATGACCAAATATCAATGGTCAAATCAACGTCAGAATCCAACATTGATTAAACGTTGTCAAAAAGCATGTTGTTTCAACGTTGTATTTATGTTGTAGAATATTGGTTGGGAAATGACCAAAATTCAATGGTCAAATCAACGTCACAACCCGACATTGATTAAACGTCGTCAAAAAGCATGTTGTTTCAACGTTGCATTTGTGTTGTAGGATATTGATCGGCAAGTGACCAAATTTTAGTGGTCAAATCAACGTCAAGACCTAACATTGATTAAACGTTGTCAAAAAGCATGTTGTATTTGTGTTGTAGAATATTGGTCGGGAAATAACATCATTTCATTAGTCACATAAACGTCAGAATCCAACCGTCAAAAAGCATGTTTCAATGTTGTATTTGTGTTGTAGAATTTTGGTTAAGAAATGACCAAATATCAATGGTCAAATCAACGTCAGAATCCAACATTGATTAAACGTTGTCAAAAAGCATGTTGTTTCAACGTTGTATTTATGTTGTAGAATATTGGTTGGGAAATGACCGAAATTCAATGGTCAAATCAATGTCACAACCTGACATTGATTAAACGTTGTCAAAAAGCATGTTGTTTCAACGTTGTGTTTGAGTTGTAGAATAATGGTTGGGAAATGACATTTCAATAGTCAAATCAATGTCAGAACCCAACATTGTCAAAAAGCATGTTTCAACATTGTATTTGAGTTGTAGAATATTGGTTGGGAAATGACCAAATTTCAATGGTCAAATCAACGTCACAACCGGACATTAATTAAACGTTGTCAAAAAGCATGTTTCAATGTTGAATTTGTGTTGTAGAATATTGGTTGGGAAATGACCAAATTTCAATGGTCAAATCAACGTCACAACCGGACATTAATTAAACGTCGTCAAAAAGCATGTTTCAATGTTGAATTTGTGTTGTAGAATATTGGTTGGGAAATGACCAACATTCAATGGTCAAATCAATGTCAGAACCTGACATTGAATAAACGTTGTCAAAAAGCATATTGTTTCAACGTTGTATCTATGTTGTAGAATATTGGTTGGGAAAAGACATATG
>NC_084744.1:3548367-3583367 GCF_033978785.1 Entelurus aequoreus
AAAATTTTTACACAATAATACACACAATGATATACAAAGTAAGATACAAAATAGTACACAGAATAAGATACACAATTATATAGAAAGTAATATACACAATAATGTACACAATCAATCAATCAATCAATCAATGTTTATTTATATAGCCCTAAATCACTAGTGTCTCAAAGGGCTGTACAAGCCACAACGACATCCTCGGTGTCGAGTGGGTCTGACATAATATTGTGAAAGTCCAACACATCAGCGAAAGTCCAGTCCATGGTGGGGCCAGCGGGAACCATCCCGAGTGGAGACGGGTCAGCAGCGTAGAGATGTCCCCATCTGATGGACAGGCTAGCGGTCCACCCCGGAGCAGAGTAGAAAAGAAAAGAAAAGAAACGGCAGATCAACTGGTCTAAAAAGGGAGTCTATTTAAAGGCTAGAGTATACAAATGAGTTTTAAGATGAGACTTAAATGCTTCTACTGAGGTAGCATCTCTAACTTTTACCGGGAGGGCATTCCATAGTATTGGAGCCCGAATAGAAAACGCTCTATAGCCCGCAGACTTTTTTTGGGCTCTGGGAATCACTAATAAGCCGGAGTTCTTTGAACGCAGATTTCTTGCCGGGACATATGGTACAATACAATCGGCAAGATAGGCAGGAGCTTGACCGTGTAGTATTTTATACGTAAGTAGTAAAACCTTAAAGTCGCATCTTAGGTGCACAGGAAGCCAGTGCAAGTGAGCCAGTATAGGCGTAATATGATCAAACTTTCTTGTTTTTGTCAAAAGTCTAGCAGCCGCATTTTGTACCATCTGTAATCTTTTAATGCTAGACATAGGGAGGCCCGAAAATAATACGTTACAGTAATCGAGACGAGATGTAACGAACGCATGGATAATGATCTCAGCATCGTTTGTGGACAAAATGGAACGAATTTTAGCGATATTACGGAGATGAAAGAAGGCCGTTTTAGTAACACTCTTAATGTGTGACTCAAACGAGAGAGTTGGGTGGAAGATAATACCCAGATTCTTTACCGAGTCTCCTTGTTTAATTGTTTGGTTGTCAAATGTTAAGGTGGTATTATTAAATAGATGTCGGTGTTGAGCAGGACCGATAATCAGCATTTCCGTTTTCTTAGCGTTGAGTTGCAAAAAGTTAGCGGACATCCATTGTTTAATTTCATTAAGACACGCCTCCAGCTGACTACAATCCGGCGTGTTGGTCAGCTTTAGGGGCATGTAGAGTTGAGTGTCATCAGCATAACAGTGAAAGCTAACACCGTACTTGCGTATAATGTCACCTAGCGGCAGCATGTAAATACTAAAGAGTGCAGGGCCAAGAACCGAACCCTGGGGAACTCCGCACGTTACCTTGACATAGTCCGAGGTCACATTGTTATGGGAGACGCACTGCATCCTGTCAGTAAGATAAGAGTTAAACCAAGACAAGGCTAAGTCTGACATCCCAATACGCGTTTTGATACGCTCTAATAAAATATTAAGATCAACAGTATGGAAAGCGGCGCTAAGATCAAGAAGCAGCAACATAGATGACGCATCAGAATCCATCGTTAGCAATAGATCATTAGTCATTTTTGCGAGGGCTGTCTCCGTAGAGTGATTTGCCCTGAAACCGGATTGAAAAGGTTCACAGAGATTGTTAGTCACTAAGTGTTCATTTAGCTGCTGTGCGACAATTTTTTCGAGAATTTTTGAGATAAACGGTAGGTGGGACACCGGCGGTAGTTCACCATGAGGTCAGGATCGAGGTTAGGTCTTTTGAGTAGAGGATGAATAACCGCTTTTTTGAATGCTAGAGGAACAGTACCAGAGGAAAGTGATAGGTTTATAATATTTAACACTGATGGACCTAATAAAACAAAAAGCTCCTTGATAAGTTTCCCAGGAATTGGGTCAAGTAAACATGTTGTTTGTTTTGTCCCATTTACACATTTTAACAATTCCTCCAATGTTATTTCATCAAAGAGAGAGACTATTTTGGAGGGCAATGTCCGTCGTATATACAGTCATATTTGTGTTAATAGAACCCAGTTGTAGCTGGGATGCATTGTCTTTAATCTCTTTTCTAATGACTTCAAATTTCTTATTAAAGAAATTCATAAAGTCATCTGCCGAGTGGGTGGAGCTACTGGGAGGAGTCCCTTGTTGGGTTAGCGATGCTACTGTACTAAACAAAAATTTAGGATCATTTTTGTTGAGGTGGATGAGATTTGAGTAGTATTTAGCTTTAGCTGAGGTAAGCATGCGTTTATAAGTTATTAAACTATCACTCCATGCTTGATGGAAAACCTCAAGTTTAGTCGCACGCCATTTGCGTTCCAGCTTTCTACATGATAATTTCTGGGCTTTAGTTTCTTCTGTAAACCATGGGGTACGCCTTTTAGGGGCCCTTTTTAGCTTTAGCGGTGCTACAATATCAATGGTGTCGCGCAGGGCGTCGTTAAAGTTGTTAGTGAGGTTATCAATAGAGCCCACATAATTTGGGAATGGTGCTATTACCGAAGGCAGTAGGTCAGTAAGAGTCGTCGTTGTGGCAGCATTAATGTTGCGGCTGCTATAGTAGTTATTATTATTATTATTAGTTTGTTGACAATGAGTCAGAACTTCGAATTTTATAAGGTAATGATCGGACATTACTTTAGTGTACGGGAGTATCAATAATATACGGAATGATATACAAAGTAATATACAAAATAATATACAAACTAATATACACAATATTATACAAAGTAATATATGAATAATATACAAAGTAACATACACAATATTCCATCCATCCATCTTCTTCCGCTTATCCGAGGTCGGGTCGCGGGGGCAGCAGCCTAAGCAGGGAAGCCCAGACTTCCCTCTCCCCAGCCACTTGGTCCAGCTCCTCCAGGGGCATCCCGAGGCGTTCCCAGGCCAGCCGGGAGACATAGTCTTCCCAACGTGTCCTGGGTCTTCCCCGTGGCCTCCTACCGGTCGGACGTGCCCTAAACACCTCCCTAGGGAGGCGTTCGGGTGGCATCCTGACCAGATGCCCGAACCACCTCATCTGGCTCTTCTCCATGTGGAGGAGCAGCGGCTTTACTTTGAGCTCCCCCGGATGACAGTAATATACAAAATGATATACACAGTAATATACAAAATAATATACAACATGATATACAAATTTATATACAGAATAATATACACAACTATACGCACAGTAATATACAAAATAATATACACAATGATATACAAAGTAATATACAGAATAATATACAAAATATTACACAGAATAATATACACAATGATATACAAAGTAATATAAAAAATAACATAAACAATGATATACAAAGTAAAATACAAAATAATATACAAAGTAATATACAGAATAATATACAAAACCATTTACACAATGATATACAAAGTAATATACAAAATAATATACAAAATATTACTTATAGTAATATAGTTGGGTCTTCATTTGCCGTAGAATAACAGGCAGGCCAGTCTAGTACCCGCACTCTTTTACTATGAAGCCACGTTGATGTAACACGTGGCTTGGCATTGTCTTGCTGAAATAAGCAGGGGCGTCCATGGTAACGTTGCTTGGATGGCAACATATGTTGCCCCAAAAGCTGTATGTACCTTTCAGCATTAATGGTGCCTTCACAGATGTGTAAGTTACCCATGTCTTGGCCACTAATACACCCCCATACCATCACACATGCTGCCTTTTACACTTTCACCCTAGAACAGTCCGGATGGTTCTTTTCCTCTTTGGTCCACAGTTTCCAAAAAAAAAATTGAAATGTGGACTCGTCAGACCACAGAACACTTTTCCACTTTGCATCAGTCCATCTTAGATGAGCCCGGGCCCAGCGAAGCGTTTCTGGGTGTTGTTGATAAATGGCTTTTGTCAGAATAATTGTATCTAAGTTATCACAAAACGTTGTGTTTCAATGAGTTCCCGGCGAGCAGACAAAAGCTGTCTTTGATACTACCAAGAAGAAGGCTTGTAAAACTCCACTATGTAGGATGGGAAGCGACATGAAGGTGTTGGTTTCTTTGATGTATTGTAATCCACAGAAAGATAATGTCTTGACCCGAGATCTACAAAGCGGAGTGGAAACAGGACCTGACGCAAGCTCCAGACACCTTTTCTTTTAACTGTTTTACGACCTTTTCTTTGAACTGTTTTGTAACCAAAGGCAGTGGCTGTTTACGACCCCCCTCCCTTAGAAACAGATGTTGCCATGTAATCAGGTAAAGTCCAAATACAAGAGGAGGCATACAATCTTTCGGCAGAGCATGGTGACACTGTGCTCAATTGAGCCAAATGTAATTCTGTCTCTGTTTAACTCCTTGCTTCTTGTCTTGTTTAATAGATGTCATCAGTGTTTGAACCTGACAGCTTTGGATTTGCATAGCAGAGTTTTAACTTGCACTTACAGATGTAGCGACCAACTGTAGCTACTGACAGTGGTTTTTTGAAGTGTCCCTGAGCCCATGTGGTGATATCCTTTACACGCTGATGTCACTTTTTGGTGCAGTACCGCCTGAGGGATCCAAGGTGCGTAATATCATGGCTTACCTGCAGTAATTTCTCCGGATTCTCTGAACAAAAAGGGGTCCGTAAAATAGTTCAAAAAGAGTTTGTAAAATAGTTCAAAAAGGGGTCCATAAAATAGTTAGAAAAGAATTCGTAAAATAGTTCAAAAGGGGTCCGTAAAATAGTTCAAAAATAGTTCATAAAATAGTTCAAAAAGGGGTCTGTAAAATAGTTCAAAAAGAGTTTGAAGTATAGTTAAAAGAGGGGTCCATAAAATAGTTCAAAAACAGTTTGTAAAATACTTTAGTTAAAAAAAGGGTCCGTAAAATAGTTTAAAAAGAGTACGTAAAATAGTTCAAAAAGGGGTCTGTAAAATAGTTCAAAAAGAGTTTGAAATATAGTTAAACGAGGGGTCCATAAAATAGTTCAAAAACAGTTTGTAAAATACCGTAGTTAAAAAAAGGGTCCGTAAAATAGTTTAAAAAGAGTACGTAAAATAGTTAAAAAAGGGGTCCATAAAATAGTTCAAAAAGAGTTTGTAAAATAGTTCAAAAAGGGGTCCGTAAAATAGTTCAAAAAGAGTTTGTAAAATAGTTCAAAAAGGGGTCCGTAAAATAGTTCAAAAAGAGTTCATAAAATAGTTCAAAAAGGGGTCCATAAAATAGTTCAAAAAGAGTTTGAAAATAGTTAAAAAAGGGGTCCATAAAATAGTTCAAAAAGACTTTGTAAAATAGTTAAAAAAGGGGTCCGTAAAATAGTTTAAAAAGAGTACGTAAAATAGTTCAAAAAGGGGTCCATAAAATCGTTCAAAAAGAGTACGTAAAATAGTTCAAAAAGGGGTCCATAAAATAGTTCAAAAAGAGTTTGTAAAATAGTTAACAAAGGGGTCCATAAAATAGTTCAAAAAGAGTTCGTAAAATAGTTCAAAAAAGGTTCCGTAAAATAGTTCAAAAAGAATTTGTAAAATAGTTCAAAAAGGGGTCCGTGAAATAGTTCAAAAAGAGTTCATAAAATAGTTCAAAAAGGGGTCCATAAAATAGTTCAAAAAGAGTTTGTAAAATAGTTTAAAAAAGGGTCCATAAAATAGTTCAAAAAGAGTACGTAAAATAGTTCAAAAAGGGGTCCATAAAATAGTTCAAAAAGAGTTTGTAAAATAGTTCAAAAAGGCGTCCGTAAAATAGTTCAAAAAGAGTTTTTAAAATAGTTAAAAAAGGGGTCCGTAAAACAGTTTAAAAAGAGTTCGTAAAATAGTTCAAAAAGGGTTCCGTAAAATAGTTCAAAAATAGTTTATAAAATAGTTAAAAAAGGGGTCCATAAAATAGTTAAAAAAGAGTACGTAAAATAGTTCAAAAAGGGGTCCATAAAATAGTTCAAAAAGAGTTTGAAAAATAGTTCAAAAATAGTTTGTAAAATAGTTCAAAAAGGGGTCCATAAAATAGTTCAAAAAGAGTTTATAAAATAGTTCAAAAAGGGGTCCGTAAAATAGTTCAAAAAGAGTTTGTAAAATAGTTCAAAAAGGGGTCCTTAAAATAGTTCAAAAAGAGTACGTAAAATAGTTCAAAAAGAGTACGTAAAATAGTTCAAAAAGGGGTCCGTAAAATAGTTCAAAAAGAGTTTGTAAAATAGTTCAAAAAGGGGTCCGTAAAATAGTTTAAAAAGAGTTCGTAAAATAGTTCAAAAAGGGGTCCGTAAATTAGTTCAAAAATAATTTGTAAAATAGTTCAAAAAGGGGTCCGTAAAATAGTTTAAAAAGAGTTTGTAAAATAGTTCAAAAAGGGGTCCATAGAATAGTTCAAAAATAGTTTGTAAAATAGTTCAAAAAGGGGTCCATAAAATAGTTCAAAAAGAGTACGTAAAATAGTTAAAAAAGGGGTCCGTAAAATAGTTAAAAAAGTGTACGTAAAATAGTTAAAAAAGGGGTCCATAAAATAGCTCAAAAAGAGTAAGTAAAATAGTTCAAAAAGGGGTCCGTAAAATAGTTCAAAAAGAGTTTGTAAAATAGTTCAAAAATGGGTCCATAAAATAGTTAAAAAAGAGTTTGTAAAATAGTTAAAAAAGGGGTCCATAAAATACTTCAAAAAGAGTTTGTAAAATAGTTTAAAAAGGGGTCCGTAAAATAGTTCAAAAAGAGTTTGTAAAATAGTTTAAAAAGGGGTCCGTAAAATAGTTCAAAAAGAGTTTGTAAAATAGTTCAAAAAGGGGTCCGTAAAATAGTTTAGAAAGAGTTTGTAAAATAGTTCAAAAAGGGGTCCGTAAAATAGTTCAAAAAGAGTTTGTAAAATAGTTCAAAAAGGGGTCCATAAAATAGTTCAAAAAGAGTACGTAAAATAGTTCAAAAAGGGGTCCGTAAAATAGTTCAAAAAGAGTATGTAAAATAGTTCAAAAAGGGGTCCGTAAAATAGTTCAAAAAGATTACGTAAAATAGTTCAAAAAGGGGTCCATAAAATAGTTAAAAAAGAGTTTATAAAATAGTTCAAAAAGGGTCCGTAAAATAGTTCAAAAAGGGGTCCGTAAAATAGTTCAAAAAGAGTACGTAAAATAGTTAAAAAAGGGGTCCATAAAATAGTTAAAAAAGAGTAAGTAAAATAGTTCAAAAAGGGGTCCATAAAATAGTTCAAAAAGATTTTGTAAAATAGTTCAAAAAGAGTTTGTAAAATAGTTCAAAAAGGGGTCCGTAAAATAGTTCAAAAAGAGTAAGTAAAATAGTTCAAAAAGGGGTCCATAAAATAGTTCAAAAAGAGTTTGTAAAATAGTTCAAAAATAGTTTGTAAAATAGTTCAAAAAGGGGTCCGTAAAATAGTTCAAAAAGAGTTTGTAAAATATTGCAAAAAGGGGTCCATAAAATAGTTCAAAAAGAGTTTGTAAAATAGTTCAAAAAGGAGGTTCAAAAAGAGGTCGTCTGGAAATTGGGCAGATCCTGCCTTCTCTCCGCTTTGAAGTCCTTGGGTTAGAACAATATCTTTCTGTTGATTACCATACATGAGAGAAAACAGTTGCCCCCCCCCCCCCCCCCCCCTACACAGTGGACTTTTACCAGCCTTCTTCTTGGTAGCTTTCAAAGACAGCTTTTGTCTTCTTGCCAGGAACTCATTTCAAAAGGATTTGTTGTATTGTCTTTTTATTTACCACTTACACAACGTGACAACTTCACTGCTTTTTGGCTTTTGTACATGTTGCGAGTACGCGACATCGGTGTGTAAAGGATATCACCACATGGGCTCAGGAACACTTCAGAAAACCACTGTCAGTAACTACAGTTGGTCACTACATCTGTAAGTGCAAGTTAAAAGTCTACTATGCAAGGCCACAGCTATTTATCAACAACACCCACAATGAAAACAATGAAGTTGTTTATTGTTAACATGAAATATCTTGTCTTTGCAGTCTATTCAATTGAATATAAGTTGAAAATGATTTGTTGTATTCTCTTTTTATTTACCATTTACACAACGTGACAACTTCACTGCTTTTTGGCTTTTGTACATGTTGCGAGTACACGACATCTGTGTGTAAAGGATATCACCACATGGGCTCAGGGACACTTCATAAAACCACTGTCAGTAACTACAGTTGGTCACTACATCTGTAAGTGCAAGTTAAAAGTCTACTATGCAAAGCCACAGCTATTTATCAACAACACCCAGAATGAAAAAAATGAAGTTTTTTATTGTTAACATGAAATATCTTGTCTTTGCAGTCAATTCAATTTAATATAAGTTGAAAATGATTTGTTGTATTGTCTTTTTATTTACCATTTACACAACGTGACAACTTCACGGCTTTTTGGCTTTTGTACATGTTGCGAGTACACGACATCTGTGTGTAAAGGATATCACCACATGGGCTCAGGGACACTTCATAAAACCACTGTCAGTAACTACAGTTGGTCACTACATCTGTAAGTGCAAGTTAAAAGTCTACTATGCAAAGCCACAGCTATTCATCAACAACACCCAGAATGAAAAAAATTAAGTTTATTGTTAACATGAAATATCTTGTCTTTGCCGTCTATTCAATTGAATATAAGTTGAAAAGGATTTGTTGTATTGTCTTTTTATTTACCATTTACACAACGTGACAACTCTACTGGTTTTGGGTTGTGTACATCATATTGTGTAATATTACTGATGTGATTGTTAGCAACAACTCCAAATATTCCGACGTCTACACAGTTGGACTTTGAGGCCGTCCGTGAGCTCGTTGTTTCCAGATCATGTGTGCCGGACCTCCAATTTGTGCTGGTCTGAGTGCTTCCTGTCAAAGTCCTCTTCTCCACTGTCAGCTTGACGCCTCCCACCGCACGCTCCTGTCAGTCCACGGGAGAAAAGTGGATCCCTGTCACTTCCACAAAGCCAAGCCCCGGCCTGCGACGGGGGTCCAGCCATTCCAGTCCAGACAGCGCTGCTGCACCACGCTGGAAGAGCGAGTGCTCCGACACCCGGACGTTTCGTCGCACATAAGCAGCGTCGCCGTGTCCACATGGCTGGACGTGACGCCTGCGTGTGGATTTTGGAGCGCCCGCCCTCCCCCTCGCCACCCGCCCCTTCCCTCATTTTTCCCAGGAGAAGCCATGCTGAGAAAAGCACGGAGCAGCAGAAATGGACCAAAAAAAAAAAAAAAAAAAAGGCGCCTCCCTTTCTTGGCGAGAACGTGTCCGAAGCAGAGTCAAAGTGACAGTGTTGGTATTCTCTGGGCCTAATGAGTTCACATCAAACCATCAGACTTTCATGCATGATTCTTTTGCAGAAGCACTGACCTCACCTCGCTGCCACACCACAATTAACAACACTAATTACATTTGCACAGATAACAATGCACTGTTAAAGATTGACTTAAGGCCATAAAAACACCAAATATTAAACAACCTCTCTTTGGTCTTTGGGAAAATGTTGGATTTCTCGCAGGTTTTTTTTTTCCTGTTTCTTTCCAGGTCGTTGCTGCGGGAGTGACGGGAAAAAAACCTCTTGTCTCATTCGGGAAGAAGACTTTTTATAGACATTTTTTTCACAGGAACACGATAAAAAGAGTCTGATAATCAATAATAATAATCAATAGTAACACGGACAGCTGTCAATGTTAGGTCTGAGATGATGACACACTTTGATGGAGGATGTTAAATGTTCAATTATTGCTCTTTTTGACGCAACATTGGGATTTATGTACAAACCCCGTTTCCATAGGAGTTGGGAAATGGTGTTAGATGTAAATATAAACGGAATACAATGATTTGCAAATCCTTTTCAAGCCATATTCAGTTGAATATGCTACAAAGAGTTTGTAAAATAGTTCAAAAAGGGGTCCGTAAAATAGTTTAAAAAGAGTTTGTGAAATAGTTCAAAAAGGGGTCCGTAAATTAGTTCAAAAAGAGTTTGTAAAATAGTTCAAAAAGGGGTCCGTAAATTAGTTCAAAAAGAGTTTGTAAAATAGTTCAAAAAGGGGTCCGTAAAATAGTTTAAAAAGAGTTTGTAAAATAGTTCAAAAATGGGTCCGTAAAATAGTTTAAAAAGAGTTTGTGAAATAGTTCAAAAAGGGGTCCGTAAATTAGTTCAAAAAGAGTATGTAAAATAGTTCAAAAAGGGGTCCGTAAAATAGTTTAAAAAGAGTTTGTAAAATAGTTCAAAAAGGGGTCCGTAAAATAGTTTAAAAAGAGTTTGTGAAATAGTTCAAAAAGGGGTCCATAAATTAGTTCAAAAAGAGTTTGTAAAATACTTCAAAAAGAGGTCCGTAAATTAGTTCAAAAAGAGTTTGTAAAATAGTTCAAAAAGGGGTCCGTAAAATAGTTTAAAAAGAGTTCGTAAAAGAGTTCAAAAAGGGGTCCATAAAATAGTTCAAAAAAAGTTTGTAAAATACTTCAAAAAGGGGTCCATAAAATAGTTCAAAAAGGGGTCCGTAAATTAGTTCAAAAAGAGTTTGTAAAATAGTTTAAAAAGAGTTTGTGAAATAGTTCAAAAAGGGGTCCGTAAATTAGTTCAAAAAGAGTATGTAAAATAGTTCAAAAAGGGGTCCGTAAAATAGTTTAAAAATAGTTTGTAAAATAGTTCAAAAAGGGGTCCGTAAAATAGTTTAAAAAGAGTTTGTGAAATAGTTCAAAAAGGGGTCCATAAATTAGTTCAAAAAGAGTTTGTAAAATACTTCAAAAAGAGGTCCGTAAATTAGTTCAAAAAGAGTTTGTAAAATAATTCAAAAAGGGGTCCGTAAAATAGTTTAAAAAGAGTTCGTAAAATAGTTCAAAAAGGGGTCCATAAAATAGTTCAAAAAAAGTTTGTAAAATACTTCAAAAAGGGGTCCATAAAATAGTTCAAAAAGAGTATGTAAAATAGTTCAAAAAGGGGTCCATAAAATACTTCAAAAATGGTTTGTAAAATAGTTCAAAAATAGTTTGTAAAATAGTTAAAAAAGGGGTCCATAAAATAGTTTAAAAAGAGTACGTAAAATAGTTAAAAAATGGGTCCATAAAATTGTTCAAAAAGAGTTTATAAAATTGTTCAAAAAGGGGTCTGTAAAATAGTTCAAAAAGAGTTCGTAAAATAGTTCAAAAAGGGGTCCGTAAAATAGTTCAAAAAGAGTTTGTAAAATAGTTCAAAAAAGGGTCCGTAAAATAGTTTAAAAAGAGTAGGGGTCCATAAAATAGTTCAAAAAGAGTACGTAAAATAGTTCAAAAAGGGGTCCATAAAATAGTTCAAAAAGAGTAAGTAAAATAGTTCAAAAAGTGTCCGTAAAATAGTTCAAAAAGAGTTTGTAAAATAGTTCAAAAAAGGGTCCGTAAAATAGTTTAAAAAGAGTACGTAAAATTGTTAAAAAAGGGGTCCATAAAATAGTTCAAAAAGAGTACATAAAATAGTTAAAAAAGGGGTCCATAAAATAGTTCAAAAAGAGTTTGTAAAATAGTTCAAAAAGGGGTCCGTAAAATAGTTCAAAAAGAGTTCGTAAAATAGTTAAAAAAAGGTTCCGTAAAATAGTTCAAAAAGAGTTTTTAAAATAGTTCAAAAAGAGGCCCGTAAAATAGTTCAAAAAGAGTTCGTAAAATAGTTCAACAAAGGTTCCGTAAAATAGTTAAAAAAAAGGTTCCGTAAAATAGTTCAAAAAGAGTTCGTAAAATAGTTCAAAAAGGGGTCTGTAAAATAGTTAAAAAAGAGTTTGTAAAATAGTTCAAAAAGGGGTCCATAAATTAGTTCAAAAAGAGTTTGTAAAATAGTTCAAAAAGGGTTTCGTAAAATAGATCAAAAAGAGTATGTAAAATAGTTCAAAAAGGGGTCCATAAAATAGTTCAAAAAGAGTAAGTAAAATAGTTCAAAAAGTGTCTGTAAAATAGTTCAAAAAGAGTTTGTAAAATAGTTCAAAAAAGGGTCCGTAAAATAGTTTAAAAAGAGTACGTAAAATTGTTAAAAAAGGGGTCCATAAAATAGTTCAAAAAGAGTACGTAAAATAGTTAAAAAAGGGGTCCATAAAATAGTTCAAAAAGAGTTTGTAAAATAGTTAAAAAAGGGGTCCGTAAAATAGTTCAAAAAGAGTTCGTAAAATAGTTCAAAAAAGGTTCCGTAAAATAGTTCAAAAAGAGTTTTTAAAATAGTTCAAAAAGAGGCCCGTAAAATAGTTCAAAAAGAGTTCGTAAAATAGTTCAACAAAGGTTCCGTAAAATAGTTCAAAAAAGGTTCCGTAAAATAGTTCAAAAAGAGTTCGTAAAATAGTTCAAAAAGGGGTCTGTAAAATAGTTAAAAAAGAGTTTGTAAAATAGTTCAAAAAGGGGTCCATAAATTAGTTCAAAAAGAGTTTGTAAAATAGTTCAAAAAGGGTTTCGTAAAATAGATCAAAAAGAGTATGTAAAATAGTTCAAAAAGGGGTCCATAAAATAGTTCAAAAAGAGTAAGTAAAATAGTTCAAAAAGTGTCCGTAAAATAGTTCAAAAAGAGTTTGTAAAATAGTTCAAAAAAGGGTCCGTAAAATAGTTTAAAAAGAGTACGTAAAATTGTTAAAAAAGGGGTCCATAAAATAGTTCAAAAAGAGTACGTAAAATAGTTAAAAAAGGGGTCCATAAAATACTTCAAAAAGAGTATGTAAAATACTTCAAAAAGGGGTCCGTAAAATAGTTCAAAAAGAGTTCGTAAAATAGTTCAAAAAGGGTTCCGTAAAATAGTTCAAAAAAGGTTCCGTAAAATAGACTTTTTATAGACATTTTTTTCACAGGAACACGATGAAAAGAGTCTGATAATCAATAATAATAATCAATAGTAACACTGACAGCTGTCAATGTTAGGTCTGAGATGATGACACACTTTGATGGAGGATGTTAAATGTTCAATTATTGCTCTTTTTGACGCAACATTGGGATTTATGTACAAACCCTGTTTCCATATGAGTTGGGAAATGGTGTTAGATGTAAATATAAACAGAATACAATGATTTGCAAATCCCTTTCAAGCCATATTCAGTTGAATATGCTACAAAGACAACATATTTGAAGTTCAAACTCATAAACTAAAGGTTTTTTTTGCAAATAATAATAAACTTAGAATTTCATGGCTGCAACACGTGCCAAAGTAGTTGGGAAAGGGCATGTTCACCACTGTGTTACATGGCCTTTCCTTTGAACAACACTCAGTAAAGGTTTGGGAAGTGAGGAGACACATTTTTGAAGTGGAATTCTTTCCCATTCTTGCTTGATGTACAGCTTAAGTTGTTCAACAGTCCGGGGGTCTCCCTTCTCACATTGCAGGTGCCACACATTTTCAATGTCTGGACTACAGGCAGGCCAGTCTAGTACCCGCACTCTTTTACTGTGAAGCCACGTTGATGGAACACGTGGCTTGGCATTGTCTTGCTGAAATAAGCAGGGGCGTCCCTGGTAACATTGCTTGGATGACAACATATGTTGCTCCAAAAGCTGTATGTACCTTTCAGCATTAATGGTGCCTTCACAGATGTGTAAGTTACCCATGTCTTGGCCACTAATACACCCCCATACCATCACACATGCTGCCTTTTACACTTTGCGCCCTAGAACAATCCGGATGGTTCTTTTCCTCTTTGGTCCGGAGGACACGACGTCCACAGTTTCCAAAAACAATTTGAAATGTGGACTCGTCAGACCACAGAACACTTTTCCACTTTGTATCAGTCCATCTTAGATGAGCTCAGGCCCAACGAAGCCGACTGCGTTTCTGGGTGTTGTTGATAAACGGTTTTGGCCTTGCATAGGAGAGTTTTAACTTGCACTTACAGATGTAGCGACCAACTGTAGTTACTGACAGTGGGTTTCTGAAGTGTTCCTGAGCCCATGTGGTGATATCCTTTACACACTGATGTGGCTTGTTGATGCAGTACAGCCTGAGGGATGGAAGGTCACGGGCTTAGCTGCTTACCTGTAGTGATTTCTCCACATTCTCTGAACCCTTTGATGATATTACGGAGCGTAGATGGTGAAATCCCTAAATTCCTTGCAATAGCTTGGTTGAGAAAGGTTGTTCTTAAACTGTTCAACAATTTGCTCAGGCATTTGTTGACAAAGTGGTGACCCTCGCCCCATCCTTGTTTGTGAATGACTGAGCATTTCATGGAATCTACTTTTATACCCAATCATGGCACCCACCTGTTCCCAATTTGCCTGCACACCTGTGGGATGTTCCAAATAAGTGTTTGATGAGCATTCCTCAACTTTATCAGTATTTATTCTCACCTTTCCCAACTTCTTTGTCACGTGTTGCTGCCATCAAATTCTAAAGTTAATGATTATACGCAAAAAAAAAAAAAAAGTTTATGAGTTTGAACATGAAATATGTTGTCTTTGTAGCATATTCAACTGAATATGGCTTGAAAAGGACTTGCAAATCATTGTATTCCGTTTATATTTACATCTAACACAACTCATATGGAAACGGGGTTTGTACAATATTTAGGCTATTGGTCTTTTTGTCGCAACATTAGGATGTGTGTATGGTAGGTGTGTAACAGTACGTGTATTTCTATTGAACCGTTTCGGTACGGGGGTTTCGGTTCGGTTCATAGGTGTACCGCACGAGTTTCCACACGAAAATATTAAGTAGCCGCCTAAGCTAAAGTCTTAACAAGCTGCACCGCTTCGTTCTGCCTGCCTCTGTCAGTCCTCTACACAGCACCCGGCATTGTCCCGCCCACACAACCATCTGATTGGTTACATACAAAGTGGTAACAGCCAATCAGCAGTGCATATTTAGAGCGCAGTGCTTAGCGTTTAGCAGGTAATCATCAGGCTGCGGACTCTCCCCAAATGATAATAAACACCTCCCAGTCAACTACTAGTAACATCACTATGACCCCGTTGACCTTCTAGAAATATAAAAGGCAGCTCAGCTCGCTCGCAGTCCAGGCTTGAGGTGAAGGCTAATTAGCTTTTAGCGTAACGTTAGCTCACTTTGCGGTGTGTGTGTGTGTGTGTTACGGACAGCAAAGCCCTGTCTGTCTGTTATTTCACTTGACCTTTTTCTGTGTCGATTGAGCTGTGTTGAAGCAGCAAAAAAAGGACATCATGTTAAATGAAGAGTTTCTCTCTCTGATAGTTGATATAATAATGTAAGTGCATCACTAAGCCTACATGAACTCAAGCATGAGCAATAACTTGAGGCAGTTTAATGTTGATTAACGTGGGCAGAATTATTATAGTGTTCCCAATGTTAAAAGGATGAAGCCATTGTTTACAAATTTGGTAAATAGATAACCCAAAAATGTGTATTTTGTTGTTTTCTTACTGTACCGGAAGAGAACCAAACCGTGACCTCTAAACCGAGGTACGTACCGAACCGAAATGTTTATGTACCGTTACACCCCTAATATATGGTCTTTGTGACGCAACATTGGGCTGCACGTGTAGGACCCTCCTAGGCTGCCCTGCATGAAGATGAGTGTGAAAGTGTCTGCTTTCAAGTAGTGACACTTCAAGGGAACATAACATATTCAGGATGGCGCCGTGCAAGGTCGCACGTTTAGTACTCTCCATGTCTATGCAGGTTTAGTACTCTCCATGTATATGCAGGTGTAGTACTCTCCATGTATATGCACGTTTAGTACTCTCCATGTCTATGCAGGTTTAGTACTCTCCATGTCTATGCAGGTTTAGTACTCTCCATGTCTATGCACGTTTAGTACTCTCCATGTCTATGCAGGTTTAGTACTCTCCATGTCTATGCAGGTTTAGTACTCTCCATGTATATGCAGGTGTAGTACTCTCCATGTCTATGCATGTTTAGTACTCTCCATGTCTAGGCAAGTCTAGTACTCTCCATATATATGCAGGTTTAGTACTCTCCATGTATATGCAGGTTTAGTACTCTCCGTGTCTATGCAGGTTTAGTACTCTCCATGTCTATGCAGGTTTAGTACTCTCCGTGTCTATGCACGTTTAGTACTCTCCATGTCTATGCAGGTTTAGTACTCTCCGTGTCTATGCAGGTTTATTACTCTCCATGTCTATGCAGGTTTAGTACTCTCCATGTCTATGCAGGTTTAGTACTCTCCGTGTCTATGCAGGTTTAGTACTCTCCATGTATATGCAGGTTTATTACTCTCCATGTCTATGCAGGTTTAGTACTCTCCATGTCTATGCAGGTGTAGTACTCTCCATGTCTATGCAGGTGTAGTACTCTCCATGTCTATGCAGGTTTAGTACTCTCCATGTCTATGCAGGTTTAGTACTCTCCATGTATATGCAGGTGTAGTACTCTCCATGTCTATGCATGTTTAGTACTCTCCATGTCTATGCAAGTGCAGTACTCTCCATATATATGCAGGTTTAGTACTCTCCATATATATGCAGGTTTAGTACTCTCCATGTCTAGGCAAGTCTAGTACTCTCCATATATATGCAGGTTTAGTACTCTCCATGTATATGCAGGTTTAGTACTCTCCATGTATATGCAGGTTTAGTACTCTCCATGTCTATGCAGGTTTAGTACTCTCCATGTCTATGCAGGTTTAGTACTCTCCGTGTCTATGCAGGTTTAGTACTCTCCATGTCTATGCAGGTTTAGTACTCTCCGTGTCTATGCACGTTTAGTACTCTCCATGTCTATGCAGGTTTAGTACTCTCCGTGTCTATGCAGGTTTATTACTCTCCATGTCTATGCAGGTTTAGTACTCTCCATGTCTATGCAGGTGTAGTACTCTCCATGTCTATGCAGGTTTAGTACTCTCCATGTCTATTCACGTTTAGTACTCTCCATGTATATGCAGGTGTAGTACTCTCCATGTATATGCAGGTTTAGTACTCTCCATGTCTATGCAGGTTTAGTACTCTCCATGTCTATTCACGTTTAGTACTCTCCATGTATATGCAGGTGTAGTACTCTCCATGTATATGCAGGTGTAGTACTCTCCATGTCTATGCAGGTGAAGTACTCTCCATGGAGATGCAGGTTTAGTACTCTCCATGTCTATGCAGGTTTAGTACTCTCTATGTCTATTCACGTGTAGTACTCTCCATGTCTATGCAGGTTTAGTACTCTCCATGTCTATGCAGGTTTAGTACTCTCCATATATATGCAGGTTTAGTACTCTCCATGTCTATGCAGGTTTAGTACTCTCCATGTCTATGCACGTTTAGTACTCTCCATGTATATGCAGGTTTAGTTCTCTCCATGTCTATGCAGGTTTAGTACTCTCCATGTCTATGCAGGTTTAGTACTCTCCGTGTCTATGCAGGTTTAGTACTCTCCATGTATATGCAGGTTTATTACTCTCCATGTCTATGCAGGTTTAGTACTCTCCATGTCTATGCAGGTGTAGTACTCTCCATGTCTATGCAGGTGTAGTACTCTCCATGTCTATGCAGGTTTAGTACTCTCCATGTCTATGCAGGTGTAGTACTCTCCATGTCTATGCAGGTTTAGTACTCTCCATGTCTATGCAGGTTTAGTACTCTCCATGTCTATGCAGGTTTAGTACTCTCCATGTCTATGCAGGTGTAGTACTCTCCATGTATATGCAGGTTTAGTACTCTCCATGTCTATGCAGGTTTAGTACTCTCCATGTCCATTCACGTGTAGTACTCTCCATGTCTATGCAGGTTTAGTACTCTCCATGTCTATGCAGGTTTAGTACTCTCCATATATATGCAGGTTTAGTACTCTCCATGTCTATGCAGGTTTAGTACTCTCCATGTCTATGCAGGTTTAGTACTCTCCATGTCTATGCAGGTGTAGTACTCTCCATGTCTATGCAGGTGTAGTACTCTCCATGTCTATGCAGGTTTAGTACTCTCCATGTCTATGCAGGCTTAGTACTCTCCATGTATATGCAGGTGTAGTACTCTCCATGTCTATGCAGGTTTAGTACTCTCCATGTCTATGCAGGTTTAGTACTCTCCAAGTCTATGCAGGTGTAGTACTCTCCATGTCTATGCAGGTGTAGTACTCTCCATGTCTATGCAGGTTTAGTACTCTCCATGTATATGCAGGTTTAGTACTCTCCATGTCTATGCAGGTTTAGTACTCTCCATGTCTATGCAGGTGTAGTACTCTCCATGTCTATGCAGGTGTAGTACTCTCCATGTCTATGCAGGTGTAGTACTCTCCATGTCTATGCAGGTTTAGTACTCTCCATGTATATGCAGGTTTAGTACTCTCCATGTCTATGCAGGTGTAGTACTCTCCATGTCTATGCAGGTTTAGTACTCTCCATGTCTATGCAGGTTTAGTACTCTCCATGTCTATGCAGGTTTAGTACTCTCCATGTCTATGCAGGTGTAGTACTCTCCATGTCTATGCAGGTGTAGTACTCTCCATGTCTATGCAGGTTTAGTACTCTCCATGTCTATGCAGGTTTAGTACTCTCCATGTCTATGCAGGTTTAGTACTCTCCATGTCTATGCAGGTGTAGTACTCTCCATGTCTATGCAGGCTTAGTACTCTCCATGTCTATGCAGGTTTAGTACTCTCCATGTCTATGCAGGTTTAGTACTCTCCATGTCTATGCAGGTTTAGTACTATCCATGTCTATGCAGCACACTTCACCTGGCAGACAATGTGACACGTCTAGAACTCGTCCTCAGCGCTCACATCCCAATCAATCCCAGACTCAGACCGTGCTGCTTTGTAACGCGTCCAGTTTACGTTGCCGAGTACGACGCCGGCTGATTGACCCGCATTCCGCAGCCGGTGCCTCCGCCCGGGCCGCACCTGGGGCCGCGTGTGCGGCTGTCAGCGGGCGTGGATTGATGGCAGCTATTCACTGATGAAGCTGTATTCATCATTCCTGTCCAGGGCTGCACTGACCAGATGGACCCTGACCATCCATCCACTGTCAGGGACACATCTGCTCCCTCCCGGTACTAACAAGTCACCTGCTCGCACTAAGACTGCAGCCCAGGTCCTCCACAACAAACATGCTCCACTTAAACATAGTGTTCCAGCCTCTTAGGGACTATTAATATTTACCTTAGGGACTATTAATATGTACCTGAACATCTCCTGTAGAGTCTTGTGAGTAGGAAGATCTGCATGATCCTAAAGCACACTTGGATCCAAGTCCTGCAAAATCATTAGAAATGTTGTAGTTTTTATCTTCCATAACGAGTCTACTGACAGATATAAGTTAGAACTATACACTACTTTGTATTAGACATGTTGTAGTTTTTATCTTCCATAACGTGTCTACTGACAGATATAAGTAAGAACTATACACTACTATGTATTAGAAATGTTGTAGTTTTTAGCACTTCCATAACGTGTCTACTGACAGATATAAGTTAGAACTATACACTACTTTGTACTAGAAATGTTGTAGTTTTTATCTTCCATAACGAGTCTACTGACAGATATAAGTTAGAACTATACACTACTTTGTATTAGAAATGTTGTAGTTTGTATCTTCCATAACGTGTCTACTGACAGATATAAGTTAGAACTATGCACTACTTTGTATTAGAAATGTTGTAGTTTTTCGCACTTCCATAACGAGTCTACTGACAGATATAAGTTAGAACTATACACTACTTTGTATTAGACATGTTGTAGTTTTTAGCACTTCCATAACGTGTCTACTGACAGATATAAGTTAGAACTATACACTACTTTGTATTAGAAATGTTGTAGTTTTTATCTTCCATAACGTGTCTACTGACAGATATAAGTTAGAACTATACACTACTTTGTATTAGAAATGTTGTAGTTTTTAGCACTTCCATAACGTGCCTACTGACATATATAAGTTAGAACTATACACTACTTTGTATTAGAAATGTTGTAATTTTTAGCACTTCCATAACGTTTCTACTGACAGATATAAGTTAGAACTATACACTACTTTGTATTAGAAATGTTGTAGTTTTTATCTTCCATAACGAGTCTACTGACAGATATAAGTTAGAACTATACACTACTTTGTATTAGAAATGTTGTTGTTTTTAGCACTTCCATAACGTGACTACTGACAGATATAAGTTAGAACTATACACTACTTTGTATTAGAAATGTTGTAGTTTTTAGCACTTCCATAACGTGTCTACTGACAGATATAAGTAATAACTATAAACTACTTTGTATTAGAAATGTTGTAGTTTTTATCACATCCATAACGTGACTACTGACAGATATAAGTTAGAACTATACACTACTTTGTATTAGAAATGTTGTAGTTTTTAGCACTTCCATAACGTGTCTACTGACAGATATAAGTTAGAACTATACACTACTTTGTATTAGAAATATTGTAGTTTTTATCACATCCATAACGTAACTACTGACAGATATAAGTTAGAACTATACGCTACTTTGTATTAGAAATGTTGTAGTTTGTAGCACTTCCATAACGTAACTACTGACAGATATAAGTTAGAACTATACACTACTTTGTATTAGAAATGTTGTAGTTTTTATCTTCCATAACGTGTCTACTGACAGATATAAGTTAGAACTGTACACTACTTTGTATTAGAAATGTTGTAGTTTTTAGCACTTCCATAACGTGTCTACTGACAGATATAAGTAATAACTATAAACTACTTTGTATTAGAAATGTTGTAGTTTTTATCACATCCATAACGTGACTACTGACAGATACAAGTTAGAACTATACACTACTTTGTATTAGAAATGTTGTAGTTTTTAGCACTTCCATAACGTGTCTACTGACAGATATACGTTAGAACTATACACTACTTTGTATTAGAAATGTTGTAGTTTCTAGCACTTCCATAACGTGTCTACTGACAGATATAAGTTAGAACTATACACTACTTTGTACTAGAAATGTTGTAGTTTTTATCACATCCATAACGAGTCTACTGACAGATATAAGTTAGAACTATACACTACTTTGTATTAGAAATGTTGTAGTTTTTATCTTCCATAACGTGTCTACTGACAGATATAAGTTAGAACTATACACTACTTTGTATTAGAAATGTTGTAGTTTTTATCTTCCATAACGTGTCTACTGACAGATATAAGTTAGAACTATACACTACTTTGTATTACAAATGTTGTAGTTTTTAGCACTTCCATAACGTGTCTACTGACAGATATAAGTTAGAACTATACACTACTTTGTATTAGAAATGTTGTAGTTTTTAGCACTTCCATAACGTGTCTACTGACAGATATAAGTTAGAACTATACACTACTTTGTATTAGAAATATTGTAGTTTTTATCACATCCATAACGTAACTACTGACAGATATAAGTTAGAACTATACACTACTTTGTATTAGAAATGTTGTAGTTTGTAGCACTTCCATAACGTGTCTACTGACAGATATAAGTTAGAACTATACACTACTTTGTATTAGAAATATTGTAGTTTTTATCACATCCATAACGTAACTACTGACAGATATAAGTTAGAACTATACACTACTTTGTATTAGAAATGTTGTAGTTTTTATCTTCCATAACGTGTCTACTGACAGATATAAGTTAGAACTATACACTACTTTGTATTAGAAATGTTGTAGTTTTTATCTTCCATAACGTGTCTACTGACAGATATAAGTTAGAACTATACACTACTTTGTATTAGAAATGTTGTAGTTTTTAGCACTTCCATAACGTGTCTACTGACAGATATAAGTTAGAACTATACACTACTTTGTATTAGAAATGTTGTAGTTTTTATCTTCCATAACGTGTCTACTGACAGATATAAGTTAGAACTGTACACTACTTTGTATTAGAAATGTTGTAGTTTTTATCTTCCATAACGTGTCTACTGACAGATATAAGTTAGAACTGTACACTACTTTGTATTAGAAATGTTGTAGTTTTTAGCACTTCCATAACGTGTCTACTGACAGATATAAGTAATAACTATAAACTACTTTGTATTAGAAATGTTGTAGTTTTTATCACATCCATAACGTGACTACTGACAGATACAAGTTAGAACTATACACTACTTTGTATTAGAAATGTTGTAGTTTTTAGCACTTCCATAACGTGTCTACTGACAGATATAAGTTAGAACTATACACTACTTTGTATTAGAAATGTTGTAGTTTCTAGCACTTCCATAACGTGTCTACTGACAGATATAAGTTAGAACTATACACTACTTTGTACTAGAAATGTTGTAGTTTTTATCACATCCATAACGAGTCTACTGACAGATATAAGTTAGAACTATACACTACTTTGTATTAGAAATGTTGTAGTTTTTATCTTCCATAACGTGTCTACTGACAGATATAAGTTAGAACTATACACTACTTTGTATTAGAAATGTTGTAGTTTTTATCTTCCATAACGTGTCTACTGACAGATATAAGTTAGAACTATACACTACTTTGTATTACAAATGTTGTAGTTTTTAGCACTTCCATAACGTGTCTACTGACAGATATAAGTTAGAACTATACACTACTTTGTATTAGAAATGTTGTAGTTTGTAGCACTTCCATAACGTGTCTACTGACAGATATAAGTTAGAACTATACACTACTTTGTATTAGAAATGTTGTAGTTTTTAGCACTTCCATAACGTGTCTACTGACAGATATAAGTAAGAACTATACACTACTATGTATTAGAAATGTTGTAGTTTTTAGCACTTCCATAACGTGTCTACTGACAGATATAAGTTACAACTATACACTACTTTGTATTAGAAATGTTGTAGTTTTTAGCACTTCCATAACGTGTCTACTGACAGATATAAGTAAGAACTATACACTACTATGTATTAGAAATGTTGTAGTTTTTAGCACTTCCATAACGTGTCTACTGACAGATATAAGTTAGATCTATACACTACTTTGTACTAGAAATGTTGTAGTTTTTATCTTCCATAACGAGTCTACTGACAGATATAAGTTAGAACTATACACTACTTTGTATTAGAAATGTTGTAGTTTGTAGCACTTCCATAACGTGCCTACTGACAGATATAAGTTAGAACTATACACTACTTTGTACTAGAAATGTTGTAGTTTGTAGCACTTCCATAACGTGTCTACTGACAGATATAAGTTAGAACTATACACTACTTTTCGGGAGTTATGTGACTCCAAATAGACAAAAACATCATACATCATTAATGTTGGTGTTATAACCTCACTCAACTTAAAATGAGAGTTATGATCTATTATATGTTTTTATTACATTTATCAAAAGTGTTACTTTGTTATGCGCAACGAGCTGAATACAAATAGATAAATACAGATGAATAAATAAATCTAGATAAATACAGATATTGAGTTCATTCCCAGAGTCTGAGTTGCAGAGATAAACATTGAAATGTAGTAATTTCCATGTAAAAGATCAATGTAATGACTTGATGGCATAATGAGCTCCCCACATATGGATTTAGTGACTTGGTGTGAGCAAGTCATTAGCAGATATCAAACACTCCATGTGGACATCATCAACATGTTAGTGGTGTGTTCCAGGAGATAAGAAACTTCTTTCCAGACAAGATGTATCACTTTGTTCTGTCATCAGATAATAAATAAACATCCCCCCGACCTTCTCCCTCACACCTACACTCGGACTCTTAACCAGGTGACAACATGCATTCTAATAATAACTCTAACTTCCTGTAAACTACTGACACAGGTTTCTACATCCTGTCTTCAATGGTTTTCAAGGTGAAAGTTGATTTTCAAGACAAAAAATTATTTTCAAAGTAAAAGTTGATTTTCAAGACAAAAAATGATTTTCAAAGTAAAAGTTGATTTTCAAGACAAAAAATGATTTTCAAAGTAAAAGTTGATTTTCAAGACAAAAAATGATTTTCAAAGTAAAAGTTGATTTTCAAGACAAAAAATGATTTTCAAGGGAAAAGTTAATTTTCAAGGTAAAAAATTATTTTCAAAGTAAAAGTTGATTTTCAAGACAAAAAATGATTTTCAAAATAAAAGTTGATTTTCAGGACAAAAAATGATTTTCAAGACAAAAAATTATTTTCAAAGTAAAAGTTGATTTTCAAGGTAAAAGTAGATTTTCAAGGTACAAATTATTTTCAAGGTAAAAGTTGATAGTCAAGGCAAAAGTTGATTTTCAAGGTAAAAGTTGATAGTCAAGGTAAAAGTTGCTTTTCAAGGTAAAAGTTGATAGTCAAGGTAAAAGTTGATTTTCAAGGTAAAAGTTGCTTTTCAAGGTAAAAGTTGATAGTCAAGGTAAAAGTTGATTTTCAAGGTAAAAGTTGATTTTCAAGACAAAAAATGATTTTCAAAGTAAAAGTTGATTTTCAAGACAAAAAATGATTTTCAAAGTAAAAGTTGATTTTCAAGACAACAAATGATTTTCAAAGTAAAAGTTGATTTTCAAGACGAAAAAATGATTTTCAAAGTAAACGTTGATTTTCAAGACAAAAAATGATTTTCAAGACAAAAAATGATTTTCAAGGTAAAAGTAGATTTTCAAGGTAAAAATGATTTTCAAAGTAAAAGTTGATTTTCAAGACAAAAAATGATTTTCAAAGTAAAAGTTGATTTTCAAGACAAAAAATGATTTTCAAAGTAAAAGTTGATTTTCAAGACAAAAAAATATTTTCAAAGTAAAAGTTGTTTTTCAAGACAAAAAATGATTTTCAAGACAAAAAATGATTTTCAAGGTAAAAGTTGATTTTCAAGGTAAAAGTAGATTTTCAAGGTAAAAGTAGATTTTCAAGGTAAAAATTATTTTCAAGGTAAAAGTTGATAGTCAAGGTAAAAGTTGATTTTCAAGGTAAAAGTTGATTTTCAAGACAAAAAAATATTTTCAAGGTAAAAGTTGATTTTCAAGACAAAAAATGATTTTCAAAGTAAAAGTTGATTTTCAAGACAAAAAATGATTTTCAAAGTAAAAGTTGATTTTCAAGACAAAAAATGATTTTCAAAGTAAAAGTTGATTTTCAAGACAAAAAATGATTTTCAAAGTAAAAGTTGATTTTCAAGACAAAAAATGATTTTCAAAGTAAAAGTTGATTTCAAAGACAAAAATTATTTTCAAAGTAAAAGTTGATTTTCAAGACAAAAAATGATTTTCAAAGTAAAAGTTGATTTTCAAGACAAAAAATGATTTTCAAGACAAAAAATTATTTTCAAGGTAAAAGTTGATTTTCAAGGTAAAAGTTGATTTCCAAGAAAAAAAATATTTTAAGGTAAAATTTGATTTTCAAGGTAAAAGTTGATTTTCAAGACAAAAGATGATTTTCAAGGTAAAAATTGATTTTCAAGACAAAAAATGATTTTCAAGGTAAAAGTTGATTTTCAAGGTAAACGTTAATTTTAAAGGTAAAAGTTGATTTCCAGGACAAAAAATTATTTTCAAGGTAAAAAAAGATTTTCATGGTAAAAGTTGATTTTCAAGGCAAAAGTTGATTTTCAAAGTAAAGTTGATTTTCAAGACAAAAAAATATTTTCAAGGTAAAAGTTGATTTTCAAGGTAAAAGTTGATTTTCAAGGTAAAAATTATTTTCAAGGTAAACGTTGATTTTCAAGACAAAAAATATTTTCAAGGTAAAAGTAAATTTTCAAGGTAAAAGTGGAATTTCAAGACAAAAAATTATTTTCAAGGTAAAAGTTGATAGTCAAGGTAAAAGTTGATTTTCAAGGTAAAAGTTGATTTTCAAGACAAAAAAATATTTTCAAGGTAAAAGTAGATTTTCAAGGTAAAAATTATTTTCAAGGTAAAAGTTGTTAGTCAAGGTAAAAGTTGATTTTCAAGGTAAAAGTTGTTAGTCAAGGTAAAAGTTGATTTTCAAGGTAAAAGTTGATTTTCAAGACAAAAAATGATTTTCAAAGTAAAAGTTGATTTTCAAGACAAAAAATGATTTTCAAAGTAAAAGTTGATTTTCAAGACAAAAAATGATTTTCAAAGTAAAAGTTGATTTTCAAGACAAAAAATGATTTTCAAAGTAAAAGTTGATTTTCAAGACAAAAAATGATTTTCAAAGTAAAAGTTGATTTCAAAGACAAAAATTATTTTCAAAGTAAAAGTTGATTTTCAAGACAAAAAATGATTTTCAAAGTAAAAGTTGATTTTCAAGACAAAAAATGATTTTCAAGACAAAAAATTATTTTCAAGGTAAAAGTTGATTTTCAAGGTAAAAGTTGATTTCCAAGAAAAAAAATATTTTAAGGTAAAATTTTTAATTTTCAAGGTAAAAGTTGATTTTCAAGACAAAAGATGATTTTCAAGGTAAAAATTGATTTTCAAGGTAAAAGTTGATTTTCAAGACAAAAGATGATTTTCAAGGTAAAAATTGATTTTCAAGACAAAAAATGATTTTCAAGGTAAAAGTTGATTTTCAAGGTAAACGTTAATTTTAAAGGTAAAAGTTGATTTCCAGGACAAAAAATTATTTTCAAGGTAAAAAAAGATTTTCATGGTAAAAGTTGATTTTCAAGGCAAAAGTTGATTTTCAAAGTAAAGTTGATTTTCAAGACAAAAAAATATTTTCAAGGTAAAAGTTGATTTTCAAGGTAAAAGTTGATTTTCAAGGTAAAAATTATTTTCAAGGTAAAAGTTTATTTTCAAGACAAAAAATATTTTCAAGGTAAAAGTAAATTTTCAAGGTAAAAGTGGAATTTCAAGACAAAAAATTATTTTCAAGGTAAAAGTTGATAGTCAAGGTAAAAGTTGATTTTCAAGGTAAAAGTTGATTTTCAAGACAAAAAAATATTTTCAAGGTAAAAGTAGATTTTCAAGGTAAAAATTCTTTTCAAGGTAAAAGTTGTTAGTCAAGGTAAAAGTTGATTTTCAAGGTAAAAGTTGTTAGTCAAGGTAAAAGTTGATTTTCAAGGTAAAAGTTGATTTTCAAGGTAAAAGTTGTTAGTCAAGGTAAAAGTTGATTTTCAAGGTAAAAGTTGATTTTCAAGACAAAACAATATTTTCAAGGTAAACTTTGATAAGACAAAACATGATTTTCAAGGTAAAAGGTGATTTTCAAGACAAACAATTATTTTCAAGACAAAAAATGATTTTCAAGGTAAAAGTTGATTTTAAAGACAAATAATGATTTTCAAGGTAAAAGTTGATTTTCAGGACAAAAAAATATTTTCAAGGTAAAAGATGATTTTCAAAGTAAAAATGATTTTCAAGGTAAAAGTTGATTTTCAAAACAAAAAATTATTTTCAAGGTAAAAGTTGATTTTCAAAGTAAAACTTGATTTTCAAGACAAAATATGATTTTCAAAGTAAAAGTTAATTTTCAAGACAAAAAATTATTTTCAAGGTAAAAGTTGTTTTTCAAAGTAAAAGTTGATTTTCAAAGTAAAAGTTGATTTTCAAGACAAAGATGATTTTCAAAGTAAAAGTTGATTTTCAAGACAAAACTTGATTTTCAAGACAATATATGATTTTCAAGGTAAAAGTTGATTTTCTAGACAAAAAATTATTTCCAAGGTATAAGTTGATAGTCAAGGTAAAAGTTGATTTTCAAGGTAAAAGTTGATTTTTAAGACAAAAAATTATTTTCAAGGTAAAAGTTGATTTTCAAGGTAAAAGTTGATTTTTAAGACAAAAAATGTTTTCAAGGTAAAAGTTAAATGTACACTACTCACACATGTTTCTACTTCCTGTCTTCAATGTACAAACCCTGTTTCCATATGAGTTGGGAAATGGTGTTAGATGTAAATATAAACGGAATACAATGATCCTTTTCAAGCCATATTCAGTTGAATATGCTACAAAGACAACATATTTCATGTTCAAACTCATAAATTATTATTATTTTTTGCAAGTAATAATGAACTTAGAATGTCATGGCTGCAACACGTGCCGGAGTAGTTGGGAAAGGGCATGTTCACCACTGTGTTACATGGCCTTTCCTTTGAACAACACTCAGTAAAGGTTTGGGAAGTGAGGAGACACATTTTTGAAGTGGAATTCTTTCCCATTCTTGCTTGATGTACAGCTTAAGTTGTTCAACAGTCCGGGGGTCTCCCTTCTCACATTGCAGGTGCCACACATTTTCAATGTCTGGACTACAGGCAGGCCAGTCTAGTACCCGCACTCTTTTACTATGAAGCCACGTTGATGGAACACGTGGCTTGGCATTGTCTTGCTGAAATAAGCAGGGGCGTCCATGGTAACGTTGCTTGGATGGCAACATATGTGCTCCAAAAGCTGTATGTACCTTTCAGAATTAATGGTGCCTTCACAGATGTGTAAGTTACCCATGTCTTGGCCACTAATACACCCCCATACCATCACACATGCTGCCTTTTACACTTTCACCCTAGAACAATCCCGATGGTGACGTCAACAGTTTCTAAAAACAATTTGAAATGTGGACTCGTCAGACCACAGAACACTTTTCCACTTTGTATCAGTCCATCTTAGATGAGCTCAGGCCCAGCAAAGCCGACGGCGTTTCTGGGTGTTGTTGATAAACGGTTTTGGCCTTGCATAGGAGAGTTTTAACTTGCACTTACAGATGTAGCGACCAACTGTAGTTACTGACAGTGGGTTTCTGAAGCGTTCCTGAGCCCATGTGGTGATATCCTTTACACACTGATGTGGCTTGTTGATGCAGTACAGCCTGAGGGATGGAAGGTCACGGGCTTAGCTGCTTACCTGCAGTGATTTCTCCACATTCTCTTTGATGATATTACGGAGCGTAGATGGTGAAATCCCTCAATTCCTTGCAATAGCTGCTTGAGAAAGGTTGTTCTTAAACTGTTCAACAATTTGCTCAGGCATTTGTTGACAAAGTGGTGACCCTCGCCCCATCCTTGTTTGTGAATGACTGAGCATTTCATGGAATCTACTTTTATAGCCAATCATGGCACCCACCTGTTCCCAATTAGCCTGCACACCTGTGGGATGTTCCAAATAAGTGTTTGATGAGCATTCCTCAACTTTATCAGTATTTATTGCCACCTTTCCCAACTTCTTTGGCACGTGTTGCTGCCATCAAATTCTAAAGTTAATGATTATTTGCAAAGAAAATAAAGTTTATGAGTTTGAACATGAAATATGTTGTCTTTGTAGCATATTCAACTGAATATGGCTTGAAAAGGATCATTGTATTCCGTTTATATTTACATCTAACACCATTTCCCAACTCATATGGAAACAGGGTTAGTACATTGAAGACAGGAAGTAGAACCTTTTTTGAGTAGTGTACATTCAACTTGTACCTCCAAAATAATTTTTTGTCTGGAAAATCATTTTTTTACCTTGAAAATAATTTTTGGTCTTGAAAATCAACTTTTACCTTGAAAATCTACTTTTACCTCAAAAATGTACTTTTACCTTGAAAATCAACTTTTACCTTGAAAATCATATTTTGTCTTGAAAATCAAGTTTTGTCTTGAAAATCAAGTTTTGTCTTGAAAATCAAGTTTTACTTTGAAAATCTAGTTTTACTTTGAAAATCAAGTTTTACCTTGAAAATAATTTTTTGTTTTGAAAATGAACTTTTACCTTGAAAATAATTTTTACTTTGAAAATCATCCCTTACCTCAAAAATATTTTTTTGTCTTGAAAATCAACTTTTACCTTGAAAATCAACTTTTACCTTGAAAATATTTTTTTGTCTTTAAAATCAACTTTTACCTTGAAAATCATTTTTTGTCTTGAAAATAATTGTATGTCTTGAAAATCAACTTTTACCTTGAAAATCAACTTTTACCTTGAAAATTTTACATTTTCATTTTCAATTTATGAATGTACAACTGTTTGTTTATTTTGTTGATGATTGACCGAAGAATAATAAACTTGAAAATCAAATTTTACCTTGAAAATAATTTTTTGTCTTTAAAATCAACTTTTACCTTGAAAATCAACTTTTACCTTGAAAATCCACTTTTACCTTGAAAATCTACTTTTACCTCAAAAATTTACTTTTACCTTGAAAATCAACTTTTACCTTGAAAATCATATTTTGTCTTGAAAATCAAGTTTTGTCTTGAAAATCAAGTTTTACTTTGAAAATCAAGTTTTACTTTGAAAATCAACTTTTACCTTGAAAATAATTTTTTGTTTTGAAAATGAACTTTTACCTTGAAAATAATTTTTACTTTGAAAATCATCTTTTACCTTGAAAATAATTTTTTGTCTTGAAAATCAACTTTTACCTTGAAAATCAACTTTTACCTTGAAAATCATTTTTTGTCTTTAAAATCAACTTTTACCTTGAAAATCAACTTTTACCTTGAAAATCTACTTTTACCTCAAAAATGTACTTTTACCATGAAAATCAACTTTTACCTTGAAAATCATATTTTGTCTTGAAAATCAAGTTCTGTCTTAAAAATCAAGTTTTACTTTGAAAACCAACTTTTACCTTGAAAATATTTTTTTGTTTTGAAAATGAACTTTTACCTTGAAAATAATTTTTACTTTGAAAATCATCTTTTACCTTGAAAATGATTTTTTGTCTTGAAAATCAACTTTTACCTTGAAAATCAACTTTTACTTTGAAAATCAACTTTTACCTTGAAAATCTTTTTTTTTCTCTTGAAAATCAACTTTTACCTTGAAAATAATTTGTTGTCTTGAAAATCAACTTTTACCTTGAAAATCAACTTTTACCTTGAAAATAATTTTTACTTTGAAAATGATCTTTTACCTTGAAAATAATTTTTTGTCTTGAAAATCAACTTTTACCTTGAAAATCAACTTTTACCTTGAAAATCAACTTTTACCTTGAAAATCATTTTTTGTCTTTAAAATCAACTTTTACCTTGAAAATCAACTTTTACCTTGAAAATCAACTTTTACCTCAAAAATGTACTTTTTACCTTGAAAATCAACTTTTACCTTGAAAATCATATTTTGTCTTGAAAATCAAGTTCTGTCTTAAAAATCAAGTTGTACTTTGAAAATGAACTTTTTCCTTGAAAATATTTTTTTGTTTTGAAAATGAACTTTTACCTTGAAAATAATTTTTACTTTGAAAATCATCTTTTACCTTGAAAATGATTTTTTGTCTTGAAAATCAACTTTTACCTTGAAAATCAACTTTTACTTTGAAAATCAACTTTTACCTTGAAAGTCTTTTTTTTTTTCTTGAAAATCAACTTTTACCTTGAAAATCATTTTTTGTCTTGAAAATCAACTTTCACCTTGAAATAATAAGTAGCCATGGTAACAAACTCAGGAGGTGCACAAACAGGAACTAAAAGGAGTCCAAAACAAACACAAATCATGATCCCGACCACGGATGAAATATGTTGTCTTTGTAGCATATTCAACTGAATATGGCTTGAAAAGGATCATTGTATTCCGTTTATATTTACATCTAACACCATTTCCCAACTCATATGGAAACGGGGTTTGTATTTGCGGCCCTTGCAACCATCTGAAGGGGGCGCCACCACCCAAACTAAATGCTGCTCTGGTCAAAGTTGTGTTTATGTGAAAGTTTCAAGAGTTCAGTTCATTGTTGGACGTGCCCAAGGTGTGTGTTTGGCAGCCAGCACTGAAGTGGTGAGGTGGTCTGGCTCCCCGGGTGGAGGCTGAGTGTGCCTGATGGAACCCCGTCAAGTTGTTCATAGTCTGAAGACTCCATGGTGATCACCTGGCTCAGCATGATGACACAAGAACTCTTCACAGTATTGATCTTGTGGCAGATCTCACTCCAGGAGGACACTCTCTCTTGATCAATCATTCATATTAGGAGGCGGGACTATTCTTCTACTTCCTGTCTTCAATGTACACTCTGCACACATGTTTCTACTTCCTGTCTTCAATGTACACTCTGCACACATGTTTCTACTTCCTGTCTTCAATGTACACTCTGCACACATGTTTCTACTTCCTGTCTTCAATCTACACTACTCACACATGTTTCTACTTCCTGTCTTCAATGTACACTCTGCACACAGGTTTCTACTTCCTGTCTTCAATGTACACTCTGCACACATGTTTCTACTTCCTGTCTTCAATGTACACTCTGCACACATGTTTCTACTTCCTGTCTTCAATGTACACTCTGCACACATGTTTCTACTTCCTGTCTTCAATCTACACTACTCACACATGTTTCTACTTCCTGTCTTCAATGTACACTCTGCACACAGGTTTCTACTTCCTGTCTTCAATGTACACTCTGCACACATGTTTCTACTTCCTGTCTTCAATGTACACTCTGCACACATGTTTCTACTTCCTGTCTTCAATGTACACTCTGCACATGTTTCTACTTCCTGTCTTCAATGATTTTCAAGGTAAAAGTTGATTTTCAAGGTTGATTTTCAAAGTAAAAGTTGATTTTCAAGTTAAAAGTTGATTTTCAAGACAAAAAAAGATTTTCAAGACAAAAAAAGATGTTCAAGGTAAAAGTTGATTTTCAAGGTAAAAGTTGCTTTTCAAGATAAAAGTTGCTTTTCAAGACAAAAAATTATTTTCAAGGTAAAAGTTGATTTTCAAGGTAAAAGTTGCTTTTCAAGATAAAAGTTGCTTTTCAAGACAAAACAATTTTTTCAAGGTTAAAGTTGATTTTTAAGGTAAAAGTAGAATTTCAAGACAAACAGTTATTTTAAGACAAAAAAAGATTTTCAAGGTAAAAGTTGATTTTCAGGGTAAAATATGATTTTCAAGGTAAAAGTTGATTTTCAAGGTAAAAAATGATTTTCAAGGTAAAAGTTGATTTCCAAGAAAACAAATATTTTAAGGTAAAAGTTGATTATCAAGGTAAAAGTTGATTTTCAAGAAAAAAAAATATTTTCAAGGTAATAGTTGATTTTCAAGATAAAAGTTGATTTTCAAGGTAAAAGTGAATTTTCAAGAAAAAAAAAATATTTTCAAGGTAATAGTTGATTTTCAAGATAAAAGTTGATTTTCAAGGTAAAAGTTGATTTTCCGGACCAAAAATGATTTCCAAGGTAAAAGTTGACTTTCAAGGTAAAAAATGATTTTCAAGGTAAAAGTTAATTTTCAAGGTAAAAGTTGATTTCCCAGGAAAAAAAAATGTTTAAGGTAAAAGTTGATTTTCAAGGTAAAAGTTGATTTTCAAGAAAAAAAATATTTTCAAGGTAGTAGTTGATTTTCAAAGTAAAAGATGATTTTCAGGACAAAAAATTATTTTCAAGGTAAAAGTTGATTTTCACGGTAAAAAATGATTTTCATGGTAAAAGTTGATTTTCAAGGCAAAAGTTGATTTTCAAAGTAAAGTTGATTTTCAAGACAAAAAAGATTTTCAAGGTAAAAGTTGATTTTCAAGGTAAAAGTTGATTTTCAAGAAAAACATTTTTTTTTCAAGGTAATAGTTGATTTTCAAGATAAAAGTTGATTTTCAAGAAAAACATTTTTTTTTCAAGGTAATAGTTGATTTTCAAGATAAAAGTTGATTTTCAGGTAAAAGTTGATTTTCCAGACAAAAAAATATTTTCAACGTAAAAGTTGATTTTCAAGGTAAAAAATTATTTTCAAGGTAAAAGTTGATTTTCAAGGTAAAAGTTGATTTCCCAGAAAAAAATATATTTTAAGGTAAAAGTTGATTTTCAAGGTAAAAGTTGATTTTCAAGAAAAAAAAATATTTTCAAGGTAGTAGTTGATTTTCAACGTAAAAGATGATTTTCAGGACAAAAAATGATTTTCAAGGTAAAAGTTGATTTTCAAGGTAAAAAATGATTTTCATGGTAAAAGTTGATTTTCAAGGCAAAAGTTGATTTTCGAAGTAAAGTTGATTTTCAAGACAAAAAAATATTTTCAAGGTAAAAGTTGATTTTCAGGAAAAAAAAAAAAATTTCAAGGTAAAAGTTGATTTTCAGGACAAAAAATGACTTTCAAGGTAAAAGTTGATTTTTAAGGTAAAAATGATTTTCAAGGTAAAAGTTGAATGTACACTACTCACACATGTTTCTACTTCCTGTCTTCAATGTACACTACTCACCCATGTTTTTACTTCCTGTCTTCAATGTACACTCTGCACACATGTTTCTACTTCCTGTCTTCAATGTACACTCTGCACACATGTTTCTACTTCCTGTCTTCAATGTACACTCTGCACACATGTTTCTACTTCCTGTCTTCAATGTACACTCTGCACACATGTTTCTACTTCCTGTGTGACTCCCTCACACCCCTAAGGCGCAGCGCAGCGTCCTTGTGTTTAGTGCAAGACGTGCAGTATTTGCGTGACCTTGAGAGATGGTGGCCGGCCAAGAGCGCTGCAAACAACGCTGCATTTTCCCGGCGGCGGACTCAACTTGTTAATCGGCGGATGATTGCGTTTTTAAAAGGAGATCACAACTCAGGTGGTGGGAGAACTGTGGGCGGACGCCGGACGCTTTGTCCATTAGCCGCTGCCATGTGATGACAATTAGGTATGTCCCGTGTACCGGGGGAAAGGGAGCGGATATGGAATTCATTACACAGCCAGTTAGCCATTTTGCAGGCGCTAAACGCCCTTGTTAAAGTGTATTTTGCCATGGTAACGCAGTAATGACAGCACGGCGCTGTTGTTTAGAGCCACCACCCCCGGTAGAGTTGGCCCTAAGTGGGGCGAGCTGGAGACCGAGGTTACGCACGTGTCACCGTCTGATACGACACAAAATGCATCAGCACGGGGACAAAACTAAGATGGCAAGACAGGCTTCGGTCGGTAATGAGCGCACCCTGTTGTTTGTGGCCCCGTCCGGGTCCAGGGGCCACAAAAGCATAAACACAAAAGCAAATATGTTGTTTTCAAAAATGCTTACATTTCTTTCATTCAGTCATTTTTGTGTTATATCCATGAACAACAGTGGTGTTTTACAATATCTAGCATACTTTCAAACCTTGCCTTACAAACCCCAATTATATATTATTATATTATTAGATTATTATATTATTAGATTATTAGATTATTAGATTATTATATTATATTATTATATGATTATTTTTATCATATTATATTCATATTATATTATTATTATTATATATTATATATTATATATATGTTATTGTTGTTATATCCATGAACAACAGTGTTTTTTTTCCAATATCTAGCATACTTTCAAACCTTGCAATAAAAAACACAATTATATATTATTATTATATTATGTTATATTATTATTATATTATTATTTTTATTATTATATATATTATTATTATTATACATTATATTATTATATATTATTATATATATTATTGTTGTTATA
>NC_084744.1:3588367-3590891 GCF_033978785.1 Entelurus aequoreus
CACATGCTGCCTTTTACACTTTCACCCTGATGGTTCTTTTCCTCTTTGGTCCGGAGGACACGACGTCCACAGTTTCCAAAAACAATTTGAAATGTGGACTCGTCAGACCACAGAACACTTTTCCACTTTGCATCAGTCCATCTTAGATGAGCTCGGGCCCAGCGAAGACGGCTGTGTTTCTGGGTGTTGTTGATAAATGGCAAAAACATGACATTTACTGAAATATTTCAGCTGCTTAAATTAGGTTAGCTCGTGTGGTGTTTTTGTCAAATACTTTCTGAGCTGTAAAAGAAATGCAATATGGAAAAGGCATTGAACGAAATCCCTAAGTGGTGCTAGCTTGTTAGTCAGCTGGATGATGCAACATATCCTGGATGTATATATCTGCATTTTGGGTGCAGTGGTGTGGGTGTTGGCAAAATGCAATTACAATGTTGATGATGTGCATTCAGTAGGACTAAATCATGGAGGTTCAGACTGGCAGAACAAATGCTAGTTTATTTTGGGTATGAGACTATAAAATGTTTTATCTGATGACTGATGGAAACTTACTAACTGATCGATTACTCAGACACGAAAGTAATAGATAGTTGTAGTTGATATTGTAACATTCTCTGACCTTTTTCTAGAATAAATACCCTACTCACTTTGGTCACGTCTAGTCTTAGAGCCCAATCTAAGTCTAAGTCAAGATGTGACCAGTCTAAGTCTAAGACTAGATGTGACCAATATAAGTCTAAGACGAGATGTGACCAATCTAAGTCTCAGACTAGATGTGACCAATCTAAGTCTAAGACTAGATGTGACCAATCTAAGTCTCAGACTAGATGTGATCAAATAAAGTCCAAGACTAGATGTGACCAATCTAAGCTTAAAACTAGATGTGACCAATCTAAGTCCAAGACTAGATGTGACCAATCGTAGTCTAAAAATAGATGTGACCAATCTAAGTCTCAGACTAGATGTGACCAATCTAAGTCTCAGACTCGATGTGACCAATCTAAGTCTAAGACTAGATGTGATCAAATAAAGTTCAAGACTAGATGTGACCAGTCTAAGCCTAAAACTAGATGTGACCAATCTAAGTCCAAGACTAGATGTGACCAATCTTAGTCTAAAAATAGATGTGACCAATCTAAGTCTAAGACTAAATGTGACCAATTTAAGTCTAAGACTAGATGTGACCAATCTGAGTCTAAGACTAGATGTGACCAATCTAAGTCTAATACTAAATCTGACCAATCTAAGTCCAAAACTAGATGTGACCAATCTAAGTCTAAGACGAGATGTGACCAATCTAAGTCTAAGACTAGATGTGACCAATCTAAGTCTAATACTAAATCTGACCAATCTAAGTCTAAAACTAGATGTGACCAATCGAAGTCTCAGACTAGATGTGACCAATCTAAGTCTCAGACTAGATGTGACCAATCTAAGTATAAGACTAGATGTGATCAAATAAAGTCCAAGACTAGATGTGACCAGTCTAAGCCTAAAACTAGATGTGACCAATCTAAGTCTTAGACTAAATGTGACCAATCTAAGTCTAAGACTAGATGTGATCAAATAAAGTCCAAAACTAGATGTGACCAATCTAAGTCTAAGACTAAATGTGACCAATCTAAGTCTAAGACTAAATGTGACCAATCTAAGTCTGAGACTAGATGTGACCAATCTAAGTCTAAGACTAGATGTGACCAATCTAAGTCCAAGACTAGATGTGACCAATCTTAGTCTAAAAATAGATGTGACCAATCTAAGTCTAAGACTAAATGTGACCAATTTAAGTCTAAGACTAGATGTGACCAATCTGAGTCTAAGACTAGATGTGACCAATCTAAGTCCAAGACTAGATGTGACCAATCTTAGTCTAAAAATAGATGTGACCAATCTAAGTCTAAGACTAAATGTGACCAATCTAAGTCTAAGACTAAATGTGACCAATTTAAGTCTAAGACTAGATGTGACCAATCTAAGTCCAAGACTAGATGTGACCAATCTTAGTCTAAAAATAGATGTGACCAATCTAAGTCTAAGACTAAATGTGACCAATCTAAGTCTAAGACTAGATGTGACCAATCTAAGTCTAAGACTAGATGTGACCAATCTAAGTCTAATACTAAATCTGACCAATCTAAGTCTAAAACTAGATGTGACCAATATAAGTCTAAGACGAGATGTGACCAATCTAAGTCTCAGACTAGATGTGACCAATCTAAGTCTTGGACTAGATGTGACCAATCTAAGTCTAAGACTAGATGTGATCAAATAAAGTCCAAGACTAGATGTGACCAATCTAAGCTTAAAACTAGATGTGACCAATCTAAGTCCAAGACTAGATGTGACCAGTCTTAGTCTAAAAATAGATGTGACCAATATAAGTCCAAGACTAAATGTGACCAATTTAAGTCTAAGACTACATGTGACCAATCTAAGTCTAACACTAAATCTGACCAATCTAAGTCTAAGACTAGATGTGATCAAATAAAGTCCAAGACTAGATGTGACCAATCTAAATCTCAGA
>NC_084744.1:3590911-3617792 GCF_033978785.1 Entelurus aequoreus
GTCTTGAAAATCAAGTTTACTTTGAAAATCAACTTTTACCTTGAAAAATAATTTTTTGTTTTGAAAATCAACTTTTACCTTGAAAATATATTTTTCTTTGAAAATCAACTTTTACCTTGAAAATAATTTTTTGTCTTGAAAATCAACTTTTACCTTGAAAATCATATTTTACCTTGAAAATCATTTTTTGTCTTTAAAATAAACTTTTACCTTGAAAATCAACTTTTACCTTGAAAATCTACTTTTACCTCAAAAATGTACTTTTACCTTGAAATCAACTTTTACCTTGAAAATCATATTTTGTCTTGAAAATCAAGTTTTGTCTTGAAAATTAAGTTTCACTTTGAAAATGAACTTTTACCTTGAAAATAATTTTTTGTTTTGAAAATGAACTTTTACCTTGAAAATCAACTTTTACTTTGAAAATCAACTTTTACCTTGAAAATCTTTTTTTTTTCTTGAAAATCAACTTTTACCTTGAAAATCAACTTTTACCTTGAAAATCATATTTTGTCTTGAAAATCATTTTTTTGTCTTTAAAATCAACTTTTAGCTTGAAAATCATATTTTGTCTTGAAAATCAAGTTTAACTTTGAAAATCAACTTTTACCTTGAAAATAATTTTTTGTTTTGAAAATGAACTTTTACCTTGAAAAAAAATGTTTACTTTGAAAATCATCTTTTACCTTGAAAATAATTTTTTGTCTTGAAAATCAACTTTTAGCTTGAAAATCATATTTTGTCTTGAAAATCAAGTTTTACTTTGAAAATCAACTTTTAGCTTGAAAATATTTTTTTGTCTTGAAAATCAACTTTTACCTTGAAAATCAATTTTTACCTTGAAAATAATTTTTTGTTTTGAAAATGAACTTTTACCTTGAAAATCAACTTTTACTTTGAAAATCAACTTTTACCTTGAAAATCTTTTTTTTTTCTTGAAAATCAACATTTACCTTGAAAATCAACTTTTACCTTGAAAATCATATTTTGTCTTGAAAATCAAGTTTTGTCTTGAAAAGTAAGTTTTACTTTGAAAATCAACTTTTACCTTGAAAATAATTTTTTGTTTTGAAAATGAACTTTTACCTTGAAAATCAACTTTTACTTTGAAAATCAACTTTTACCTTGAAAATCTTTTTTTTTTCTTGAAAATCAACTTTTACCTTGAAAATCAACTTTTACCTTGAAAATCATATTTTGTCTTGAAAATCATTTTTTGTCTTTAAAATCAACTTTTAGCTTGAAAATCATATTTTGTCTTGAAAATCAAGTTTTACTTTGAAAATCAACTTTTACCTTGAAAATCATTTTTTTGTTTTAAAAATGAACTTTTACCTTGAAAAAAAATTTTACTTTGAAAATCATCTTTTACCTTGAAAATAATTTTTTGTCTTGAAAATCAACTTTTACCTTGAAAATCAACTTTTACCTTGAAAATAATTTTTTGTTTTGAAAATGAACTTTTACCTTGAAAATCAACTTTTACTTTGAAAATCAACTTTTACCTTGAAAATCTTTTTTTTTTTTCTTGAAAATCAACATTTACCTTGAAAATCAACTTTTACCTTGAAAATCATATTTTGTCTTGAAAATCAAGTTTTGTCTTGAAAATTAAGTTTTACTTTGAAAATCAACTTTTACCTTGAAAATAATTTTTTGTTTTGAAAATGAACTTTTACCTTGAAAATCAACTTTTACTTTGAAAATCAACTTTTACCTTGAAAATCTTTTTTTTTTCTTGAAAATCAACTTTTACCTTGAAAATCAACTTTTACCTTGAAAATCATATTTTGTCTTGAAAATCATTTTTTTGTCTTTAAAATCAACTTTTAGCTTGAAAATCATATTTTGTCTTGAAAATCAAGTTTTACTTTGAAAATCAACTTTTACCTTGAAAATATTTTTTTGTTTTAAAAATGAACTTTTACCTTGAAAAAAAATTTTACTTTGAAAATCATCTTTTACCTTGAAAATAATTTTTTGTCTTGAAAATCAACTTTTACCTTGAAAATCAACTTTTACCTTGAAAATAATTTTTTGTTTTGAAAATCAACTTTTACCTTGAAAATAATTTTTTGTCTTGAAAATCAACTTTCACCTTGAAATAATAAGTAGCCATGGTAACAAACTCAGGGGGTGCACAAACAGGAACTAAAAGGAGTCCAAAACAAACTCAAAATCATGATCCCGACCCACGGATGAAAATATGTTGTCTTTGTAGCATATTCAACTGAATATGGCTTGAAAAGGATTTGCAAATCATTGTATTCTGTTTATATTTACATCTAACACCATTTCCCAACTCATATGGAAACGGGGTTTGTATTTGCGGCCCTTGCAACCATCTGAAGGGGGCGCCACCACCCAAACTAAATGCTGCTTATTGCGCTCTTGTGTTTATGTGAAAGTTTCAAGAGTTCAGTTCATTGTTGGACGTGCCCAAGGTGTGTGTTTGGCAGCCAGCACTGAAGTGGTGAGGTGGTCTGGCTCCCCGGGTGGAGGCTGAGTGTGCCTGATGGAACCCCGTCAAGTTGTTCATAGTCTGAAGACTCCATGGTGATCACCTGGCTCAGCGTGATGACACAAGAACTCTTCACAGTATTGATCTTGTGGCAGATCTCACTCCAGGAGGACACTCTCTCTTGATCAATCATTCATATTAGGAGGCGGGACTTTTTTTCTACTTCCTGTCTTCAATGTACACTCTGCACACATGTTTCTACTTCCTGTCTTCAATGTACACTCTGCACACATGTTTCTACTTCCTGTCTTCAATGTACACTCTGCACACATGTTTCTACTTCCTGTCTTCAATGTACACTCTGCACACATGTTTCTACTTCCTGTCTTCCATGTACACTTTGCACACATGTTTCTACTTCCTGTCTTCAATGTACACTCTGCACACATGTTTCTACTTCCTGTCTTCAATGTACACTCTGCACACATGTTTCTGACTTCCTGTCTTCAATGTACACTCTGCACATGTTTCTACTTCCTGCCTTCAATGATTTTCAAGGTAAAAGTTGTATTTCAAGGTTGATTTTCAAAGTAAAAGTTGATTTTCAAGGTAAAAGTTGATTTTCAAGACAAAAAAAGATTTTCAAGACAAAAAAAGATGTTCAAGGTAAAAGTTGATTTTCAAGGTAAAAGTTGCTTTTCAAGATAAAAGTTGAATTTCAAGACAAAAAAAGATTTTCAAGGTAAAAGTTGATTTTCAAGGTAAAATATGATTTTCAAGGTAAAAGTTGATTTCAAGGTAAAAAATGATTTTCAAGGTAAAAGTTGATTTCCAAGAAAACAAATATTTTAAGGTAAAAGTTGATTATCAAGGTAAAAGTTGATTTTCAAGAAAAAAAAAATATTTTCAAAATAATAGTTGATTTTCAAGATAAAAGTTGATTTTCAAGGTAAAAGTGAATTTTCAAGAAAAAAAAATATTTTCAAGGTAATAGTTGATTTTCAAGATAAAAGTTGATTTTCAAGGTAAAAGTTGATTTTCCGGACCAAAAATGATTTCCAAGGTAAAAGTTGACTTTCAAGGTAAAAAATGATTTTCAAGGTAAAAGTTGATTTTCAAGGTAAAAGTTAATTTTCAAGAAAAAAAAATATTTTCAAGGTAGTAGTTGATTTTCAAAGTAAAAGATGATTTTCAGGACAAAAAATTATTTTCAAGGTAAAAGTTGATTTTCACGGTAAAAAATGATTTTCATGGTAAAAGTTGATTTTCAAGGCAAATTTGATTTTCAAAGTAAAGTTGATTTTCAAGACAAAAAAAGATTTTCAAGGTAAAAGTTGATTTTCAAGGTAAAAGTTGATTTTCAAGGTAAAATATGATTTTCAAGGTAAAAGTTGATTTTCAAGGTAAAAAATGATTTTCAAGGTAAAAGTTGATTTCCAAGAAAACAAATATTTTAAGGTAAAAGTTGATTATCAAGGTAAAAGTTGATTTTCAAGAAAACATTTTTTTTTTCAAAATAATAGTTGATTTTCAAGATAAAAGTTGATTTTCAAGGTAAAAGTGAATTTTAAGAAAAAAATATTTTTTTTCAAGGTAATAGTTGATTTTCAAGATAAAAGTTGATTTTCAAGGTAAAAGTTGATTTTCCGGACCAAAAATGATTTCCAAGGTAAAAGTTGACTTTCAAGGTAAAAAATGATTTTCAAGGTAAAAGTTGATTTTCAAGGTAAAAGTTGATTTTCAAGAAAAAAAAATATTTTCAAGGTAGTAGTTGATTTTCAAAGTAAAAGATGATTTTCAGGACAAAAAATTATTTTCAAGGTAAAAGTTGATTTTCACGGTAAAAAATGATTTTCATGGTAAAAGTTGATTTTCAAGGCAAATTTGATTTTCAAAGTAAAGTTGATTTTCAAGACAAAAAAGATGTTCAAGGTAAAAGTTGATTTTCAAGGTAAAATATGATTTTCAAGGTAAAAGTTGATTTTCAAGGTAAAAAATGATTTTCAAGGTAAAAGTTGATTTCCAAGAAAACAAATATTTTAAGGTAAAAGTTGATTATCAAGGTAAAAGTTGATTTTCAAGAAAAAATTTTTTTTTTCAAAATAATAGTTGATTTTCAAGATAAAAGTTGATTTTCAAGGTAAAAGTGAATTTTTAAGAAAAAAAAAAAGTTTTCAAGGTAATAGTTGATTTTCAAGATAAAAGTTGATTTTCAAGGTAAAAGTTGATTTTCCGGACCAAAAATGATTTCCAAGGTAAAAGTTGACTTTCAAGGTAAAAAATGATTTTCAAGGTAAAAGTTGATTTTCAAGGTAAAAGTTGATTTTCAAGAAAAAAAAATATTTTCAAGGTAGTAGTTGATTTTCAAAGTAAAAGATGATTTTCAGGACAAAAAATTATTTTCAAGGTAAAAGTTGATTTTCACGGTAAAAAATGATTTTCATGGTAAAAGTTGATTTTCAAGGCAAAAGTTGATTTTCAAAGTAAAGTTGATTTTCAAGACAAAAAAAGATTTTCAAGGTAAAAGTTGATTTTCAAGGTAAAAAATGATTTTCAAGGTAAAAGTTGATTTTCAAGAAAAACATTTTTTTGTCAAGTTAATAGTTGATTTTCAAGATAAAAGTTGATTTTCAGGTAAAAGTTGATTTTCCAGACAAAAAAATATTTTCAACGTAAAAGTTGATTTTCAAGGTAAAAAATGATTTTCAAGGTAAAAGTTGATTTTCAAGGTAAAAGATTATTTTCAGGACAAAAAATGATTTTCAAGGTAAAAGTTGATTTTCAAGGTAAAAAATTATTTTCATGGTAAAAGTTGATTTTCAAGGCAAAAGTTGATTTTCAAAGTAAAGTTGATATTCAAGACAAAAAAATATTTTCAAGGTAAAAGTTGATTTCCAAGAAAAAAAAATATTTTAAGCTAAAAGTTGATTTTCAAGGTAAAAGTTGATTTTCAAGAAGAAAAAAAAACATTTTCAAGGTAATAGTTGATTTTCAAGGTAAAAGTTGATTTTCAAGGTAAAAGTTGATTTTCAGGACAAAAAATGACTTTCAAGGTAAAAGTTGATTTTTAAGGTAAAAAATGATTTTCAAGGTAAAAGTTCAATGTACACTACTCACACATGTTTCTACTTCCTGTCTTCAATGTACACTCTGCACACATGTTTCTACTTCCTGTCTTCAATGTACACTCTGCACACATGTTTCTACTTCCTGTCTTCAATGTACACTCTGCACACATGTTTCTACTTCCTGTCTTCAATGTACACTCTGCACACATGTTTCTACTTCCTGTCTTCAATGTACACTCTGCACACATGTTTCTACTTCCTGTCTTCAATGTACACTCTGCACACATGTTTCTACTTCCTGTGTGACTCCCTCACACCCCTAAGGCGCAGCGCAGCGTCCTTGTGTTTAGTGCAAGACGTGCAGTATTTGCGTGACCTTGAGAGATGGTGGCCGGCCAAGAGCGCTGCAAACAACGCTGCATTTTCCCGGCGGCGGACTCAACTTGTTAATCGGCGGATGATTGCGTTTTTAAAAGGAGATCACAACTCAGGTGGTGGGAGAACTGTGGGCGGACGCCGGACGCTTTGTCCATTAGCCGCTGCCATGTGATGACAATTAGGTATGTCCCGTGTACCGGGGGAAAGGGAGCGGATATGGAATTCATTACACCAGCCAGTTAGCCCATTTTGCAGGCGCTAAACGCCCTTGTTAAAAGTGTATTTGCCATGGTAACGCAGTAATGACAGCACGGCGCTGTTGTTTAGAGCCACCACCCCCGGTAGAGTTGGCCCTAAGTGGGGCGAGCTGGAGACCGAGGTTACGCACGTGTCACCGTCTGATACCGACACAAAATGCATCAGCACGGGGACAAAACTAAGATGGCAAGACAGGCTTCGGTCGGTAATGAGCGCACCCTGTTGTTTGTGGCCCCGTCCGGGTCCAGGGGCCACAAAAGCATAAACACAAAAGCAAATATGTTGTTTTCAAAAATGCTTACATTTCTTTCATTCAGTCATTATTGTTGTTATATCCATGAACAACTGTGGTGTTTTACAATATCTAGCATACTTTCAAACCTTGCCTTACAAACCCCAATTATATATTATTATATTATTATATTATTATATTATTATATTATTATATTATTATATTATATTATTATTATATTATTATATGATTATTTTTTATCATATTATATTATCATATTGTATTATTGTATTATATTATCATATTATATTATTATTATTATATATTATATTATTATATATATGTTATTGTTGTTATATCCATGAACAACAGTGTTTTTTTCCAATATCTAGCATACTTTCAAACCTTGCCATAAAAACCCCAATTATATATTATTATTATATTATATTATATTATTATTATATTATTATTTTTATTATTATATTATATTATTATTATTATACATTATATTATTATATTTTATTATATATATTATTGTTGTTATATCCATGAACAACAGTGGTGTTTTACAATATCTAGCATACTTTCAAACCTTGCCTTACAAACCCCAATTATATATTGTTATATTATTATATTATTATATTATTATATTATTATATTATATTATTATTATATTATTATATGATTATTTTTATCATATTATATTATCATATTATATTATTGTATTATATTATCATATTATATTATTATTATTATATATTATATTATTATATATATGTTATTGTTGTTATATCCATGAACAACAGTGTTTTTTTCCAATATCTAGCATACTTTTGTCATGTCTGTGTTAATCATGTTTTTGTTTTGCTTGGGTTTTGGGCTCTTTTTTTAGTTCCTGGTTGCACTTCCTTGTTTGGTTTGGTTTCCATGGTCACCCATTAGTTTTCACCTGTCTTGTCACGCACCTGTTTCGAGTCACGCACCTGTTTTCACTGATCACGTCACTATTTAAATCTGTCTGTTTCTGTTGTTCGTCCTGGTGTCCTCACACTATTTCATCACTCTGCTCCATGTCTTGTCACAGTTCTTTACCAAGTAAGTTTTGTTCATTTATGCCACAGTTAGTGTTTTTGTTTTATTGTTCATAGTTTTTGTGCCCACGTGCATGTCTTTTGTTTCATAGTCAAGTTTGTATTTCCGCCTTTGTGTGCGCCTTTTGTTTGCTTCCTTTTTTTGTAGTTTATTAGTGTTAAAAAATAAATAATGTATTTAAATTCACGCCTTGCCAGCGCCAATTTTCCTTTGCCTTCTGGGAGAACAAACCACGCCATAGACCCAGTCGTGACAACTTTCAAACCTTGCCATAAAAACCCCAATTATATATTATTATTATATTATATTATATTATTATTATATTATTATTTTTATTATTATATTATATTATTATTATTATACATTATATTATTATATTTTATTATATATATTATTGTTGTTATATCCATGAACAACAGTGGTGTTTTACAATATCTAGCATACTTTCAAACCTTGCCTTACAAACCCCAATTATATATTATTATCATTATATTATATTATTGTTATTATTATTATTATATTATTTTATTATTATTATTATATTATTATTTGTATTATTATATTAGATTATTATTATATATTATATTATATATTATTATATATATATTATTGTTGTTATATACATGAACAACAGTGGTGTTTTACAATATCTAGCATACTTTCAAACCTTGCCTTACAAACCCCAATTATATATTATTATATTATTATATTATTATATTATATTATTATTATATTATTATATGATTATTTTTATCATATTATATTATCATATTATATTATTGAATTATATTATCATATTATATTATTATTATTATATATTATATTATTATGTATATGTTATTGTTGTTATATCCATGAACAACAGTGTTTTTTTTCCAATATCTAGCATACTTTCAAACCTTGCCATAAAAACCCCAATTATATATTATTATTATATTATATTATATTATTATTATATTATTATTTTTATTATTATATTATATTATTATTATTATACATTATATTATTATATTTTATTATATATATTATTGTTGTTATATCCATGAACAACAGTGGTGTTTTCCGATATCTAGCATACTTTCAAACCTTGCCGTATAAACCCCAATTATATATTATTATCATTATTTTATATTATTGTTATTATTATTATATTATTTTATAATTATTATTATATTATTATTTTTATTATGATATTATATTATTATTATTATTATTATTATATATTATATTATATATTATTATATATATTATTGTTGTTATATCCATGAACAACTGTGGTGTTTTACAATATCCAGCATACTTTCAAACCTTGCCTTACAAACCCCAATTATATATTATTATATTATTATATTATTATATTATTATATTATATTATTATTATATTATTATATGATTATTTTTTATCATATTATATTATCATATTATATTATTGTATTATATTATCATATTATATTATTATTATTATATATTATATTATTATATATATGTTATTGTTGTTATATCCATGAACAACAGTGTTTTTTTCCAATATCTAGCATACTTTCAAACCTTGCCATAAAAACCCCAATTATATATTATTATTATATTATATTATATTATTTATATATTATTATTTTTATTATTATATTATATTATCATTATCATACATTATATTATTCTATTTTATTATATATATTATTGTTGTTATACCCATGAACAACAGTGGGGTTTTCCGATATCTAGCATACTTTCAAACCTTGCCATATAAACCCCAATTATATATTATTGTCATTATATTATATTATTGTTATTATTATTATATTATTGTATTATTATTATTATATTATATTATTATTATTATTATTATTATTATATATTATATTATATATTATTATATATATTATTGTTGTTATATCCATGAACAACAGTGGTGTTTTCCGATATTTAGCATACTTTCAAATCTTGCCATATAAACCCCAATTATATATTATATTATTATATTATATTATTGTTATTATTATTATATTATTATATTAAAATATGATATTATTATTATTATATATTATATTATTATACATTATTATATATATTATTGTTGTTATTTCCATGAACAACAGTGGTGTTTTCCGATATATAGCATACTTTCAAACCTTGCCATATAAACCCAAATTATATATTATTATGTTATATTATTGTTATTATTATTATATTATTATATTATATTATTATAATAATATATTATATTATTATACATTATTATATATATTATTGTTGTTATACCCATGAACAATGGTGGTGTTTTCCGATATCTAGCATACTTTCAAACCTTGCCATATAAACCCCAATTATATATTATTATCATTATATTATACTATTGTTATTATTATTATATTATTTTATTATTATTATTATATTATTGTTTGTATTATTATATTATATTATATTATTATTATTATTATTATTATTATTATTATTATTATTATTATTATTATTATTATTATATATTATATTATATATTATTATATATATTATTGTTGTTATATCCATGAACAACAGTGGTGTTTTCCGATATCTAGCATACTTTCAAACGTTGCCATATAAACCCCAATTATATATTACTATATTATATTATTGTTATTATTATTATTATTATATTATTATATTATATTATTATAATTATATATTATATTATTATACATTATTATATATATTATTGTTGTTATATCCATGAACAACAGTGGTGTTTTCCGATATTTAGCATACTTTCAAACCTTGCCATATAAACCCCAATTATATATTATTATATTATATTATTGTTATTATTATTATATTATTATATTATTATATTATATTATTATAATTATATATTATATTATTATACATTATTATATATATTATTGTTGTTATATCCATGAACAACAGTGGTGTTTTCCGATATCTAGCATACTTTCAAACCTTGCCATATAAACCCCAATTATATATTATTATCATTATATTATATTATTGTTATTAATATTATATTATTTTATTATTATTATTATTATATTATTATTATTATTATTATATTATATTATTATTATTATATATTATATTATATATTATTATATATATTATTGTTGTTATATCCATGAACAACAGTGGTGTTTTCCGATATTTAGCATACTTTCAAACCTTGCCATATAAACCCCAATTATATATTATTATTTTATATTATTGTTATTATTATATTATTATATTAATATATCATATTATTATTATTGTATATTATTATTATCATACATTATTATATATATTATTGTTGTTATATCCATGAACAACAGTGGTGTTTTCCGATATCTAGCATACTTTCAAACCTTGCCATATAAACCCAAATTATATATTATTATATTATATTATTGTTATTATTATTATATTATTATATTATATTATTATAATTATATATTATATTATTATACATTATTATATATTTATTATTGTTGTTATACCCATGAACAACAGTGGTGTTTTCCGATATCTAGCATACTTTCAAACCTTGCCATACAAACTCAAATTATATATTTTTATATTATTATTATATTATATTTATATTATTATATTATTATTATTATTTTATTATATTAATATATTATTATCTGTATTATTATATTATATTATTAGTATATTATATTATTATTATTATTATGTATTATATTATTATATGTGTTATTGTTGTTATATCCATGAACAACAGTGTGTCACGACCCGAAAAGGACTCTGGACACGGATGCAGGAGTTCGGAAACAGATATTTATTCCAACAAGGGAAGGGGTCCAAAAAGGGAGAAACAAAACAGGCTATCAAAAACAGAACTAACCTGACCTCTAAACTAACAAAAATATAACAACTCAAAATGCGGAAGGAAAAAAGGTGCTAAGAATACAAAACCATTTTCTACCGCTTATTCCCTTTGGGGTGGCGGGGGGCGCTGGAGCCTATCTCAGCTACAATCGGGCGGAAGGCGGGGTACACCCTGGATAAGTCGCCACCTCATCGCAGGACGAGAGGGAGTAAACATTTCAAAATAAAACAGAAAATGACCGGACAACATGAAACCTGAGGAAACCCAGACCAGACTTCACCCAAGTGGTGTTTTCCAATATCTAGCATGCTTTCAAACTTTGCCATATAAACCCCAATTAGTTCATGTTGGCCATTTCAAGAGGAACTGCACTTTTTTGGGGGGAAGTTTGCCTGTCATTTGACGTCTTAGGTTTTGTTTTTTTAAGATGGAAAAACACTTTTCGAATGTATTTATTTACAGATAGACAACACATTGCGTTGCATTATTGTTTCTTTTGTTAATATCAGAGTCTGCATAAAGGTCATCCCCAGAAGCCTAAGACCCACAGTTAAAATACGCATCATCATATAATAATTAAAATACAGTACAATGCACTTCCTTTCCAAATCTACCCACCAAATACACATTTTACATTTACAATGTCATACCAACCTACTTACAGGTTGACGTTTATAATGAAGGTATCTTTAAATCCACCAAATCAGTCTCAATACCCGATTATGGAAATTTTAAAAGTGCATCTTGAAGATCTACAAAAATCTCATGATTTCTTTTATATACACCTTTATTTGTAAAGTTCAATATTTACAAACAAACATATGAACAAGGACAATTAAAAGAAGTACAAAACAGTACAATACAGCGCCCGGGGGTTGGTAATTCAATAAAGTAATTATAGTATAATGTAAGAAATGTGTATACTGTATATGTATGTATATATGTATGTATATACACATGTCTGGACTACAGGCAGGCCAGTCTAGTACCCGCACTCTTTTACAGAAATGTGTATACTGTACATGTATGTATATATGTATGTATATACACATGTCTGGACTACAGGCAGGCCAGTCTAGTACCCGCATCGTCTTGCTGAAATAAGCAGGGGCGTCCATGATAACGTTGCTTGGATGGCAACATATGTTGCTCCAAAAGCTGTATGTACCTTTCAGCATTAATGGTGCCTTCACAGATGTGTAAGTTACCCATGTCTTGGCCACTAATACACCCCCATACCATCACACATGCTGCCTTTTACACTTTCACCCTGATGGTTCTTTTCCTCTTTGGTCCGGAGGACACGACGTCCACAGTTTCCAAAAACAATTTGAAATGTGGACTCGTCAGACCACAGAACACTTTTCCACTTTGCATCAGTCCATCTTAGATGAGCTCGGGCCCAGCGAAGACGGCTGTGTTTCTGGGTGTTGTTGATAAATGGCAAAAACATGACATTTACTGAAATATTTCAGCTGCTTAAATTAGGTTAGCTCGTGTGGTGTTTTTGTCAAATACTTTCTGAGCTGTAAAAGAGATGCAATATGGAAAAGGCATTGAACGAAATCCCTAAGTGGTGCTAGCTTGTTAGTCAGCTGGATGATGCAACATATCCTGGATGTAAATATCTACATTTTGGGTGCAGTGGTGTGGGTGTTGGCAAAATGCAATTACAATGTTGATGATGTGCATTCAGTAGGACTAAATCATGGAGGTTCAGACAGGCAGAACAAATGCTAGTTTATTTTGGGTATGAGACTATAAAATGTTTTATCTGATGACTGATGGAAACTTACTAACTGATCGATTACTCAGACACGAAAGTAATAGATAGTTGTAGTTGATATTGTAACATTCTCTGACCTTTTTCTAGAATAAATACCCTACTCACTTTGGTCACGTCTAGTCTTAGAGCCCAATCTAAGTCTCAGACTAGATGTGACCAATCTAAGTCTCAGACTAGATGTGATCAAATAAAGTCCAAGACTAGATGTGACCAATCTAAGCTTAAAACTAGATGTGACCAATCTAAGTCCAAGACTAGATGTGACCAATCGTAGTCTAAAAATAGATGTGACCAATCTAAGTCTCAGACTAGATGTGACCAATCTAAGTCTCAGACTCGATGTGACCAATCTAAGTCTAAGACTAGATGTGATCAAATAAAGTTCAAGACTAGATGTGACCAGTCTAAGCCTAAAACTAGATGTGACCAATCTAAGTCCAAGACTAGATGTGACCAATCTTAGTCTAAAAATAGATGTGACCAATCTAAGTCTAAGACTAAATGTGACCAATTTAAGTCTAAGACTAGATGTGACCAATCTGAGTCTAAGACTAGATGTGACCAATCTAAGTCTAATACTAAATCTGACCAATCTAAGTCCAAAACTAGATGTGACCAATCGAAGTCTAAGACGAGATGTGACCAATCTAAGTCTCAGACTAGATGTGACCAATCTAAGTATAAGACTAGATGTGATCAAATAAAGTCCAAGACTAGATGTGACCAGTCTAAGCCTAAAACTAGATGTGACCAATCTAAGTCTTAGACTAAATGTGACCAATCTAAGTCTAAGACTAGATGTGATCAAATAAAGTCCAAAACTAGATGTGACCAATCTAAGTCTAAGACTAAATGTGACCAATCTAAGTCTAAGACTAAATGTGACCAATCTAAGTCTGAGACTAGATGTGACCAATCTAAGTCTAAGACTAGATGTGATCAAATAAAGTCCAAGACTAGATGTGACCAGTCTAAGCCTAAAACTAGTTGTGACCAATCTAAGTCCAAGACTAGGTGTGACCAATCTTAGTCTAAAAATAGATGTGACCAATCTAAGTCTAAGACTAAATGTGACCAATCTAAGTCTAAGACTAAATGTGACCAATTTAAGTCTAAGACTAGATGAGACCAATCTAAGTCCAAGACTAGATGTGACCAATCTTAGTCTAAAAATAGATGTGACCAATCTAAGTCTAAGACTAAATGTGACCAATCTAAGTCTAAGACTAGATGTGACCAATCTAAGTCTAAGACTAGATGTGACCAATCTAAGTCTAATACTAAATCTGACCAATCTAAGTCTAAAACTAGATGTGACCAATATAAGTCTAAGACGAGATGTGACCAATCTAAGTCTCAGACTAGATGTGACCAATCTAAGTCTAAGACTAGATGTGATCAAATAAAGTCCAAGACTAGATGTGACCAATCTAAGCTTAAAACTAGATGTGACCAATCTAAGTCCAAGACTAGATGTGACCAGTCTTAGTCTAAAAATAGATGTGACCAATATAAGTCCAAGACTAAATGTGACCAATTTAAGTCTAAGACTAGATGTGACCAATCTAAGTCTAAGTCTAAATCTGACCAATCTAAGTCTAAGACTAGATGTGATCAAATAAAGTCCAACACTAGATGTGACCAATCTAAATCTCAGACTAGATGTGACCAATCTAAGTCTTGGACTAGATGTGACAAATCTAAGTCTAAGACTAGATGTGATCAAATAAAGTCCAAGACTAGATGTGACCAATCTAAGCTTAAAACTAGATGTGACCAATCTAAGTCCAAGACTAGATGTGACCAGTCTTAGTCTAAAAATAGATGTGACCAATATAAGTCCAAGACTAAATGTGACCAATTTAAGTCTAAGACTAGATGTGACCAATCTAAGTCTATGAATTGATGTGACCAATCTAAGCCTAAGACTAGATGTGACCAATCTAAGTCTAAGTCTAGATGTGACCAATGTAAGTCTAAGACTAGATGGGACCAATCTTAGTCTAAAACTAGATGTGACCAATCTCAGTATAAGAATAGATGGGACCAATCTAAGTCTAAAACTAGATGTGACCAATCTAAGTCTAAGACTAGATGTGACCTGTCTAAGACTAAGACTAGATGTGACCAGTCTAAGTCTAAGACTAGCTGTGACCAATCTAAGTCTAAGACTAGATGTGACCAATGTATGTCTAAGACTAGATATGACCAGTCAAAGTCTAAGACTAGCTGTGACCAATCTAAGTCTAAGACTAGATGTGACCAGTCTAAGTCTAAGACTAGATGTGACCAATATAATTCTAAGACTAGATGTGACCAATGACAATGTCATGACATGTACTCATGCTTGACTTGGGCATTTACGTTATGGATTAATTTGAGTCTGTTTGGATCACTTCTATGATGCAATGTTAGAAGGTAGAAGGTAAATGGAATAAAGTTAGAAGGTAAAATGGAATACAGGTAGAAGGTAAATGGAATAAAGTTAGTAGGTAAATGGAATAAAGTTAGAAGGTAAAATGGAATAAAGGTAGAAGGTAAATGGAATAAAGGTAGAAGGTAAATGGAATAAAGGTAGAAGGTAAAATGGAATAAAGTTAGAAGGTAAATGGAATAAAGTTAGAAGGTAAAATGGAATAAAAGTAGAAGGTAAATGGAATAAAGGTAGAAGGTAAATGGAATAAAGGTAGACGGTAAAATGGAATAAAGGTAGAAGGTAAATGGAATAAAGGTAGAAGGTAAATGGAATAAATGTAGACGGTAAATGGAACAAAAGGCAGAAGGTAAATGGAATAAAGGTAGAATGTAAATGGAATACAGTTAGAAGGTAAATGGAATAAAGTTAGAAGGTAAAATGGAATAAAGGTAGAAGGTAAATGGAATAGAGGTAGAAGGTAAATGGAATAACGGTAGAAGGTAAAATGGAATAAAGGTAGAAGGTAAATGGAATAAAGGTAGAATGTAAATGGAATAAAGGTAGAAGGTAAATGGAACAAAATGCAGAAGGTAAATGGAATAAAGGTAGAAGGTAAATGGAATAAAGGTAGAAAGTAAATGGAACAAAAGGCAGAAGGTAAATGGAATAAAGGTAGAAGGTAAATGGAATAGAGTTAGAAGGTAAAATGGAATACAGGTAGAAGGTAAATGGAATAAAGTTAGTAGGTAAATGGAATAAAGTTAGAAGGTAAAATGGAATAAAGGTAGAAGGTAAATGGAATAAAGGTAGAAGGTAAATGGAATAAAGGTTGTCAAGTTCCACTTATTGACTCCGTAAAGGACACCAGGACAACTCGGATTTCCAATTGATCAACTTTATTTATCCAACTTTTTGGCTTTGTTGGTTTCTTTTCTGTTGATCTTCATTCAATCAGGTTGTTAACCTTCGAACACAAGTGTTAACAATGGAAAACAATATATGTACAGGTATTTACAAAAAGGTTCAAATTCAACTGACTCAAACAGGTATTATTTTTAAAGTTAAATTTGCAAACTTTTAAATACCATTGTTTAAACTTTTAAATTATCTAACATTACTTTTCAAAAGGACTCTAGACACTTAGATTAAATGCATGTGAATGCACTGTCAAATTAACCAGTTTCAGTAAAATGAAACAAGTAAATCAGAAAAGTAGTTTTAGTCACTTTAAAGAAGTCAAAATTAATTGATCATTTAATTTAATCAATCAATCGTTTAATTACTTAATCGTTCACTCAATTAATCATTTAACTAATCATGCAATTAAGTAATCAATCATGTAAATTCATTACCATGATGGAACTGAGTAAATCCACCAAACGGAGTAAAGGTAAGTAAAAGGTAAGTATAATTAGCTTAATTAATAAGGTAGCTTAATTAGTAAGGTAAGTATAAAGGTAAGTATAATTAGCTTAACTTTAAGCAAAAGTTTTAACATTTTTATCCTTCAACTTTGCTTTTATCTTTATTACTTTTAACTTTGAACCATAATCTTTGACTTTTTATCCCTTTAAATTGAGCTTATTTAACAATTCAATTAACTCAAGCTTTTTAATTATCAAACAGTAAGAAAATACCCAGATGCAATCAATGCTCAAGGTTGGAGTAAATTTGCTGTGGTTCAAACTAAAACAATTTAAGACAGGTAAGTAAACCAACATGTCAAGGTGAGTTTTAACAAATAAGCATTTCAGCATATTGCAAAGTGGGTATATTCACCGACCATTGGTGTGTTGGAAGTCTTTTAAAGATGGATCTTGTAGATTTTTGCGTCTTGCCGCTCTGCTTGCTTGCATGAAATGAGACAGCACCACCATTCCTTAACAGCTGCCTTGAATCAGCCAATTGGTGGCCATCTTGACCTTGGTGTTCTGGGAAATGTAGTTCTTTCTGGTACTTCACCAAGGAGTAAGATTAAGGAGGAGACAGCTCCTTACTTCCAGGGCAGGGACACTTCATTCACACTGAGTTTCAACTCCACACCTCCCACTTGGCCCTCATGGTTTTCAAAACCCAATGGGGTCACACAGGTCCTTCTTTCCTTTGTTCTTCAATGGGAATTAGAATGATGAGGCGTCTGACATCCCTATGCAGGATTGTTGCTGGGATTTGATGTCTGAGCCTCTTGGTTTTCGTGGTCGGTTTTTCTTTGTCGCTTGTCTTCTTGATGGGGACAGGATAGCTGGGAAAGGTCCTCACAAGCACGTCTCTTACGATGCCTTTGCTGTCCGTATTGGCTCTGACTACTCTGGCCAGCTTGTACTGTCCTCTCAGGGCATTTTGGTCAGCCAACCAGACCACATCTCCGACAGAAACATTTCGCTCTTTGGTGTGCCATTTGTTTCTTATGAAGAGGTTGGGTCCAGCTAGTAGGCTCCATTTCTTCCAGAATTTGGTGACTTCAGCTTGAATTACTTGCAGTCTTTTATAAGGATAGCGATCAAACTGGAAGTCTCCAGGATCTCCCTTAGGGTTGGCACGCCCTAGGAGCAGAGAGTTTGGGGTGATGTATTCCACACAGTCTTCCCTGCTTTGAGTTCTTGCATCGATTGGTCGCTCATTTGCAAGGTTGGCAGCCATGTAGAGGAAGGTTTGAAATTCACCCCAGGTGAAGACACCATCTCCGCCGACATTGGTCAGGGCCCGTTTGACCACTCTGACAGCCGCTTCTGCAGCACCATTTCTGTGGGGAGAATCCGCAGGGTGGATCTTCCAGGACCATTCTGTTCCATGGTTGGCAGCCATGTCTTCGACTTGAGACTTGTCCAGTCGGTCAAGGAATGTGTACAGCTGTTCCAGAGCAGGTTTGGCGCCCACAAAATTTGTGCCGGGGTCTGACCAGAGCTTCCTGGGATGTCCTCTGAGTGACGTGAACCTCTGATAGGCGAGGAGGAAGCCTTGGGATGACTGGTCACTCACTAGTTCAGTGTGTATGGCACGGGAGGCCATGCAACTGAAGACGATTCCCCACACTTTCAGTCTGGTTCTTTTCTTGACTTCATCCTTCACTTCATAAGGGCCGAATAGGTCCATGGTTGTGAATTCAAAAGGAGCAGCTGGGGTGGTTCGCTCTGGAGGTAAGTCTGCCACGATTTGTTGACACTTCTTTGCTCTGTTCTTTCTGCAAACTATGCAGCTGTCAACTACTTTCTTGGCAATTCTCCGGCCCTTTATTATCCACGCTGTCTTCCTCATCCGTAGAAGGGTTCCTGCTACCCCCTCGTGGTTAGCGTCATGGGATTCTTGTGCCAGCAATGTTGACACCCATGCTTCAAATGGCAAGACTGGCACGGCTGTCTCATCTTCGTTAAATATCTGGATCCTCCCTTCTTGAGCTGCGAGGAAGACGTCTTCACGTGCACCTTCTAGTTCAGTGCCAGCCAATCCAGCCTGCTTGGGTGTTGCCTCCCACTTTGGTTGTCCTGGGTTCGACCTCCTCTTCAGCCACTGCTCGGCAGCTCGTCGTGTCCAGGCAACAACTCTGATCAGTTTTGTCAGGCTACTGAACCTTTTTACATCCACAAGATGTTTCACCCAGCTAGTGGGTTTTCTTCTTGGCATAATAGGTTTCGATTCTTCACAGGGACTTTCCTTTTCCGGAGTGGCCAGTGGGTCTTCTTTTTGCCGACTCATCTTAGCTTGAGCTCTGGTCAGTGCAGCAGAGAATGCCTTTCTTTGAAGCTTGTTTACACTCTCCCTGGCCTGGGCTGCAACTTCTCCAGCTGACTGAATAGGCCACTCCTCCACTGGCCACTTCAGGAACTCTGGTCCGTTTTGCCATGTGGATTCCTCATTTAAGTCTTTGGGATTGCCTCCTCTTGTTATTAAGTCAGCAATGTTCAGATCTCCTCTGGTCCACCACCAGTCTTGCACTGGCCCGGACATCTGGATTTCGCCCACTCTGTTGGCGAAGAAGGTTTGGTATCCGTATGATTCTCGTTGGATGGCCCCGAGGACTGTTTGACTGTCCAGTAGGTGGAACCATTTCTCAATCTTCATACGGGCATGTTTCTCCACGTACTTCCGAATTCTGGCAGCAAAGACTGCGCCACAGATTTCTGCTTTTACAGCATCTCCCTTTTGGTCCAGGGGTGTCAGTTTGGCCTTTGCTTCCACGAATCGAACTTCAGTTCCGTGACTTGTCTCCCATCTGACGTACATCACAGCACCATAGGTTTTGTCACTTCCGTCAGAAAATGTGATGCCGTAGGGTTTCCCTTTCCAGTCGGGCGGTGTGAGGCTCCTGTGGAATTTCACCTGTCCAAGCTGGGCATATTCCTCGAAGAGCTGTATGGCTTCTTCCCTGAGTCTTTCTGAAAGAGGTTGATCCCAGGTTTCTTGGGTCAGCTTGCCACCCCCTCCTTCTTGGAATGCTTTACGGACGAGAATTGCTCCCTTCTGCTTGACCGGTGCAACTAGGCCGATTGGGTCGTACAGTGCAGCAACTTGGCTTAGGAGAGCTCTCCTCGTCAGTGGGTTAGGCGTTTCAGCTCTCACCTCCTCTTCAAGAAGATCTCTGCCAACTCTCATCTTTTTCTTCCTATTGGAAAAGTTAACCGCCGTCAGCATGTACAGTTTGTCTTTGTCCACCTGGTAGCCGATGCCCAGGGCTTTGTTCTCTCCTTCTCTTATTTGGTTTGGAAGAATCAAGGTGTTTCCTTGCTCTGGCTTTAGGACATCCGCTTCAGTTTCTTTCCTCCCACTTTGCCCTGACCTGACCCATGGTTTGAGGAAGAAGCCTCCAGCCTTTAGGACCTCTTCAACTCCAGCTGTGATTTGGTCAAGTCTGTTCAGGTCATTGTGGGAGGTCAACAGGTCATCCACGTAGCTGTCTTCTTCAATGACTCTGCGTTCATCCTGCAGGTGAGTGAAGTTGGGCAGACTTGCAGTTTCCCTCATGGCCAATTGAGCAATGCAGCCAGCAGGTTTGTCGCCCATATTGACTCTGGTGACGGCATACTCACTGATTTCCTCTTCTGGGCTGTCTCTCCACAGGAACCTGTGCAGATGCATCTCTCGCTCTTCCAACCAGACAGAATTATACATCTTTCTGATGTCGCCCAGAGCTGCGTTCACTCCTTCTCTGAGTCGGAGCAGGACAGCTCTGATGGGGTTGAGAACATCTGGTCCTTTTAGGAGAAGATCATTCATGCTCACTCCGTTGTATTTTTGGCTGCTGTTCCAGACAATACGAACTGGTGTAGTCACTGAATGGGGATTTGGCGCCACCAAGTGGCTGACATACCAAACTGGTCCTTTCCACTTCTCCATGACTTCATTGGTGAGTTTTATGGCTGCGCCTCTTTGGACCATTTCATGGATCTGGGTGGAATATGCAACTTTCCAGTCTGGGTCTTTGCTCAGTTGCTTTTCCATTCTCAAGAAGCAAGCTTGGACTGCTCTTTTGTTGTTGGGGAGAGAGGCTGGATTTTCAGTCCAGGGATATTTGGCATCCCAGTGTGGAGTTGAGGAGTGAGAGTCCTCCATCTTGTAGGTGAGTCCTCCTTTAATGATCTCAAACTCCCTCTCCTCCGCCAGGGTCATGTCCTTTCCTCCTGGAGGACAGTTTCCACACCGGCAGCTTCCACATTTCGGCTCACATGCAGCTCCGATGCTGTCCCAGTGCCACCAATCAAGAAATTCACGGTTACTGGCAGATGTAGTTGCGTGGGCCACATCGTCCTGCTGTAGCCGGCCTGGCTCAGACGCTGGGACTGTGATCTCTTGGTATCGGACAGCAGCGGTTCTCATGGAGCGGGCAAAGTGGGTTCTTGACTCATATGCTGCCACCTCCACTTCTTCGAGCAAGTCAGGGTGTGCTCCACCGACTGTTTTGCCCAGGGGGCTCTCCCATAGGACAAGGTCACCGATGACTTTTAGTCTTTGGGGTGCGAGTCGTCCCTCGCGATGGCTTATGAGGAGCTCGACTACCTCTGGTCTTTCTAACTCCTCAAGCTGGACATCTGGGAAGAAGCTTTTCAACTTTTCGGGTTCAGTTGCTTGATGGACCTTTGCAATTTGCTCCAGGCCATAGCAGACCAGTTGATGTGCTCGCTCAGTCCCCTTGGGAGTCTTGACTCGGACCTTCAGGAGGTACCTTTTCGTCCTGACTTTCATTGTCATGTCTCCAACTCCATGTACGACCAGCGCTATGTCTTCACTTCTCAGGCCAAGTCTTTCGGCAGCTTTGTGAGTGATGTAATTTGTGTCGGATGCCAGGTCTATAAGTGTGCCAATCTTCTGACCTGCGTTAGCTGTGACCATCATCAACATCATCATCACTGGTAACTCAGCCAGCCCAGTTTCCTTCAGCAGTTCAGACTGGCCCGCTGATTTGAGAGTCATTGAGGCTCGGTTTGAGAATGCCTTTCTGCCCTTCTCTGCCAGTTCTGGGGCAAGTTGTGACAAGAAGGCCTCCTGTTCCTCAGTGAATTTACCTTTTCCTTCTTTTCCTCCTTTTGCACCTTTGCTTCCTTCTCTTCTGGCCTCTGCTGTTGGGCATAGGAAGTAGTGGTGGTCAGGTGTGCCGCTTGCCCTTTTGCAGTCTTGGTTTCCGCATAGGAAGGTGTCTCTGCAGTAGCCACCTGCGTCGTGATACCCAAGACACTTCCTGCACGCTCCCAGCTTCTTCAGGGCCATTTTCTTCTCATGTAGCTTCAAGCCTTTAAACTTCTTGCAAAAGTAGATCTTGTTGGTGTGCCCACCACCACCACAAATGCCACAGACCTCGTCACCGTCTTTACTCGTAGCCCTGGTAGATGCAAACTTTCTTTCTGGCTTCTTCCTGTCTGCTTCTTCCGCTTTGTCCACCAGCTTTAGTTGCTCGAGTCGTTCCAGTATTTCCTCCTGGCTCTTTAGGAACTTTAGGAGCATATCAAAATGGTTGTCTGGGGTTACACGGTTGGTGGGCTCAACCATATACATCAGCCAGTCTCTTTTTATGAAATCTGGTAACTTGCTTTCAATCGACCTGATGACGAGGGGGTTTCTGATGGCTCCAGAGTTTCCTAGCTCCGTCAGGTCAGCCAGGGCCTTCTCCACAGCTTGTATTAGGTCAATGACCTTCCTGGGCTGGTTCCCCTTGACTTGTGCCATCTTGTCCAGCGCTTCCAAGATTTCGACTGTGATCGTTGATTTGTTGCCGTACCTGTTTTCGAGGACCCTGAAGATATCTGTTGCTGTGGTGTAGGTGGACAGTCTTAGTTCCTTGGCAATGGAATCACTGACGCTCTCCAACAGCTGGATCTTCTTTACCTCTGGTGATCCAGTCGGCTCCCCTTGTTTCTGGAGGCTCTCCCAATCCTTCTTCCACCTGTGAAAGTCTATTTTGCTCCCATGGAAGACTGGTAGGGATGTAGGCTTTATCCTCACAATGGGATGTGTTGGTTGGCCAGGTCGTCCTCCTGCACCTTGATCAGCCAGCCTCCTGGATGTGGCGAATTCAGCTTTCCTCAACTTGAGCCTGTAGTGAGCTGCTTTCACTTGTGTTAGTTTGTCATCCATCTCGTCCTTTAAGTGCTGAGGGATCCATTTCTCCCAATGGGCCATGGTATGGATGGTAACACTCACCGTCTCATTCAGCAGGGTGAGGTAAACGTCATAGCCTTCCACGTTGTTGCTTTCAACTGCTACATTTTCAGCCCTTTGAATGGCGTCCTCTGCCTCGGAAATCGCTGCCTTCAGCTCAGTCTTCCCGTATCTTCCCCACAGGTTGGTCTGGACAATGTCCTTGATTTCTGCCATCTTATCTTCGGCATCTTTTATAGTTGCTCGGATGTCATCCTCCTGCTGTTTCTCGAGCTCCCCATCTGGGTCATCCTTCTTGACGTCAGCCTCCAGGCCAATCTTGAAGTCCTCGTTGGCATCCAGCAGTGATGTGAAACGGTCGGCAAACTTGGCAAACTCCTCTTTTAGTTCGGATTGCAGCATGGTGCCTGCTCCTCTGGAGATCAGGTTGGCCACTCTGGTCAGGTTCCTCTTGGCTGTCGTCCTCTCCTGCTTGAGGATCACGGCAGTCTTCCCCAATACCTCTTCGGCCATCTTTATCCCGTTTTCTCCGGCGTCCACAGCTCCCCTGGGTCTTGAGGCCTTTGATCTTCACTGTCCAGGGCTGGTCCGTGGTTAACAACTGTCAAGTTCCACTTATTGACTCCGTAAAGGACACCAGGACAACTCGGATTTCCAATTGATCAACTTTATTTATCCAACTTTTTGGCTTTGTTGGTTTCTTTTCTGTTGATCTTCATTCAATCAGGTTGTTAACCTTCGAACACAAGTGTTAACAATGGAAAACAATATATGTACAGGTATTTACAAAAAGGTTCAAATTCAACTGACTCAAACAGGTATTATTTTTAAAGTTAAATTTGCAAACTTTTAAATACCATTGTTTAAACTTTTAAATTATCTAACATTACTTTTCAAAAGGACTCTAGACACTTAGATTAAATGCATGTGAATGCACTGTCAAATTAACCAGTTTCAGTAAAATGAAACAAGTAAATCAGAAAAGTAGTTTTAGTCACTTTAAAGAAGTCAAAATTAATTGATCATTTAATTTAATCAATCAATCGTTTAATTACTTAATCGTTCACTCAATTAATCATTTAACTAATCATGCAATTAAGTAATCAATCATGTAAATTCATTACCATGATGGAACTGAGTAAATCCACCAAACGGAGTAAAGGTAAGTAAAAGGTAAGTATAATTAGCTTAATTAATAAGGTAGCTTAATTAGTAAGGTAAGTATAAAGGTAAGTATAATTAGCTTAACTTTAAGCAAAAGTTTTAACATTTTTATCCTTCAACTTTGCTTTTATCTTTATTACTTTTAACTTTGAACCATAATCTTTGACTTTTTATCCCTTTAAATTGAGCTTATTTAACAATTCAATTAACTCAAGCTTTTTAATTATCAAACAGTAAGAAAATACCCAGATGCAATCAATGCTCAAGGTTGGAGTAAATTTGCTGTGGTTCAAACTAAAACAATTTAAGACAGGTAAGTAAACCAACATGTCAAGGTGAGTTTTAACAAATAAGCATTTCAGCATATTGCAAAGTGGGTATATTCACCGACCATTGGTGTGTTGGAAGTCTTTTAAAGATGGATCTTGTAGATTTTTGCGTCTTGCCGCTCTGCTTGCTTGCATGAAATGAGACAGCACCACCATTCCTTAACAGCTGCCTTGAATCAGCCAATTGGTGGCCATCTTGACCTTGGTGTTCTGGGAAATGTAGTTCTTTCTGGTACTTCACCAAGGAGTAAGATTAAGGAGGAGACAGCTCCTTACTTCCAGGGCAGGGACACTTCATTCACACTGAGTTTCAACTCCACAAAGGTAGAAGGTAAAATGGAATAACGGTAGAAGGTAAATGGAATAAAGTTAGAAGGTAAATGGAATAAAAGTAGAAGGTAAATGGAATAAAGGTAGAAGGTAAATGGAATAAAGGTAGAAGGTAAAATGGAATAAAGGTAGAAGGTAAATGGAATAAAGGTAGAAGGTAAATGGAATAAAGGTAGAAGGTAAATGGAACAAAAGGCAGAAGGTAAATGGAATAAAGGTAGAAGGTAAATGGAATACAGTTAGAAGGTAAATGGAATAAAGTTAGAAGGTAAAATGGAATAAAGGTAGAAGGTAAATGGAATAGAGGTAGAAGGTAAATGGAATAAAGGTAGAAGGTAAAATGGAATAAAGGTAGAAGGTAAATGGAATAAAGGTAGAAGGTAAATGGAACAAAAGGCAGAAGGTAAATGGAATAAAGGTAGAAGGTAAATGGAATAAAGGTAGAAGGTAAATGGAACAAAGGGCAGAAGGTAAATGGAACAAAGGTAGAAGGTAAATGGAATAAAGGTAGAAGGTAAATGGAACAAAAGGCAGAAGGTAAATGGAATAAAGGTAGAAGGTAAATTGAATAAAGTTAGAAGGTAAAATGGAATAAAGGTAGAAGGTAAATGGAATAAAGTTAGTAGGTAAATGGAATAAAGTTAGAAGGTAAAATGGAATACAGGTAGAAGGTAAATGGAATAAAGTTAGTAGGTAAATGGAATAAAGTTAGAAGGTAAAATGGAATAAAGGTAGAAGGTAAATGGAATAAAGGTAGAATGTAAATGGAATAAAGTTAGAAGGTAAAATGGAATAAAGGTAGAAGGTAAATGGAATAAAGGTAGAAGGTAAATGGAATAAAGGTAGAAGGTAAATGGAATACAGTTATAAGGTAAAATGGAATAAAGTTATAAGGTAAAATGGAATAAAGGTAGAAGGTAAATGGAATAAAGGTCAAAGGTCAAATGGAATAAAACAGGCCAGAGTAGAGTTGCACTGCAGTTTGTTGATTGCCATGCGATAACGGGGAAGCACAGGAGCAGCAGGCTCATCAGCTAATTGCTGTACAGAAAGGTCAGCTGACAATTAGCAGCATCTCACCTGCAGAGACTCAGTCAGTCAGTGGACACACGTTGGAGATTCACTATCAAAGTGACATTTACATGTGCAGAAACACTACGGAGTGTCCGCAGCACTTTTTCCATCTTTCTCGTGCCGCGTGCCATGATTGTGTCTTTCCTTTTGTGGCCACGACCATAAAGGTGGCGATGATGGCAATGTCAAAGAAAACCAGCCTCTTCACTACCGACCTTGAGCTCGTTTTCGCTTCCACACTTGCGCTCCTTTCATCAATCCCGCTCGTTTGCCCAGGAAGCAATTCCGCCGCTTGTAAAAAAAAAAAAAAAGCTGAATTCATCTCGCCGACACACAAAGGAGGAACTGTTCAACGACCTTATAAGTACAATTTCTAAACGTGCGTTTTAGTGCCTTCATCCATTCATTCATAAAGAAGGTCTCACTCAACAGGTTAGGACCGCTCTAAGACCATTAAGTGCAGGGAAATGTTGATCCAGGAAGAAAGAAGGAGGATTTATCAGTGAAGAGAACGACGGGACATAGCAACTACACCAGTGCGGAGCTGGGGCAAATATTTTAACTCGGGGGCCACATTGAGAGAAAAGTGTGTCTAAGGGGGGGGGCAATGTGTATGTGTGTATAAATCATATATACACATTTAGCTGTAAAAAAGCTGCTGTTTGGCTCCCTTTTTTCAGGAACACTAATACCAAAAGTCACAATGTCCGATAGAGATCTCAAAACAGACCGCCTCAAAACACGGAATGGAATTTTACAGTTTTTTTACTGAATGGAACACCCAAAATGTACATGAAATAAGAAAGTAGGATTTACAATATTAACTATGAACAATAAAACACTGAATATCAACAACATATGAACATGGCTCTTCTTTTAGGTGGGATTT
>NC_084744.1:3617812-3620312 GCF_033978785.1 Entelurus aequoreus
ACAGGAGCGAATCTAGTCGATACTACTATGATTACATCGATATTTTTTTAGCATCACAAATTATTTTTTCCTTTTTTCAAAATAGTATTATGTTTATAAAGTCAGTAAATACGTCCCTGGACACATGATGACTTTAATATGACCAATGTATGATCCTGTAACTACTTGGTATCGGATCGACACCTTAATGTGTGGTATCGTCCAAAACTAATGTCAAGTATCAAAGAAGAGAAGAATAAGTGATTATTACATTTGAACAGAAGTGTAGATAGAACATGTTCAAACAGAAAATAAGCAGATATTAACAGTAAATGAACAAGTAGATGTATAATCTATTTTTACAGTTTGTCCCTCATAATGTGTACAAAATAATAGGTGTATAAATGACACAATATGTTACTGCATAGACTAATTAGGAGTCTTTGTTTGTTTACTTACTACTAAAAGACAAGTTGTTTAGTATGTTCACTATTTTATTGAAGGACTAAATGACAATAATTAAACATATGTTTCATGTACACTAAAATTTTCAATAATGTCATTTTTTGTGGTCCCCTTTATTTGGAAAAGTATCGAAATACATTTAAAAAGTATTGGTATGGAGAAAACCCTAATGTACACATATTTTTGTGTAATGTCACACTTACATGGATTGACCAGCAGGTGTCTCTAGTGCGCACCTTTCATGTTCAAACTGATAAAAAAAATTTTTTTTGCAAATAATAATTAACTTTAGAATTTGATGCCAGCAACACGTGACAAAGAAGTTGGGAAAGGTGGCAATAAATACTGATAAGTCCTCAACTTTATTTGGAACATCCCACAGGTGAGCAGGCAAATTGGGAACAGGTGGGTGCCATGATTGGGTATAAAAGTAGATTCCATGAAATGCTCAGTCATTCACAAACAAGGATGGGGCGAGGGTCACCACTTTGTCAACAAATGCCTGAGCAAATTGTTGAACAGTTTAAGAACAACCTTTCTCAACCAAATAATTTAGGGATTTCACCATCTACGCTCCGTAATATCATCAAAGGGTTCAGAGAATGTGGAGAAATCACTGCAGGTAAGCAGCTAAGCCCGTGACCTTCCATCCCTCAGGCTGTACTGCATCAACAAGCCACATCAGTGTGTAAAGGACAGAGGTGGGACCAAGTCATTGCTTTGCAAGTCACAAGTAAGTCTCAAGTCTTTGCCCTCAAGTCTCGAGTCAAGTCCCGAGTCAAGACAGGCAAGTCCCGAGTCAAGTCCAAAGTCAAGACTACAAAGTCTCAAGTCAAGTCCCAAGTCCTGCATTTTGAGTTTCGAGTCCTTTCAAGTCCTTTTAACCACAGACTAATATTTTTACACAGATTGTGTATGCTTTTAAACCGCTGTATTTATTTATTAAAACAAGTGCATTTGAAATAGCAGGAAAAAAATGGTGCTGACATTGCAATTCATAATAGCACTATTAACCAGTCATTTTAATAGTTTAAACAATTTTAAACATTTAACTCATTCCTTTACAGAATAAACACATTTGCAAAAACAAACATTAACATACTATTGGTTGTATTTTATGAAAATAACATTGCCACAAAGTTGAGAAGGAGCAAAGATCTTCAATATTTGTATGTGAAAATCACAAAGAAATCTTCTGGGGGAGGATGACGCCCCTACAGGGGTTTGCTTTACAAACTTTCAGCCCCACCTAAAACAAAATTCACCAGCCGCCACTGATTATGATGCATTCTCATTTTAGGCAAAGTATAAGACAATACTTTCTTAACAGTATAATTGTAACCAGGAATAAGTCTTCAAGTAACAATATTCAAATACTAACATTGTTGGGTAAGACAGCATTTGGTTTTATTCTGAATCCAGTGAAGCAGATTGGTGGTTTTAGCTGATATAAAGACTTTCAGGTGTTTATATATGTTGAAGTATTTGGCAGACGCTTTTATCCAAAGCGACATACATCAAAAATACATCTAAAACAATGACTGTAAACATGATCATTTAAGGGAAGAATGTAATAGAAAATATCAATACAAAGTGTCAAGACAGAATAAACTCTCTGCTGCTGCAGCAACAGAGTTACAGTCTATAGGTCCCTAAAATATATAGATATCTAATGTATTCATACATTGTTTATGTAGGATATACGCATGTATATATAACCTAATCATATTGTTTCTTCAATTTAAAAATAGCTGACCGTTTTTTTCCCCCTTCTCTGGGATTATATTCCCAGTTTTGATCTCGGACGTCTGGTCACTTATAGCGTATAAGAATATTCTATTACTGTTAAGCAAACTATGAATAATAAAACATGTGTCCGTTATCATAGCTACACGTATGACAAAAAAAACGCGTGAAAATGAGTGGTATTCAGTGAGGTAAGATGAATTAAATTTGCTGACAGTTCATTGCTCCCGCCAAATGAATTGCACTGAGTGGAGCGGATCACCACTCCAAGATGGCGGCTCCGCATCTCGTCTGCGCCAGTAGGCAGTAG
>NC_084744.1:3637812-3834535 GCF_033978785.1 Entelurus aequoreus
TCTGGCAATTTATTGAAGTGTGTATCAAACTGGTAGCCCTTCGCATTAATCACTACCCAAGAAGTAGCTCTTGCTTTCAAAAAGGTTGGTGACCCCTGCTCTAACACAATCTTTGTGTTGTCCTAAAGTCAATTGTTAATATTCTTTACATAATTACTTGATAATAATTTTGTATTATTGACTGCAAGACTTTAATTTGGAGCTAAAGTTGTTTATATTTATTGTATATGCTATAATCGGTAAACAGCAGTTAGTGTTCAAGTCATTCAGACGGACGGGAGTCTCCCTCTGCTGGACATTTTGGGACATTACAGTTACATTTTCATATGTCATTGATTGATTGAGACTTTTATTAGTAGGTTGCACAGTGAAGTACATATTCCGTACAATTGACCACTAAATGGTAACACCCGAATAAGTTTTTCAACTTGTTTAAGTCGGGGTCCACTTAAATTGATTCATGATACAGATATATACTATCATATATACTATCATCATAATACAGTCATCACACAAGATAATCACATTGAATTATTTACATTATTTACAATCAGGGGTGTGGAGGGGGGGGGGGGGGGGTGGGGGGGTATGGACATCAAGTAGTGGACATAGAGAGAGAGAGAGAGAGAGAGAGAGAGAGAGAGAGAGAGAGAGAGAGAGAGAGAGAGCGAGAGAGAGAGAGAGAGAGATCAGAAGGCATAAGAAAAAGTATCTGCATTTGATTGTTTACATTTGATTATTAGCAATCCGGGGAGGGTGTTAGTTTAGGGTTGTAGCTGCCTGGAGGTGAACTTTTATAGCGGTTTTGAAGGAGGATAGAGATGCCCTTTCTTTTACACCTGTTGGGAGCGCATTCCACATTGATGTGGCATAGAAAGAGAATGAGTTAAGACCTTTGTTAGTTGGGAATCTGGGTTTAACGTGATTAGTGGAGCTCCCCCTGGTGTTGTGGTTATGGCGGTCATTTACGTTAAGGAAGTAGTTTGACATGTACTTCGGTATCAGGGTGGTGTAGTGGATTTTATAGACTAGGCTCAGTGCAAGTTGTTTAACTCTGTCCTCCACCTTGAGCCAGCCCACTTTAGAGAAGTGGGTAGGAGTGAGGTGTGATCTGGGGTGGAGGTCTAGAAGTAACCTGACTAGCTTGTTCTGAGATGTTTGGAGTTTAGATTTGAGGGTTTTGGAGGTGCTAGGGTACCAGGAGGTGCATGCATAATCGAAAAAGGGTTGAACGAGAGTTCCCGCCAGAATCCTCAAGGTGCTTTTGTTGACCAGAGAGGAAATTCTGTAGAGAAATCTCGTTCGTTGGTTAACCTTTTTGATTACCTTGGTTGCCATTTTGTCACACATTGTTGACAAGTATGTACAGAGACAATAAGTGTGTTTGTGTCTCTTTGTTCTTTTTAGTTTTTCACCATCTTGTCTATGAAGAATTGTCAAAAGTAAATGGTCAAGCTTACGATGACGTTCTCTTCATTGACTCCGGTTTGGCTTGGTGTTGAGTGGCGTTTCTACACGTCTCACGAGAACACTAAAATCTTTGTGTTTGACTGTGACGTCACAGTGGGGCGGACACACCTATGCGGGCATTTGCCATCTAAAAAGGAACACCTCCACCATCCAACTTGCAGACACAAGCGGGAAATAGGTTATATGTGACGATCTGTCAGATTCACGTCTTACGTTTCCTTAGTTTAATCAGAATCAGAATCGTTTTTTTATTGGCGTTGTTTGAAAACGGGTTCACAAACTAGGAATTGTTCTAGGCGCAACATAAAACACATATAACACAGAATAGGTAATAGAATGAGCTGTAACTGAGCTATCAGATCTTGTTAATAACAATAGATTTTATTTGTAAAAAGCACTTTACATTGAGTAAACAACATCAAAGTGCTACAGTGTATTCAAAACAATAAATCAATAAAAAGATAATAAAAAATAAATAAAAATAAAAACTAGAACAGCCAAATACCTAAAACTAGTATGCATATATCTAAAAAAAAAAAAAAAGGCTTTTTTAAAAAGGGTTTTTAAGCCTTTTTTAAAAGCATCCACAGTCTGTGGTGCCCTCAGGTGGTCAGGGAGAGCGTTCCACAGACTGGGAGCGGCGGAGCAGAAATCCCGGTCCCCCATTGTCCGTAGCTTTGTCCTCGGAGGTTGGAGGAGGTTAGCCTGTCCGGAGCGGAGGTGTCGTGTGGAGGATTTGGGGGTGAGCAGTTCTTTGAGGTAAAGGGGGGCATTTCCATGGAGGCACTGGTGGGTTAGTAGGGAGACTTTGTATTCAATCCTGAGTGGAACAGGAAGCCAGTGAAGGGATTTGAGAGTTGGTGTGATATGGTCATATTTCCACATTGTTATTGTTCATGTGTCTGATGGCCGAGGGGGAAAAAACTGTTCAGGTGGCAGGGAGGTGTGGGTCTGGATGGACCGTAGTCTCCTGCCTGAGGGGAGAGGGGAGAATAGTTTGTGACCAGGGTCCTGGAGGGATGGGAGCTTGCAGCCAATCACTTTCTCAGCAGCACGTACCATGCACTGCAGTCCATGCTTGTCCTGGACTGTGGCGTCGGGGAACCACACGGTGATGGAGGAGGTGAGGATGGACTCGATGATGGCAGTGTAGAACTGCACCAGCATCTCGGTCGGCACCTTCAGTTTCCTCAGCTGCCGCAGGATGTACATCCTCTGCTGGGCCTTCTTGATGAGGGAGCTGATGGTCGGCTCCCACTCGAGGTCCCGGGTGATGGTGGTGCCCAAGAAACGGAAGGAGTCCCAATGGAGACGGGGGTGGGAGAGTCAATCAGGGTGAGGGTGGGGATGGTGGGGCTGTGACTTTCCTGAAGTCCTAGATCATCTCCACTGTTTTCTGGGCGTTCAGCTCCAGGTTGTTGAGGCTGGACCAGGACGCCAGCCGGTCCACCTCTCTCCTGTAGGCGGACTCGTCGTCGGTGCTTATTTCCGGTCAGCGCTCTTGTTTTAGTTCCATTTCCTGCTTGTCTCCCAGAGCGCTAATTCCCCTCACCTGTCCCTGATCGGCAGCCCCTTGCCACACCTTTTTTCTATCAACTGGCAGCTATTTATGCCTGCCACGCCCTCCAGTTAGGGCTCGATGATGGTTTCCCGTCTCCTGGTTCCTGTTATCCTATTAAGTAGAGATGTCCGATAATGGCTTTTTTGCCGATATCCGATATTCCGATATTGTCCAACTCTTAATTACCGATTCCGATATCAAGCGATACCGATATATACAGTGGTGGAATGAACACATTATTATGCCTCATTTTGTTGTGATGCCCCGCTGGATGCATTAAACAATGTAACAAGGTTTTCCAAAATAAATCAAATTACAGATTCCGATACTGGATGCATTAAACAATGTAACAAGGTTTTCCAAAATAAATCCAATTACCGATTCCGATATCAAGCGATACCGATATATACAGTGGTGGAATGAACACATTAGTATGCTTAATTTTGTTGTGATGCCCCGCTGGATGCATTAAACAATGTAACAAGGTTTTCCAAAATAAATCAAATTACCGATTCCGATATCAAGCGATACCGATATATACAGTGGTGGAATGAACACATTATTATGCCTAATTTTGTTGTGATGCCCCGCTGGATGCATTAAACAATGTAACAAGGTTTTCCAAAATAAATCAAATTACCGATTCCGATACTGGATGCATTAAACAATGTAACAAGGTTTTCCAAAATAAATCAAATTACCGATTCCAATATCAAGCGATACGGTTATATACAGTGGTGGAATTAACACATTATTATGCCTAATTTTGTTGTGATGCCCCGCTGGATGCATTAAACAATGTAACAAGGTTTTCCAAAATAAATCCACTCACGTTATGATAAAAAATGCCAACATGGGTGAGGTCACAAAGTGCATTACTTTTTTTTTAACATGCCTCAAAACAGCAGCTTGGAATTTGGGACATGCTCTCTCTGAGAGAGCATGAGAGGGTTGAGGTGGGCGGGGTTAAGGCGGGGGGGTGTATATTGTAGCATCCCGGAAGAGTTAGTGCTGCAAGGGGTTCTGGGTATTTGTTGTGTTGTGTTTATGTTGTGTCACGGTGTGGGGGTTCTCCCGAAATGTGTTTGTCATTCTTGTTTGGTGTGGGTTCACAGTGTGGCGCATATTTGTAACAGTGTTAGAGTTGTTTATACGGCCTTCCTCAGTGTGACCTGTATGGCTGTTGACAAAGTATGCCTTGCAAACTGTACGTCAAATGAACGCCAAAGCAAATCCATTGAATGTTGTCGGATCCACAGGAAAGCGAGTTGAACGTAGCATCATCATAGGTTCCCTTTCAAGATTGTGGCGAACTGAACATACCTTTTTGTTGATTATTTCCCTCCCTTTCAGGTGTTTTCTCTGCTGCTGCATACCATTCTGTGTGGGCTCCTGCCAGGATGTGGAGCACCGCTGTCCAAACTGCCGTAAAACCGTCCATGTCTACAAGCGATGCTAATGGTCCAGTTTTAAGCAGTGACTTTTTCCGCTACCAATTCTGTCAAGACCGTGTAAATGCTTCATCAATTAGTCAGTAGTGATTAAGTGCTCAGATGCAAACCAATTTTTGTTTGCAATGTTAAATGCAAAAACGACACGTCTGAAAAGCTCGCTCGCAAATATTGTTCCACACATATTCAACTGACTGTACGTTGCAGAAATACATTAAAAAACATCATTTGCAAAGGTAATGATGGAGTGTAGTGGTTCTTTGTTTCTAGCAAGTACCATCTATTGAAAAACTGGACCTCTCCAAGTACCACCATAATGACATCATTAAATACAGTAGTGTAGTAGACCTAAGTATTCATTAAGTACCACCATAATGACATCATTAAATACAGTAGTGTAGTAGACCTAAGTATTCATTAAGTACCACCATAATGACATCATTAAATACAGTAGTGTAGTAGACGCTGCAGGGCTGCTTGTATCCTACATGATATCACACACAAGTAAACACGCTGCAGGACTGCTTGTATCGCACATGATATCTGACACAAGTAAACACGCTGCAGGACTACGTGTATCTCACATGATATCACACACAAGTAAACACGCTGCAGGACTGCTTGTATCGCACATGATATCACACACAAGTAAACACACTGCAAGACTGCTTGTACCGCACATGATATCACACACAAGTAAACACGCTGCAGGACTGCTTATATCGCTCATGATATCACACACAAGTAAACACACTGCAAGACTGCTTGTACCGCACATGATATCACACACAAGTAAACACGCTGCAGGACTGCTTGCATCCCACATGATATCACACACAAGTAAACACGATGCAGGACTGCATGTATCGCACATGATATCACACACAAGTAAACACCCTGCAGGACTGCTTGTATCCCACATGATATCGCACACAAGTAAACACACTGCAGGACTGCTTGTATCCCACATGATATCGCACACAAGTAAACACGCTGCAGGACTGCATGTATCGCACATGATATCACACACAAGTAAACGCTGCAGTACTGCTTGTATCGCATATGGGTAACATTTTAGTATGGGGAACATATTCACCATTAATTAGTCGCTTATTAACATGCACGTTAGTAACATATTGGCTCTTAATTAGTCATTATTAAGTACTTATTAATGCCTTATTCAGCATGGCCTAACCCTAACCCCTTTAACACTAACCCCTTTAACACTAACCCCTTTAACCCTAACCCCTTTAACCCTAACCCCTTTAACACTAACCCCTTTAACACTAACCCCTTTAACCCTAACCCTATCCAAATAACTCTTAAATTAAATCTATGTTACTTACAATATGTTTCCCATACTAAAGTGTTACCCGCACATGATATCACTCACAAGTACACACACAGCACTACACACGAGAGACCAGCAGGTGGCAGCACTACACACAAGAGACCAGCAGGTGGCAGCACTACATACAATAGACCAGCAAGTGGCAACACTACACACAAGAGACCAGCAAGTGGCAACACTACACACAAGAGACCAGCAAGTGGCAACACTACACACAAGAGACCAGCAGGTGGCAGCACTACACACTAGAGACCAGCAGGTGGCAGCATTACACACAAGAGACCAGCAAGTGGCAACACTACACACAAGAGACCAGCAAGTGGCAACACTACACACAAGAGACCAGCAAGTGGCAACACTACACACAAGAGACCAGCAGGTGGCAGCACTACACACTAGAGACCAGCAGGTGGCAGCATTACACACAAGAGACCAGCAGGTGGCAGCACTGCATACAAGAGACCAGCAAGTGGCAACACTACACACAAGAGACCAGCAGGTGGCAGCACTACACACTAGAGACCAGCAGGTGGCAGCATTACACACAAGAGACCAGCAGGTGGCAGCACTGCACACAAGAGACCAGCAAGTGGCAACACTACACACAAGAGACCAGCAGGTGGCAGCACTACACACTAGAGACCAGCAGGTGGCAGCATTACACACAAGAGACCAGCAAGTGGCAACACTACACACAAGAGACCAGCAAGTGGCAACACTACACACAAGAGACCAGCAAGTGGCAACACTACACACAAGAGACCAGCAGGTGGCAGCACTACACACTAGAGACCAGCAGGTGGCAGCATTACACACAAGAGACCAGCAGGTGGCAGCACTGCATACAAGAGACCAGCAAGTGGCAACACTACACACAAGAGACCAGCAGGTGGCAGCACTACACACAAGAGACCAGCAAGTGGCAACACTACACACTAGAGACCAGCAGGTGGCAGCATTACACACAAGAGACCAGCAGGTGGCAGCACTGCACACAAGAGACCAGCAGGTGGCAGCACTACACACAAGAGACCAGCAGGTGGCAGCACTACACACAAGAGACCAGCAGGTGGCAGCACTACACACAAGAGACCAGCAGGTGGCTTCACTACACACAAGAGACCAGCAGGTGGCAGCACTACACACAAGAGACCAGCAGGTGGCAGCACTACACACAAGAGACCAGCAGGTGGCTTCACTACACACAAGAGACCAGCAGGTGGCAGCACCACACACAAGAGACCAGCAGGTGGCTTCACTACACACAAGAGACCAGCAGAAGGCAGCACTACACACAAGAGACCAGCAGGTGGCTTCACTACACACAAGAGACCAGCAGGTGGCTTCACTACACACAAGAGACCAGCAGAAGGCAGCACTACACACAAGAGACCAGCAGGTGGCTTCACTACACACAAGAGACCAGCAGGTGGCAGCACTACACACAAGAGACCAGCAGAAGGCAGCACTACACACAAGAGACCAGCAGGTGGCAGCACTACACACAAGAGACCAGCAGGTGGCAGCACTACATACAAGAGACCAGCAGGTGGCAGCACTACACACAAGAGACCAGCAGGTGGCAGCACTACACACAAGAGACCAGCAGGTGGCTTCACTACACACAAGAGACCAGCAGGTGGCAGCACTACACACAAGAGACCAGCAGGTGGCTTCACTACACACAAGAGACCAGCATGTGGCTTCACTACACACAAGAGACCAGCAGAAGGCAGCACTACACACAAGAGACCAGCAGGTGGCTTCACTACACACAAGAGACCAGCAGGTGGCAGCACTACACACAAGAGACCAGCAGAAGGCAGCACTACACACAAGAGACCAGCAGGTGGCAGCACTACACACAAGAGACCAGCAGGTATGTTGTCATGTCGGTAACAAATATTGATTTATTGATGTTTGATCAATTGGTGAGTTGATAGCAAGTATATGATATTTACTTGATCTTTTATCCGACATCATGGCATGATTTAGTGATTTGGCCTCCATTGTGGTTCCAATACAACAGCATACACACATTGTAAAAGGAACCAATATCAGTCTGATACTGATACCAGACACTTATGGAGCGTCACCAAGGGGACAAGGCTGAGAGACAACTGTTGAAAAGTGTTAGGATTTTATTTGACAGTAAAGGGTTTCATGCAGCCACATTCCTGGGTGGCTCTCAACTGGGAGAAAGGCTGGAACCCAGTCACCTTTGATTGGGAGCTAGCTGCTTTAACCACTCAGCTATCTTCGGTCTTTATAAGGACACACTTCGGGCCCCGATGACATATTTAATTGGGAGCCTGTCTCACTAAACCACAATGAAAGTGAAACAACCCCTTGTTTGGTGGCTAATGGTGTTAATCACTAGCATATTCTAGGTCTTTTTGAGACTAGAGTCCGGGCCCCAATAACGTGTCCGGGCCCCAATAACGTATATAATCAAGGACCCATCTCAGTAAAATACAATGGAGGTGAAACAAACCTCTGACCCTTTGCTTAGTTACTGATCGAACCCAGTACCACTTGATGGAAGATAACAGTTCTGACCACTCAGCTATCCTGGGTCTTCTTGAGAGAAGATTCAGGGCACCAATGACGAATATAATCGAGGACCCGTCTCAGTAAACTACAATGAAAGAAAACTCTTGACCTTCATACCTTCGACAAGTTTCTACCTCATCGCAGGGCCAAAACACTAGGGGCCAATCAACCTATCCCCAGGTGCATGTCTGCGCAGGTGAGAGGAAGCCGGAGTACCTGGAGGGGACCCACGCAGTCATGGGGAGAACCCGAGCCTGGCGATTGAACCCAGGACCTTCTTATTGTGAGGCACCAGCACTTAACCCCTGTACCACCGTGCTACCTCGTAGAATTCATAAAAAGCAACCAAACATTTGTCATGTATTTTTATTCAAGAACTGATTATTTCCACTGTACTGCTTGTCTGTCCGCAGCACTGAGCCCATGGTACCGGAGATTAAAATCAGAACGAATGAGGTATACACAAATATGTACAAAAGTGTATGTGTCAGTGTCTCAGGAGGATATGGAGTTATGTGTGTTAATCCTGCTGGTACCTTATATGGACATCCTCACCATCAGCCTCCTGGCTGGTACCTTCCCCGGACTTCTTTGTTGCCTTCTTGGCCGGCACCTCACCATCAGCCTCCTGGCTGGTACCTTCCCCGGACTTCTTTGTTGCCTTATTGGCCGGCACCTCACCATCAGCCTCCTGGCTGGTACCTTCCCCGGACTTCCTTGTTGCCTTCTTGGCCGGCGCCTCACCATCAGCCTCCTGACTGGTACCTTCCCCGGACTTCTTTGTTGCCTTCTTGGCCGGCACCTCACCATCAGCCTCCTGGCTGGTACCTTCCCCGGACTTCTTTGTTGCCTTATTGGCCGGCGCCTCACCATCAGCCTCCTGGCTGGTACCTTCCCCGGACTTCTTTGTTGCCTTATTGGCCGGCACCTCACCATCAGCCTCCTGGCTGGTACCTTCACCGGACTTCTTTGTTGCCTTATTGGCCGGCACCTCACCATCAGCCTCCTGGCTGGTACCTTCCCCGGACTTCTTTGTTGCCTTCTTGGCCGGCGCCTCACCATCAGCCTCCTGGCTGGTACCTTCCCCGGACTTCCTTGTTGCCTTCTTGGCCGGCGCCTCACCATCAGCCTCCTGACTGGTACCTTCCCCGGACTTCTTTGTTGCCTTATTGGCCGGCACCTCACCATCAGCCTCCTGGCTGGTACCTTCACCGGACTTCTTTGTTGCCTTATTGGCCGGCACCTCACCATCAGCCTCCTGGCTGGTACCTTCCCCGGACTTCTTTGTTGCCTTCTTGGCCGGCGCCTCACCATCAGCCTCCTGGCTGGTACCTTCCCCGGACTTCCTTGTTGCCTTCTTGGCCGGCGCCTCACCATCAGCCTCCTGACTGGTACCTTCCCCGGACTTCTTTGTTGCCTTCTTGGCCGGCACCTCACCATCAGCCTCCTGGCTGGTACCTCCCCCGGACTTCTTCGTTGCCTTCTTGGCCGGCACCTCACCATCAACCTCCTGCTTGATACCTTCCCCGGACTTCTCTTTGCCTTCTTGGCCGGCACCTCACCATCAGCCTCCTGGCTGGTACTTTCCCCACCATCTCCAGCCTCGCCCTTTCCTGGAACCTGAGCTGTGGAGAACCAAGTTATCACAAATCTCCTGGTTGAAGCATATGAAAATAAATGCTCCCGGGGCTGCTGTCTGCATTTTCCAAGTAGTTCAGGTTGTTGGCGCTGGTTCTCGTGGAAGATACAGAACTACAAGTTAGAAATAAAACAGTTATCAGCCCACTCAAGGAGCTGATGTTGAGTTCCCATACCTCTTTCTTGACTACTGCAACCTTGTGCTTGTACTCTCTAACTGTCTGCATCATGTCCGCTGCAAGAGATTGCTTAAACTTAAACAACAACATTATAATGTCAGATCGTAGAATCTCCGTTCCTTACCGTTCATCTTGTTAAAGTCTGCGGTAGCTCGGAGATGGTCCGCACGAGCTCGGAGAGAGGCTTCTTGCCTTCTCTGTTCCATTGCATTCAATTTAGCCTCGATCACCTCCCGCTGGTGAGGTTGTAATTGGTCCAAGACCTGCTGAAATTTCTGTTCAAGACAAGTCATGTAAGTACTTCAAAATGATGAGGCAATCAATTGAGTTGATCAATACTCAAATAAATCATTTGATTACGAACAGCAGACTTTTTGTGAAGGTCACCACTATTAATTGTAAGGACGTCAAATATTACTCCGCCATCAGTCATGTAAACAGAATCCAGGCAGGCGAGGCACAAAAAGATATATATAAAAATGTTGAAAAAGGGAATACTGTGTGAAATAATTAAAACGAGTCTTGTTCACCAGTGAGGGAAGAGTGGATGGTGAGATCGACAGGCGGATCGGTGCGGCGTCTTCAGTAATGCGGACGCCGTGGTGAAGAAGGAGCTGAGCCGGAAGGCAAAGCTTTCAATTTACCGGTCGATCTACGTTCCCATCCTCACCTATGGTCATGAGCTTTGGGTTATGACCATCACGGGTACAAGCTTCCATGAAATGCTCAGTCATTCACAAACAAGGACGGGGCGAGGGTCACCACTTTGTCAACAAATGCCTGAGCAAATTGTTTAAGAACAACATTTCTCAACCAGCTATTGCAAGGAATTTAGGGACTTCACCATCTACGCTCCGTAATATCATCAAAAGGTTCAGAGAATCCGGAGAAATCACTGCACGTAAGCCATGATATTACGCACCTTCGATCCCTCAGGCGGTACTGCATCAAAAAGCCACATCAGTGTGTAAAGGATATCACCACATGGGCTCAGGAACAGTTCAGAAAACCACTGTCAGTAACTACAGTTGGTCGCTACATCTGTAAGTGCAAGTCAAAACTCTACTATGCAAAGCCAAAGCCATTTATCAACAACACCCAGAAACGCTGCCGGCTTCGCTGGGCCCGAGCTCATCTAAAATGGACTGATGCAAAGTGGAAAAGTGTTCTGTGGTCTGACGAGGAAAAGAACCATCCGGACTGTTCTAGGCACAAGCCAGCATGTGTGATGGTATGGGGGTGTATTAGTCCCCAAGACATGGGTAACTTGCATATCTGTGAAGGCACCATTATTGCTGAAAGGTACATACAGCTTTTGGAGCAACATATGTTGCCAACCAAGCAATGTTATCATAAACGCCCCTGCTTATTTCATCAAGACAATACCAAAACACGTGTTACAACAGCATGGCTTCGTAGTAAAATAGTGCAGGTACTAGACCGGCCTGCCAGTAGTCCAGACATTGAAAATGTGTGGTGCAATATGAAGGCTAGAAGGGAGACTTTGTCAAAGTGTGGCGCGAATGTTTGCTTACTACCCATCATGCCTTTTAATGGATTCAAATAAGTGTAATAATGAATTGTGTGTGGTGCGTACACATTTTTTATAATATCTAGATAACCCATTGGGTAAATTGTGTGGTTTTGCAGCATATATATTACCTTTCTATTTTGGCGACAAAATTTTGTCGAAGAAACTTATTGTCGACAATTGAAGTGACGCTCCGCAGGACAGATTTTAAACGCTGGCGGAAATTTTGGTGTGGAGGGGGGCGTGGTCTGCGGGCCTGCCGCGGAGCGGGGTGTGTAAGGACCGGCCTCGAAGCCAGAGGCAGGTGAGTAGATTGCCCAGCTGGGGCTTGTTATCTAATCACCTGTCACCCTTATTAGCAGCAGCCGGCACGAGACACGTTGTTGGAGTTGGAGTGACAGAGAGACACGCAGAGAGAAAGAGTGTAAACAAAACACTGAAAAGTCGCCTAACAGTGTGCTGTCGTGGCGTATGCGCAAATAAAACGCTTCTCAACCCTGACTACCGGGCTCAGAGGATCAGGGGAACCCACGGGAGGGCAACCTCCACAGTTGGCTTTCTTGAAATTTTCTGTATAGCACTTTGAATGGCCTTATGTACGAATTGTGCTCTATAAATACATTTGCCTTGCCTATTTTACATGTCCTATAGTCTCAGAAATAGAAAAGCCAGAGAAAAGTATTTCTGTAGATTAATGTATTTTTTTTTTTATGCTTTTTTTTTATAAAAGTACAATCTTGGTCTTTAAGACACCAGAAGCATGCGTTTACACCACCAAAAAAGGTACACGGTATTATAAAGTACAAATCAAATGGCAATCGTGTGTAGACTAAGTATGCAGGAAGTAGTCTTTGCCATTAAGGTAATGTGCCAATCTTGTCTTTTGTTGCGCCCTACACAGTGTTTGTACTGTAAGGTGTTTTATGGTAACATGTATTGTGCGTTTCAATTACCACATCCGTCACGTTGCCATCCGGCGTCGACTGCAGTGTGGCGTGCACCTTCAAAATATCCACCTTCATCATCTCCGCCTTCATCTTCCGCCGTCCTCAAGACGCTCAGCAAACTTGTGTCAGCTTGAAGTGATGGGCAGGCTACCTGGAAAATGTAAGATAACCAGAGTCTTGTCAACCAAAACAACCCCACAGCATCCAGAGCCTTAAGGAACTCCGGGCGGATCTCATCCACCCCCGGGGCCTTGCCACCGATGAGCTTTTTAACTACCTCAGCCCCAGAAATAGGAGAGCCCACCACAGATTCCCCAGGCACTGCTTCCTCATAGGAAGACGTGTTGGTGGGATTGAGGAGGTCTTCGAAGTATTCCCTCCACCGATCCACAACATCCGCAGTCGAGGTCAGCAGAACACCATCCTCACCATACACGGTGTTGACAGTGCACTGCTTCCCCTTCCTGAGGCGGCGGATGGTGGTCCAGAATCGCTTCGAAGCCGTCCGGAAGTCGTTTTCCATAGCTTCCCCGAACTCCTCCCATGTCCAAGTTTATATATACTGTATATATATATATATATATATCCATTCATTTGCTACCACCTGTCCATTTCGAGGTCGCGGGGTATGCTGGAGTCTGTCTCAGCTGCATTCGGGCGGAAGGCGAGGTACACCCTGAACAAGTCACCACCTCACCACAGGGCCAACACAGACAACATTCACACACTAGGGACCATTTAGTGTTGCCAATCAACCTATCCCAAGGTGCATGTCTTTGGAGGTGGGAGGGGCCTATCCCCAGGTGCATGTCTTTGGAGGTGGGAGGAAGCCGGAGGGAACCCACGCAGTCACGGGGAGAACATGCAAACTCCACACAGAAAGACCCAGAGCCTGGTCGGAGATTCGACCTTCTTATTGTGAGGTACACGCACTAACCCCCAAGCCTAACCAGGCGTTTTTTTCCCTCAAGGAATTATAAAATAAAATCATGTCTGAAGCCCTGAACACTCTACGCATTTCCCCAGTTTTAGTTTAGAGATAAGGAAAGATTGGCCTGGCCCACTAGGATCCCTCTTTATGTTTGTGAACTTTATAGTCTATACATTTAGAGTAATGTGATAGTCAAACACTCTAGAAGTCTAGAATGAAAGAGTATATAATAAATGATAAATGGGTTATGCTTGTATAGCGCTTTTCTACCTTCAAGGTACTCAAAGCGCTTTGACAGTATTTCCACATTCACCCATTCACACACACATTCACACACTGATGGCGGGAGCTGCCATGCAAGGCGCTAACCAGCACCCATCAAGAGCAAGGGTGAAGTGTCTTGCCCAAGGACACAACGGACATGACTAGGATAGTAGAAGGTGGGGATTGAACCCCAGTAACCAGCAACCCTCCGATTGCTGGCACGGCCACTCTACCAACTTCGCCACGCCGTAAGAGAATTGGCAGAGTTTGGAGTGTCTTCTTTAGCTTGCTTTCCATGTTTATGTGCTCACTAGGGATGATGTTTGATAAGAAATTATCGAGTTCGAGCCTATTATCGAATCCTCTTATCGAACCGATTTCTTATCGATTCTCTTACCGAATCCAGATAGGTTGTTGTATATGGAAAAAAACTATTTGGTTTAACAAAAGCTCACTTTTATTTTATAAGGAAAATAAATATATATATATTGACTGTTACCCCCCTAAAAATAAATAATATTTATTTTTTGACTGTTGTTACCCAAAGTATATTAAGTGGGATTTTTCAGAAAAACAAATATATACAGTTACACAAAAATAACCTGTCTCCGGGATCACTATAGGTGTATAAATAATAATATAGTGTTAAATAAAATCAGTCCCTTGGGCACAAAACTGAAAATAATACAGCTCTCCAAAAAGTGCACTTCTGCTGCTATTGGAACATACTAACTACACACACAGGCAGACAGCTTACAAACAATCCAAGACGTCTAATAAAGTTCCAAACCAGATTCATCCATTTAGGCTCTTTATTGTTGTTGATCTTGCTTTGTCTTTTCCTATCTTTACTTTTGTCTTGCACTGGACTGTTATGTTTTATTTGTTTAAACTGAAATACACCAAATGACAAATGTATAAGCTATGTGATTCAACTAACATACTCAAATTTAATACACAATGTGTAAATATTAGCTTCACACAAATATACAGTACTATCATCAAACAAATACTTCTGAGTGTTGAAACTATTTCGATGGTGGAAATACACGACTGGCAGCCATTTTAAGTCCTCAAAACATCCATTGAAACAGTGCACAAAAATCGTTTTTCAATAAACATCTTAGTTTTAAACGTAACCACTTTCCACCTTAATATTGACTTACATAAACAATTTAAACAGTTTACTTACAGACTTATCTTTTCCAAGGCTTGTAAGAGCTAACACAACTTGTCTACTTCTCAATTGTCTCATGAACTGAACTGACTCGCCAACCCGGAAGTGGCCAGACTAATGACGCGTAGTATTTTCATATCGCCACAAGGTGTCAGTAAGAGTCTACAATCAAACGGGCATAACATTGCCCATTTGGGATTCGTTTCCAGGGATTCGAAAAAAGAACCAACACTTTTTCTTTACTATAGTGGTCTTGATAACGGGTACCGGTTCTCAAAAAGGGATTGAGTCCGAGGACTCGGTTCTTTTCTTATCGAACAACCGGGAGAATCGGTTTCGAGTATCATCCCTAGTGCTCACAGTACACTGTGTCCAGACACTTGGAAAATGTTTTCGTGCCGTTTGACGCCGGTATCATGCTAATTAGCTGCCTGAAAGCGGGTGACTCCACTGTTGAAATAGCCTGCATGTCTTCTAGCACATACACTGAAATGGCTCTATCAATGTTGGCCTGGCTAGCACTCCCTCCGTTAAAATCCTCAGGTGAAGTGTCTCTTTTTACTAGCTTCGTCGAAGCATGTTGCTTTTGTAGCTGTTTCAGCAGATTTGAATTGCTGTTTTGGGCAGTAGATAGGATCTTTGATCCAAGACACAACTTACATTTAACTAAAACGTTATTTTCTTTGTGCTCGACAAAAGAAAAGTAGTGAGAATATCTCCATGTTAAGAAAGTCGACTGCGGCTCCGCCATGATCAGACACGCCCCCCTCTCCCCTCCCTACCCATAACCACACCCACACAGAGCGCGCCTCTTCCTTGTGACACAAGAAGAATCAGAAGGACGACGCCGCAGCGCTCCAATAAAACACTCAGATCTTCTGTTTCTAGCCGATACTACATAAAAAATAGCGCAGTAACGCATCATGTAATCACGGTAGCTGAGTTACGGAATATAAAAAAAACGCGTTAGACTACTAGTTCCCGTAACAGTTTAGTCCCAACACTGCTGACGAGCTCATTATCTCTCAAAATGGGAGATTGATACTATTTTGATCATATCCGTTTATACGCAAACTTTGGGAATCTTTGGGTGTCATGAATCAGATATCTATGATAATAGCTTCAATATAGAGGCAACTTGTTTTTCCACTGCTACTATAAATTGCGTGGTGTCTTCCGTGGTTAGCTAAATGTAGGCACACCTGGGACCCGCACGGCAGATTGTATAACACGCGTGCACTTCTGATGGCGCAAGTTGTATTAAACGCTCACGAATCCGGATGCACGTGCTCAAATCGGACACGGTAGAAGTGACGCGAAAGTCACGTGTAAGTAGACAGCCTGTTAGAATAATTGTTTCTAAATGATCGCAAAAACTTTGTGTTACATTGAATGTCTGGTGGTGAGAAGACAGAAGCTGTCTTTGAAACCTACCAAGTGTAACTCGTAAAACTCCACTGTGTAGGGGGGAAGCAAGAGGAAGGTGTTCCTGTGTTCTTTCATGTATGGGTAATCAACAGAAAGATATTGTTCTAACCCTGGATCGGTGCGGCGTCTTCAGTAATGCGGACGCTGTATCGATCCGTTGTGGTGAAGAAGGAGCTGAGGCGGAAGGCAAAGCTCTCAATTTACCGGTCGATCTACATTCCCATCCTCACCTATGGTCATGAGCTTTGGGTTATGACCAAAAGGACAAGATCACGGGTACAAGCGGCCCAAATGAGTTTCCTCCGCCGGGTGGCGGGTCTCTCCCTTAGAGATAGGGTGAGAAGCTCTGTCATCCGGGGGGGAGCTCAAAGTAAAGCCGCTGCTCCTCCACATGGAGAGGAGCCAGATGAGGTGGTTCGGGCATCTGGTCAGGATGCCACCCGAACGCCTCCCTAGGGAGGTGTTTAGGGCACGTCCGACCGGTAGGAGGCCACGGGGAAGACCCAGGACACGTTGGGAAGACTATGTCTCCCGGCCGGCCTGGGAACGCCTCGGGATCCACCGGGAGGAGCTGGACGAAGTGGCTGGGGAGAGGGAAGTCTGGATGTTCTAACCCAAGGACTACAAAGCGGAGAGAAGACAGGGTCTGCCCTATTTCCAGACGACCTCTTTTTGAACTGGTTTACGAACGTCTTTTTGAACTATTTTATGGTCGTCTTTTGGAACTATTTTACGAACTCCTTTTGAACAGACCTTTTCTGTGTATGGTTTATGACATTTTCTGTGAACTTTTTGCGACCTTTGGAAACAGCGGTGGCCAGGGGGTCGGGGAGGGTCCAAAATAAAAAAGGAGGCGTGCAATCTTTTGGCAGAGCGTGCTGAGATACCGTTCAAGGGTACAGCGTACAGACGACTCTCCTCAATATTGAGTCCTAATTGAATTCTGTCTTTGTTTAATTCTTTGCCTCTTGTCTTGTTTAATAGATGTCATCAGTTTGAACCTGACGCAGCCTATCGAGGGTTCTTTCTGATTAGGGACACTTAGACGTATGCAGGTGTGAATATACACTCTCAGATTGATATACAGACACGTAAATTAGTACAAATGCACAGAAATCGGATGACATGCCCAAAGATTTCTCCTCCATGAATCGCCACCTTAACGTGGTGGTGGAGTCCAAAAGGCACTCGAAAAGGCTCTGAAGACGGTAGAGGACACGTTTATCAAATCAAATTCAGTAGATTGTCCTGGTGTTATTTCACAGCACATCTGTTACAGGATCTTTGCAGGATTGGTTGCTAACATTGTACCAAATAAACGCTTATTGTACTTGCACCATACATTAATCCAAACGGCACAGGAAATGACAATAAATATTTATATCATATTTACATCCAAGTATCTCAGATCTAGTAATTACATACCTTTGTCCTCCTCTCTTTACAATTGCATTCCTGTGGTTGCGTTCCATGGAGTGAAGGACAACTCCCTCCCTCAGAGCTAGTGCCTGTCATGTGATGTCATATTTGCATGAAGGACATCAAACATGTCCTGCTTGCATTAGGACGTAAAGTAAAGTACATCCCCATCATTGCTATCACAGTGGTGAAAGATGTACTTGCAACATGATTGTACAATATTACATCGCTGGTAACCACATTGGTACAACATATTGGTATCATTGTCTTAAAAGATAGCCAGATTACCAAGCGGGAGATGTATCAACCACAACCAGGACATATCGGACACCATTTGTTTGTAGTCTAATTAGACTACTGCATACAAGAGACCAGCAGGTGGCAGCACTACACACTAGAGACCAGCAGGTGGCAGCACTACACACTAGAGACCAGCAGGTGGCAGCACTACACACTAGAGACCAGCAGGTGGCAGCACTACACACAAGAGACCAGTAGGTGGCAGCACTACACACAAGAGACCAGCAGGTGGCAGCACTACACACAAGAGACCAGCAGGTGGCAGCACTACACACAAGAGACCAGTAGGTGGCAGCACTACACACAAGAGACCAGCAGGTTGCAGCACTACAAACTAGAAACCAGCAGGTGGCAGCACTACAGACTAGAAACCAGCAGGTGGCAGCACTACACACACGAGACACGCAGGTGGCAGCACTACACACTAGAGACCAGCAGGTGGCAGCACTACACACTAGAAACCAGCAGGTGGCAGCACTACACACTAGAAACCAGCAGGTGGCAGCACTACACACACGAGACACGCAGGTGGCAGCACTACACACTAGAGACCAGCAGGTGGCAGCACTACACACAAGAGACCAGCAGGTGGCAGCACTACACACAAGAGACCAGCAGGTGGCAGCACTACACACAAGAGACCAGCGTCAAAACACAGTGCCACATATCAAAACAACAGAGCAGCTTTAGTTGAGCCGTAAAACAGGATGTTACTTCAAAATAAAAGCACAGTTTGTGTGCCAAAACACAGTGTCACAAATCAAAACCAGAACAAAGCAGCTTGTAGGTGTGCCAGGAAACAGGATGTTACTTCAAAGTAAAAGCAGTCTGTGCGTCAAAACAGTGCCACAAACCAAAATAACAAAGCAGCTTTTAGTTGAGCCGGAAAACAGGATGTGACTTCAAAATAAAAGCCCAGTTTATGCGTCAAAACGCAGTGCCACAAATCAAAACAAAAAAGCAATTTTTAGTTGAGCCGGAAAACAGGATGTTACTTCAAAATAAAAGCACAGATTATGCGCCAAAACACAGTACCACAAATCAAAACCAGTACAAAGCAGCTTGTAGGTGCGCCGGTAAACAGGATGTTACTTCAAAATAAAAGCACAGTCTGTGCGTCAAAACAGTGCCACAAACCAAAACAACAAAGCAGCTTTTAGTTGAGTCGGAAAACAGGATGCTACTTCAAAATAAAAGCACATATTATGCGACAAAACGCACTGCCACAAATCGAAACAACAAAGCAATTTTTAGTTGAGCCAGAGAACAGGATGTTACTTCAAAATAAAAGCACAGTCTGTGCGTCAAAACAGTGCCACAAATCAAAACAACAAAGCAATTTTTAGTTGAGCCGGAAAAGAGGATGTTACTTCAAAATAAAAGCACAGATTATGCGCCAAAACACAGTGCCACAAATCAAAACCAGAACAAAGTAACAAAGCAGCTTTCAATTCTGCAGGAAAACAGGATGTCACTTCAAAATAAAAGCACAGTTTATGCGTCCAAACACAGTGCCACATATCAAAACAACAGAGCAGCTTTAGTTGAGCCGTAAAACAGGATGTTACTTCAAAATAAAAGCACAGTTTGTGTGCCAAAACACAGTGCCACAAATCAAAACCAGAACAAAGCAGCTTGTAGGTGTGCCAGGAAACAGGATGTTACTTCAAAGTAAAAGCAGTCTGTGTGTCAAAACAGTGCCACAAACCAAAACAACAAAGCAGCTTTTAGTTGAGCTGGAAAACAGGATGTTACTTCAAAATAAAAGCACAGATTATGCGACAAAACGCAGTGCCACAAATCAAAACAACAAAGCAATTTTTAGTTGAGCCGGAAAAGAGGATGTTACTTCAAAATAAAAGCACAGATTATGCGCCAAAACACAGTGCCACAAATCAAAACCAGAACAAAGTAACAAAGCAGCTTTCAATTCTGCAGGAAAACAGGATGTCACTTCAAAATAAAAGCACAGATTATGCGACAAAACACAGTGCCACAAACCAAAACAACAAAGCAGCTTTTAGTTGAGCCGGAAAACAGGATGTTACTTCAAAATAAAAGCACATATTATGCGACAAAACGCAGTGACACAAATCAAAACAACAAAGCAATTTTTAGTTGAGCCGGAAAACAGGATGTTACTTCAAAATAAAAGCACAGATTATGCGACAAAACACAGTGACACAAATCAAAACAACAAAGCAATTTTTAGTTGAGCCGGAAAACAGGATGTTACTTCAAAATAAAAGCACATATGCGACAAAACACAGTGACACAAATCAAAACCAGAACAGAACAAGAAAGCAGCAAAGCAGCTTCCAGTTGCACCAGGAAACAGGATGTTACTTCAAAATAAAAGCAAATGGGACTTGGAAATTTGACTCAAGTGTTCACTTAGAGTTGAAAACAATAAAGTGTTTTGCAATCTACAAACCCCGTTTCCATATGAGTTGGGAAATGGTGTTAGATGTAAACGGAATACAATGATTTGCAAATCCTTTTCAAGCCATATTCAGTTGAATATGCTACAAAGACAACATATTTCATGTTCAAACTCATAAACTTTATTGTTTTTTTGCAAATAATCATTAACTTAGAATTCCATGGCTGCAACACATGCCAAAGTAGTTGGGAAAGGTGGCAATAAATACTGATAAAGTTGAGGAATGCTCATCAAAGACTTATTTGGAACATCCCACAGGTGTGCAGGCTAATTGGGAACAGGTGGGTGCCATGATTGGGTATAAAAGTAGATTCCATGAAATGCTCAGTCATTCACAAACAAGGATGGGGCGAGGGTCACCACTTTGTCAACAAATGCCTGAGCAAATTGTTGAACAGTTTAAGAACAACCTTTCTCAAGCAGCTATTGCAAGGAATTGAGGGATTTCACCATCTACGCTCCGTAATATCATCAAAGGGTTCAGAGAATGTGGAGAAATCACTGCACGTAAGCAGCTAAGCCCGTGACCTTCCATCCCTCAGGCTGTTCTGCATCAACAAGCCACATCAGTGTGTAAAGGATATCACCACATGGGCTCAGGAACACTTCAGAAACCCACTGTCAGTAACTACAGTTGGTCGCTACATCTGTAAGTGCAAGTTAAAACTCTCCTATGCAAGGCGAAAACCGTTTATCAACAACACCCGGAAACACCGTCGGCTTCGCTGGACCTGAGCTCATCTAAGATGGACTGATACAAAGTGGAAAAGTGTTCTGTGGTCTGACGAGTCCACATTTCAAATTGTTTTTGGAAACTGTGGACGTCGTGTCCTCCGGACCAAAGAGGAAAAGAACCATCCGGATTGTTCTAGGGTGAAAGTGTAAAAGGCAGCATGTGTGATGGTATGGGGGTGTATTAGTGGCCAAGACATGGGTAACTTACACATCTGTGAAGGCACCATTAATGCTGAAAGGTACATACAGCTTTTGGAGCAACATATGTTGCCATCCAAGCAACGTTACCATGGACGCCCCTGCTTATTTCAGCAAGACAATGCCAAGCCACGTGTTCCATCAACGTGGCTTCATAGTAAAAGAGTGCGGGTACTAGACTGGCCTGCCTGTAGTCCAGACATTGAAAATGTGTGGCACCTGCAATGTGAGAAGGGAGACCCCCGGACTGTTGAACAACTTAAGCTGTACATCAAGCAAGAATGGGAAAGAATTCCACTTCAAAAATGTGTCTCCTCACTTCCCAAACCTTTACTGAGTGTTGTTAAAAGGAAAGGCCATGTAACACAGTGGTGAACATGCCCTTTCCCAACTACTTTGGCACGTGTTGCAGCCATGAAATTCCAAGTTAATGATTATTTGCAAAAAAAAACTAAAGTTTATGAGTTTGAACATGAAATATGTTGTCTTTGTAGCATATTCAACTGAATATGGCTTGAAAAGGATTTGCAAATCATTGTATTCCGTTTATATTTACATCTAACACCATTTCCCAACTCATATGGAAACGGGGTTTGTATATTCACACATTTAATGAACTATATTTACATTCATAGTTGGGATGGTACCGTTCACATTTGAACCGATGCAGTACCAATTCCTCGATATCGGTACTCAACTGTACCAATTATATATATATATGTATATATATATATATATATAAATGAAATTGGTACAATATATTTATATATATATATATATATATATATATATATATACATATATATATACATATATATATATGTATATATATACATATATATATATATATATGTATATATATATAAATATACATATACATATATATATATATATATATATATATATATATATGTATATATATACATATACATATATATATATATATATATATATATATATATATGTATATATATACATATACATATATATATATATATATATATATATATATATATATATATATATATATATATATATATATATATATATATATATATATATATATATAAATATATATATAAATATATATATATATATATATATATATATATATATATATATATATATATATATATATATATATATATATATATATATATATATATACATTCAAACTACCATTTTTCATGCAGCTGTGTGGTGACTCTGAAATAAGAATGTAACAATCAGATCACATGAAAACAGCTAAGACAATATAAGTCATACAGGAAAATGCATTTTCAGACAATATGATTTGCTTTAGCGGCTAGGGGACACCAAATAATGGTTAAGAAAAGACAGATTTAAAATAATAATTTTAAAAAAAATTCCCGCGGCCCAGATTTTGGACGCTGGTGGGCCGTAACTGGCCCACGGGCCATAGTATGAGGACCCCTTATCTAGTCGATAGAAAAGCGCTAAATAATGGATTAGATTTATTTAGCGCTTTTCTATCGACTATATAAGGATAATTAGTATTTTATTAGCTACTGACGTACCACGACGTGACTCACATGTCGACATGTTACCATAGCAACAACGCTGCAAACATTACTAGCTGACTTGACAGTGCACTTTTTCCACTTCCTCCGAGACAAACGGCAAGTTTGCAATAGATGTTAATTAAGTGACTCAGTCACTGTCAAACTATTCACACGGGAGATGACGGCCCGCGTGGACCGGCAGGGCAAGGTGCTTCAGTCAAATCTGCACTTTTATAGATGAAACACGCCTTTGTTGGCTATGCAAACAGCATTTAATACAAACCCCAAAAGCGGTGAAGTTGTCACCTTGCGTAAATGGTAAATAAAAACAGAACTTATATTCAATTGAATAGACTGCAAAGACAAGATATTTAACGTTCCAACTGGAAAACCTTGTTATTTTTTTGCAAATGTTCGCTCATTTGGAATTTGATGCCTGCAACATGTTTCAAAAAAGCTGGCACAAGTGACAAAAAAGAGCGAGAAAGTTGTGGAATGCTCATCAAAAGACTTATTTGGAACATCCCACAGGTGAACAGGCTGATTGGGAACAGGTGGGTGCCATGATTGGGTATAAAAGCAGCTTCCGTGAAATGCTCAGTCGTTCACAAACAAGGACGGGGCGAGGGTCACCACTTTGTCAACAAATGCCTGAGCAAATTGTTTAAGAACAACATTTCTCAACAAGGAATTTATGGACTCACCATCTACGCTCTGTAATATCATCAAAAGGTTCAGAGAATATGGAGAAATCACTGCAGGTAAGCCATGATATTACACACCTTGGATCCCTCAGGCGCTACTGCATCAAAAAGCCACATCAGTGTGTAAAGGATATCACCACATGGGCTCAGGAACACTTCAGAAAACCACTGTCAGTAACTACAGTTGGTCGCTACATCTGCAAGTGCAAGTTAAAACCCTACTATGCAAAGCCAAAGCCATTTATCAACAACACCCGAAAGGGGCCCGAGCTCATCTAAGATGGACTGATGCAAAGTGGAAAAGTGTTCCGTGGTCATGACGAGTCCACATTTCAAATTGTTTTTCTGGAAACTGTGGACGTGGTGTCCTCCGGACCAAAGAGGAAAAGAACCATCCGGATTGTTCTAGGGTGAAAGTGTAAAAGGCAGCATGTGTGATGGTATGGGGGTGTATTAGTGGCCAAGACATGGGTAACTTACACATCTGTGAAGGCGCCATTAATGTTGAAAGGTACATACAGCTTTTGGAGCAACATATGCAACGTTATCACGGCCGCCCCTGCTTATTTCAGCAAGACGATGCCAAGCCACGTGTTTTGGTCCTAAATGATGTCAGTAAGATATTACAGCTTGTTGCAGAGATTTCATGAGCTAAATTGAGTAAAACATGCTTGAAACTAGAATATCAAGTGTTGCAAAGCTGTGTCATCAACACTCACAAGTATAAAACTACTTTTTTTTTTAAAGTAATCAATTCTTATTTCAAGCATGAACAAAAAAAATCATGACTTTGACACAATTGTGTCTCATAATTAAAACAGATGACAGCCAAATGGACTTTGCTGTTTTATTTCCAATGAAACAATAGAAAATACGTACTCATATAGTAGTACACTTGTTATTTGTCAAGACTTGGTCTGTGGCGTGGTTTGTTCTCCCGTGGTGCAAAGGAATTGGACCAAACGTGGCGTGCAGGTGAGGACATGTTTAATATATTAACTCAAAAAAAGGCTCAAAAGGGGATAAACAAAAAGCGCTCACAGCGGAGGGGAAAAAAACTTGACTATGAAAACAAAAGGCGCGCACAATGGCGGAAGTACAAAACTAGACTATGAAAACAAAACACTAGCACAAAGTTTGTTTAATATATTAACTCAAAAAAGGCTCAAAAGGGGATAAACAGAAAGCGCTCACAGCGGAGGGGAAAAAACTTGACTATGAAAACAAAAGGCGGAAGTACAAAACTAGACTATGAAAACAAAACACTAGCACAAAGTTTGTTTAATATATTAACTCAAAAAAGGCTCAAAAGGGGATAAACAAAAAGCGCTCACAGCGGAGGGGAAAAAACTTGACTATGAAAACAAAAGGCGGAAGTACAAAACTAGACTATGAAAACAAAACACTAGCACAAAGGCAAAAAACTATGAACAATAACAAAACTTACTTGACATGACAAGAGGGGCAAAAGGAAGAGCAGCATGGATCATGAGGGTAAACAATGGCCTTAAATACTGGTGACATGATTAGTGACAACGTGAGACAGGTGCGTGACATGAGGATGTGAAACAGGTGCGTGACAAGACAGGTGAAAACTAATGGGTGACCATGGAAACCAAACCAAACAAGGAAGTGCAACCAGGAACTAAAAAAAGAGCCCAAAACCCAAGCAAAAGAAAAACATGATTAACACAGACATGACATTATTAGTGGGAATATACTTCTTTTAAGGTAGTTTTGGGTTCAATGAGGTTAGCTAATTGTAATTGTTTTGGAAAGTCTTAATGTATTGTTCTATTGGCAGATCATTTTTAGAGTAGTCCGATAATATATTTTTGGCCGATAAATGCTTTAAAATGGAATATCAAAAATTATCGGTATCGTTTTGTTTTTTTATCGGTATTGTTTTTTCGTTGTTTTTTTTTATAAATAAATCCACATAAAAAACACGAGATACACTTACAATTAGTGCACCAAGCCAAAAAAACCTCCCTCCCCCATTTACACTCATTCACACAAAAGGGTTGTTTCTTTCTGTTATTAATATTCTGCTTCCTACATGATATACCGCAGGGGTCACCAACGCGGTGCCCGCGGGCACCAGGTAGCCCGTAAGGACCAGATGAGTAGCCCGCTGGCCTGTTCTAAAAATAGCTCAAATAGCAGCACTTACCAGTGAGCTGCCTCGATTTTTTAAATTGTATTTATTTACTAGCAAGCTGGTCTCGCTTTGCCCGACATTTTTAATTCTAAGAGAGACAAAACTCAAATAGAATTTGAAAATCCAAGAAAATATTTTAAAGACTTGGTCTTCACTTGTTTAAATTCATTAATTTTTTTTTACTTTGCTTCTTATAACTTTCAGAAAGACAATTTTAGAGAAAAAATACAACCTTACAAATGATTTTAGGATTTTTAAACACATATACCTTTTTACCTTTTAAATTCCTTCCTCTTCTTTCCTGACAATTTAAATCAATGTTCAAGTATTTTTTTTTTTAATTGTAATTTAATTCTTCATTTTAGCTTCTGTTTTTTCGACGAAGAATATTTGTGAAATATTTCTTCAAACTTATTATGATTAAAATTCAAAAAAATTATTCTGTCAAATCTAGAAAATCTGTAGAATCAAATTTAAATCTTATTTCAAAGTCTTTTGAATTTCTTTTAAAATTTTTGTTCTGGAATACTAGAAGAAATAATGATTTGTCTTTGGTAGAAATATAGCTTGGTCCAATTTTTTATATATTCTAACAAAGTGCATATTGGATTTTAACCTATTTAAAACATGTCATCAAAATTCAAAAATTAATCTTAATCAGGAAAAACTACTAATGATGTTCCATAAATTCTTTTTTTAAGTTTTTCTCTTCTTTTTTTCGGTTGAATTTTGAATTTTAAAGAGTCGAAATTGAAAGTAAACTATGTTTCAAAATTTAATTGTCATTTTTTTCCCGTGTTTTCTCCTCTTTTAAACCGTTCAATTAAGTGTAAATATCATTAATTATTAATAATAACGTCAAAGGTAAATTGAGCAAATTGGCTATTTCTGGCAATTTATTTAAGTGTGTATCAAACTGGTAGCCCTTCGCATTAATCACTACCCAAGAAGTAGCTCTTGGTATCAAAAAGGTTGGTGACCCCTGATATACCGTATTTCCTTGAATTGGCGCAGGGGAATATAGTATTCGCACGTCTAGAATTACTGCCGGGTCAAACTCGTTTCTCAAAATAATTAACGCATGCTTGGCCTTATCGCCGGTTTATTATTGAAGCTGGATCAAATTCGTTTCGCAAAATATTAATTTTTTTATCGCATGTCTATAATTTTCACCGGGTCAAACTTGTTTCGCAAAATATTTCGCATATGGCTAGAACTTTCACCGGGTCAAATTCGTTACGTCACGAGTGACGCATCTGTCCTCATTTTCAAAATGGAGGAAGCTGCTTTCAGTAGTTTACAATCGCACAAAGGAAAAAAGATAAAGAGCTATTCAGGAGGATTTAAGGTCCAAGCTATTGAATACCGGTACAGTATGCTAAAGAGAACAGTAAGCAGCTATGTTTTATTAATATACCGTAGCTGCGTGTGTCAAATACTGTATAAGTCAGTAAATGACTCCCGCCTCCTGGTGGTAGAGGGCGCTGCCGCGCTAGTGATCCTTCTTGCGACTTCCGGTACTGCAGAAGAAGTGAACACACGCAGCAAGAGATTTTTTTCTCTTCCTTTTAACAAGGAGGGTATCTAAAATAAAACAGTTTTCTAAACTGGACTTTCTATGGAAGCAGGAGGTAATAATTAAAGGAATATCTCCATCGAAACAGAGACTTTTAAAACGGAAAAAAGAAAATAAGGAAGACTTCTATAAACAAGTTATCGATGCTTTTGGTCAGAAGGAGCTGCAAATGGACTCCATTTATAAGTACAGGTAAGACCATAATAACGTTTTTTTTAATTAAATGTGCTTTTCATGATGGTATGCTTACATCACACTCAAAGCGCACGCCTGAATTTTATGGATTCCTTTTGGTTAACGCCGGAGTGAGAAGAGGTTTTAAAATAATTACCGCATGCATGGCCATCCCGCCGGTTTCCGGTAAACGCAGGAGTGACTGGAGGTTTTAAATTAATTAACGCCCCTGTGGCTATTCAAGGCAATACGGTAGTAGTACAGTTGTTATTAGTGGGAATATACTTCTTTTAAGGTATTTTGGGGTTCAATGAGGTGAGCTAATTGTACTTGTTTTGGAAAGTCTTGACAAGCCATAATGTATTGTTCTATTGGCAGATCATTTTTAGAGATGTCCGATAATATATTTTTGGCCGATAAATGCTTTAAAATGGAATATCAAAAATTATCGGTATCGTTTTGTTTTTTTATCGGTATTGTTTTTTCGTTGTTTTTTAAAAAATAAATCCACATAAAAAACACAAGATACACTTACAATTAGTGCACCAAGCCAAAAAACCTCCCTCCCCCATTTACACTCATTCACACAAAAGGGTTGTTTCTTTCTGTTATTAATATTCTGCTTCCTACATTATATATCAATATATATCAATACAGTCTGCAAGGGATACAGTCCGTAAGCGTGCTGCTGCTCCACTAATAGTACTAACCTTTAACACAGGGGTCACCAACCTTTTTGAAACCGAGAGCTACTTCTTGGGTAGTGATTAATGCGAAGGGCTACCAGTTTGATACACACTTCAATAAATTGCCAGAAATAGCCAATTTGCTCAATGTACCTTTAACTCTATGTTATTATTAATGATGTTTATCTTTGTGGAAACACTGATCATCTTAATGATTTCTCACATTAAATATATATAGAAACAGATAAATATCAATATGCAACACTTTATTTGTATATTTTCTCTAAGTGCACATTTTTCAAATTGAACATTTTCAAATGATCACTTCTAAGACAGTCTTGTGAAATCACAATATCCCATTTTAACTAGCTAGCCAATAACATTTTTATAAAAGAGGAGAAAACACAAAAAAAATGACAATTAAATTTTGAAACATAGTTTATCTTCAATTTCGACTCTTTAAAATTCACCCGAAAAAAAGAAAAGAAAAAACTAGCTAATTTGAATCTTTTTGAAAAAATTAAAACAATAATTTATGGAACATCATTAGTCATTTTTCCTGATAAAGATTCATTTTAGAATTTTGATGACATGTTTTAAATAGGTTAAAATCCAATCTGCACTTTGTTAGAATATATAACAAATTGGACCAAGCTATATTTCTAACAAAGACAAATCATTTCTTCTACATTTTCCAGAACAAAAATTTTAAAAGAAATTCAAAATATTTAAATTTAATTCTACAGATTTTCTAGATTTGCCAGAATAATTTTTTTGAATTTTAATCATAATAAGTGTGAAGAAATATTTCACAAATATTCTTCGTCGAAAAAACAGAAGCTAAAATGAAGAATTAAATTAAAATGTATTTATTATTCTTTACAATAAAAAAAAAAAATGTACTTGAACATTGATTTAAATTGTCAGGAAAGAAGAGGAAGGAATTTAAAAGGTAAAAAGGTATATGTGTTTAAAAATCCTAAAATAATTTTAAGGTTGTATTTTTTCTCTAAAATTGTCTTTCTGAAAGTTATAAGAAGCAAAGTAAAACAATTTATGAATTTATTTAAACAAGTGAAGACCAAGTCTTTAAAATATTTCCTTGGATTTTCAAATTCTATTTGAGTTTTGTCTCTCTTAGAATTAAAAATGTCGGGCAAAGCGAGACCAGCTTGCTAGTAAATAAATACAATTTAAAAAATAGAGGCAGCTCACTGGTAAGTGCTGCTATTTGAGCTATTTTTAGAACAGGCCAGCGGGCTACTCATCTGGTCCTTACGGGCTACCTGGTGCCCGCGGGCACCGCGTTGGTGACCCCTGCTTTAACACTTCATTTGACTCATTTTCATTAATTACTAGTTTCTATGTAACTGTTTTTATGTTGTTTTACTTTCTTTTTTATTCAAGAAAGTGTTTTTAATTTATTTATCTTATTTTATTTTATACATTTTTTAAAAAAGGACCTTATCTTCACCATACCTGGTTGTCCAAATTAGGCATAATAATGTGTTAATTCCACGACTGTATATATCGGTATCGGTAATTAAGAGTTGGACAATATCGGAATATCGGATATTGGCCAAAAAGCCATTATCGGACATCCCTAATAATTTATAATAATAACTTTTCCAGCTCTTGACATTTAGGAAGCAAATGTGCAGCTATTTATAAAACGTGCAAACTTTCAATTAGGGTGGGATGTCTTTATCTGCTCACTACTGAAAGCCTGATCTTTTTTGACACAGCTTTAATATACTGACTTTTACGGTGGGATTGTGCATATATACTGTATATATACTGGAAATTAGCGATTATAAACGGCTACTTTTTCCGTACGCTTTGTACACTGCGGCTTAAAAAACAGTGCCCTTATGCATATAGTTAAAACAAATAATAACAAAGACGGTAAAAAGGTGTGTCATTGTTTGTGGTATGGCGCTATCTTTTATCTGTTTAGAGCTTTGGACCGTCTTCCAGTTGTCCATAGCGTATCTACTTTGTCATTCATCACTCCAAGCAAAGTTTGTGAATTTTACAATATAATAAATGTGTGTGATGTCTGTTATCGTAATGTAATGAAGCTAGTAGGGCTGTGAATCTTTGGGTGTCCCACTATTCGATTCAATATCGATTCTTGAGGTCACGATTCGATTCAAAATCGATTTTTTTTTTCAATTCAACACGATTCTCGATTCCAAAACGATGTTTTCCCGATTGAAAAGGATTGTCTATTCATGGAATACATAGATTTCAGCAGGATCTACTAGGGATGATGTTTGATAAGGAATTATCGAGTTCGAGTCTATAATCGAATCCTCTTATCGAACCGATTCCTTATCGATTCTCTTATGGAGTCCAGATAGGTTGTTGTATATGGAAAAAAAGACACAATATTTGGTTTAACAAAAGCTCACTTTTATTATATAATGAAAAAATAAAATCTAATAAATAAATAAATATTGACTGTTACCCACCTAAAAAAATAAAATAAAATAGATAAATATTGACTGTTGTTACCAAAAGTATATTAAGTGGGATTTTTCAGAGAAACAAATATATAGAGTAACACAAAAACAAGCTGTCTCTGTGATCACTATAGGTGTATAAATAATAATATAGTGTTAAATAAAATCAGTCCCTTGGGCACAAAACTGAAAATAAACAGCTCTCCAAAAAGTGCACTTCTGCTGCTATTGGAACATAACTGTTTGTTACGATGCTTTGACATTTTTGCACTTTATTTCTTTATTGAAAGAAAATTCTATGAAGAGAAAAGTTATTTGCAAATGTGTTTACAATGCTAAAAAATGAAAAGTTAAAGCTAAAAAAAGAAATACACTTTATTGAGTTAACATTATTTCTTTATGGGGGAAAAATGTTATGAGCTAGATAATATAACAACTAAACTACCCAGCATGCAACGGGAGTGACGAGCATGCGCGGTAGCCCCGAAAAGTGTTGCATGTTGCCACGCTGTGAAAGTAAACGTCAAGAACTCAGCCAACACGCCTCGTCTGCATTATTTATAATTAGACAGACAACACATCTACAGTGTGATTTTGTAACGTTTACAAGGAAAGAAAAACAAAAGTTAAAAAAGGGAGATGTGTTGTATATATATGTATGTGCTGCAGTGTTGTATACATATGTATGTGCTGCGGTGTCATATATGTTGTATATATATGTATGTGCTGCGGTGTCATATATGTTGTATATATATGTATGTGCTGCAGTGTTGTATATATATGTATGTGCTGCGGTGTCATATGTGTTGTATACATATGTATGTGCTGCGGTGTCATATATGTTGTATATATATGTATGTGCTGCGGTGTCATATATGTTGTATATATATGTATGTGCTGCAGTGTTGTATATATATGTATGTGCTGCGGTGTCATATGTGTTGTATATATATGTATGTGCTGCAGTGTCATATATGTTGTATATATATGTATGTGCTGCGGTGTCATATATGTTGTATATATATGTATGTGCTGCAGTGTTGTATATATATGTATGTGCTGCGGTGTCATATATGTTGTATATATATGTATGTGCTGCAGTGTTGTATATATATGTATGTGCTGCGGTGTCGTATATGTTGTATATATATGTATGTGCTGCGGTGTCATATATGTTGTATATATATGTATGTGCTGCGGTGTCATATATGTTGTATATATATGTATGTGCTGCAGTGTTGTATATATATGTATGTGCTGCGGTGTCATATATGTTGTATATATATGTATGTGCTGCGGTGTCATATATGTTGTATATATGTATGTGCTGCGGTGTCATATATGTTGTATATATATGTATGTGCTGCAGTGTTGTATATATATGTATGTGCTGCGGTTGTTTTAAGAAGGTTGCGACAGCTGCCGTAAAGGAGGTGCGTTGCTAGCCTGGTTGCTATGTTTCCGGTTGGTGGTAAAAGTGTTGGTCATGTGTTTGTAGTCTGCTCAAATCTCTCAGTAAAGTTATTGGATGGATTACAGCTTTTGTTTTGAACTTTATTACACCTTGGAGCGCTTTTTCCCGTCCATTGTTTTCCTGCTTTCGCTATCTGCGCCTAGTGACTGAGCTACGTGACGCCATTTCTTGTGATGTCCCACGGAGCATTTCTGGTCGGGACGGGATTCGGATAAAAGAATCAACTCTTTTCCTTTACTATAGTGGTCTCGATAACGGGTACCGGTTCTCAAAAAGGGATTCGAGTCCGAGCACTCGGTTCTTTTCTTATCAAACAACCGGGAAAACCGGTTTCGAGTATCATCCCTAGGATCTACCCCAGTCTGCTGACATGCAAGCAGAGTAGTAAAGCTTTTATAATTGTAAAGGACAATGTTTTATCAACTGATTGCAATAATGTACATTTGTTTGAACTATTAAATGAAGCAAAAATATGACTTATTTTATCTTTGTGAAAATATTGGACACAGTGTGTTGTCAAGTTTATGAGATGTGATGCAAGTGTAAGCCACTGTCACACTATTGTTCTTTTTTATAAATGTCTAATGATAATGTCAATGAGGGATTTTGAATCACTGCTACGTTGAAATTGTAACTAATATTGATACTGTTGTTGATAATATTCATTTTTGTTTGACTACTTTTGGTTTGTTCTGTGTGGTGTTTGTGTCTCCTCTCAATTGTTGTGTGTGGTGTTTGTGTCTCCTCTCAATTGTTGTGTGTGGTGTTTGTGTCTCCTCTCAATTGTTGTGTGTGGTGTTTGTGTCTCCTCTCAATTGTTGTGTGTGGTGTTTGTGTCTCCTCTCAATTGCTCTGTTTATTGCACTTCTGAGTGTTGCTGGCTCGGCTTTGCTTTTGGAAGTGGATTGCATTGTTATGGTATTGTTTTGTTGGATTAATTAATTAAAAAAACAAAATAAAAAAAAATAAAAATTTTTTTTTTAAACTAAATACATTTTTTTTTAAAAATCGATGTTTTAAAAATGAGAATCGATTCTTTTTTTTTTTTTTTTTTAATTTTTTTTTTTATAATGTCCTGTCCAGCTTCTCGGGCAAATCATATAGCAGATGTAGATGCCCATATCGGCTGTTCAGATTTACTTTACAAAAGAGAAGTGTAAGATACTTCTCTTGTTGCCTTACTTGTATTTTGACTTTATTAAATGTATTTATATTATCATTTGGTGCAGCCGGGCCGGAGCAGGAGGGGATAGAAAGAGAGAAAAAGGAAGACAGAGGGGGGAATTGTGGGGACAAGAGGGGGATTAGACAGAGAGACAAAAACAACAACAGCAAACACAACAACAACAACAACAACAACAACAACAGAGCAACATCAGCAAATAAATAATATATGAGAATCGATTCTAAATCGCACAATCGTGAGAATCGCGATTCGAATTTGAGTCGATTTTTCCCCACACCCTAGAAGCTAGCGTCGTTAGAGTTAGCTAATATGCTAACAGGTTTATGGGTGTCTGTCTTGGTATTATTAACTTACAACGGTTTCAGTTTCGCAAATTCCTCAGTAAATTCACCAAAAACGTCAGCGTGGAGTTAGTGAGTCTGTTTAGCTGATTGGAGAGCTAGCTTGCGCAGCTGGTGGGTCCTGTTTTGTCTGATCGGCCGTTTTACTGCCGTGTTACAGACACTGTTTGGAAACTATTAAGGTATGTAAATAAACATTTAGTAAATATTTTCACACTTATTTCACTTATAGTCGAGTGCAGCTAATATTTTATTTTTTTTTAATTAAGTGGGTGCGGCTTATAAACCAGTGTTCTCTAGAGTCTAAAAAAAAATAAGCAAAATATATATGAATATATATACACTACCGTTGAAAAGTTTGGGGTCACATGTAAATGTCCTTATTTTTGAAGGAAAAGCACTGTACTTTTCAATGAAGATAACTTTAAACGAGTATTAACTTGAAAGAAATACACTCTATACATTGCTAATGTGCTAAATGACTATTCTAGCTGCAAATGTCTGCTTTTTGGTGCAATATCTACATAGGTGTATAGAGGCCCATTTCCAGCAACTATCACTCCAGTGTTCTAATGGTACAATGTGTTTGCTCATTGGCTCAGAAGGCTAATTGATGATTAGAAAACCCTTGTGCAATCATGTTCACACATCTGAAAACACTTTAGCTCGTTACAGAAGCTACAAAACTGACCTTCCTTTGAGCAGATTGAGTTTCTGGAGCATCACATTTGTGGGCTCAATTAAACGCTCAAAACGGCCAGAAAAAGAGAACTTTCATCTGAAACTCCACAGTCTATTCTTGTTCTTAGAAATGTAGGCTATTCCACTAAATTCTTTGGGTGACCCCAAACTTTGGGGTATTGAAATAAGATGTGAAGAAATGTAGACTGAAGATATACATATATATCTATATATATATATATATATAAATAGCGCTATATATATACTTATTCTATCACTTTATCATGCTATACATATCTACTCCTATTATAGTTATTAATCTAGGTTTTTATTTGTTTCATTATTTTAATTATATATATATATATATATATATATATATATATATATATATATATATATATATATATATATATATATATATAATTAAAATAATGAAACAAATACAAAAATAAATAAAAATAAATATATATTATTATTAATTACGGTATATATATATATATATATATATAATTTATAATAATTAATTATATATATATATAAATATATATATATAATTAATAATAATTCATATAAATATGTATTTTTTTATTTGTTTCATTATTTTAATTATATATATATATATATATATATATATATATATATATATATATATAAATATATATATATATATATATATATATATATATATATATATATGTATATATATATATATGTATATATATATATATATATATATATATATATATATATATATATATATATATATATGTATATATGTATATATATATATATAAATATATGTATATATGTATATATATATATATATATATATATATATATATATATATATAATAATTTATATATATATATATATATATATATATATATATATAATTAAAATGATGAAACAAATAAAAACCTAGATTAATAACTATAATACGAGTAGATATGTATAGCATGATAAAGTGATAGAATAAGTTACATGTTTATAAACTGAGGGAGAAAAAAAAAATCACTCTTCGAGTGTTGCTTGCCTTTGCTCTTAGGATGTGCACACACACACACACACACAACTTTGTGTGTGTGTGTGTGTGTGTGTTTGTGTGTGTGTGTGTGTGTGTGTGTGTGTGTGTGTGTGTGTGTGTGTGTGTGTGTGTGTGTGGCGCATTGGGAGAGGAGGTGTGAAAATGAATGTATTACATGTACCGGTACCTTTAAAGTAGGTTTAACTTTAAAGTGCAGTATAACATTCTTAGGTGAGATTATGTTTCAGACATTTGCAGTACACCATACATCTGGGTGCTGAGCTAAAATAAGATAATGGCATAACATAGATTAAATAAGGAGGCATGGCAATCACAACAGCTATCAGTTAGCTATAGACAACTGTTTGCTTTGGATATTGTTGAATAATAATTGCAACTGAGTGTAAAATTATAGTTTAATTTGCGTATAGACAGTTTTTAGTGGGTTTAAAAAGTTACTTAAAATTCCGTAAAGTAATACATATAACATTTGAATTAGGAATTTTGATTTAGCGTTTATTAGGACAAGAAATGCTATGATTTAAACATCATATGCGGGATAGTATCAAACTATGAAGAAGGAAGTCAAGTCCTAATTTACGTAGATGACACATTATTAGCATCACAGGATAAGGAAACCTGTACAAAAGATACATTAGCGTTATTAACACAAAATAAGCAAAACAAAAGTCCAATTATAATAACCAGGACTTTCTTTAAACAAAGATGGACGCACTATTGTGGAAAGCAGAAAAACAGCAGTACTAAAAGCACCAAAACTACAAAGAAAGAAGCAAATGATGTCATTTCTAGGATTAACTAATTACTGTAGAAGTTGGATACCAAATTACACTGAAATAGTAGCTCCATTAAGTATATTAATGCATGAAAAAGATCTAAAAATGTCATCACCTGTAGACTGGAATCCAGAAGCTGAAGCAAATAGAACAGGATGTGCGGTTGACAAGTTGAAAGCAGAGACAGGGCGATATCACGAGTGTCAGCACATTTGCATTTCTGAATAATCATATATTGTGTCTAACTGAGGCTGCTAAAATGACCCCCCTTCCTTCAGAAGCAGCCTCAGTGATGTAACCAGGGACCTCCCAAATAAAGAGAGGAGCACGTGGGGCTGGACCTTAGAGCAGGCCTGGGCAATTATTTTGACTCGGGGGGCCACATTTAGAGAAAAAAATGTGCCTGGGGGCCGGCATATCTATTTTCAGGAACACTAATACAAAACCTCACAATAATGTCTAAAAACGTTATGACAGACCGCCTAACGTAATGGAATTTGACATGTTTCTAGGAAGGATAAAACACTGAATATTGACAAAATATGAACGTCACACCCCCTTTCCATCGACATATTTTATAATCAAGTGAAACGCAACAAAAATGCAACAAACAGTGAAATATGAACGCGGAGGGTACAAAATAAACCCACCTACAATCTGATATTTATGATATTTGCTGAATTTCCTTCAGGGATCAATAAAGTACTTTCTATTCTATTCTATACATCACTAAGCTTTGTTGTGAACACACTGCTTGGTGCCTCGTCTGAGCTGCTGTGACGTAGATTACCATAGTAACTAATTACATGACCATAGTAACTCATTAGATGACCATAGTAACTAATAAGTTGACCATAGTAACTAATTAGATGACCATAGTAACTAATTAGATGACCATAGTAACTCATTAGATGACCATAGTAACTCATTAGATGACCATAGTAACTAATTAGATGACCATAGTAACTAATTAGATGACCATAGTAACTCATTATATGACCATAGTAACTCATTAGATTACCATAGTAACTCATTAGATGACCATAGTAACTCATTAGATTACCATAGTAACTAATTAGATGACCATAGTAACTAATTAGATGACCATAGTAACTAGTATATCATCCATAAGCGCAGGTTCCAACCATTGAAATGCTTTGTATAGTTGAAGAATTACGGTCATTAGAAAACATGACTGCACATCATAATGGCGGCTACAATTTCCATCTTAAAGATCTAAAAAAATGATTTGTGAATGTCCGGCGGGCCAGATTGAAAAGCTCAACGGGCCGCATGTGGCCCCCGGCCGGGCCTTAATTTGCCCAGGTCTGCCTTAGAGCGTGGCGGGAGATTGTAACTGAGTGTGCAGCCCCATACGTCTCTCCTCATTGAGCCAAATTGAACTCTGTCTCTGCATGATTCCTTGCTTCTAGTCTGTTTAATAGATGTCATCAGTGTTTGAACCTGACAGGCCACAAACAGAATATGTCAAATGGTAGTAAGGCACCTGTACACAACTTGAGTCCCTAGCAGTACTATATATATATATATATATATATATATATATATATATATATATATATATATATATATATATATATATATATATATATATATATATATATATATATATATATATATATATAAAACAAATAAAAACCTAGATTAATAACTATAATAAGAGTAGATATGTATAGCATGATAAAGTGATAGAATAAGTTACATGTTTTTGGTACCGGTACCAAAATGTATTTCGATACTTTTCGGTACTTTTCTAAATAAAGGGGACCACAAAATAATTCACTATTGGCTTCATTTGAACAACAAATGTTAGTGTACATGAAACATATGTTTATTATTGTCATTTAGTCCTTCAATAAAATAGTGAACATACTAGACAACTTGTCTTTTAGTAGTAAGTAAACAAACAAAGACTCCTAATTAGTCTATGCAGTAACATATTGTGTCATTTATACACCTATTATTTTGTACACATTACGAGGGACAAACTGTAAAAAATTGATTATTTACTGTTTAACATGTTCTATCTACACTTCTGCTAAAATGTAATAATCACTTATTCTTCTCTTCTTTGATACTTGACATTATTTTTGGATGATACCACACATTTAGGTATGGATGCGATACCAAGTAGTTACAGGATCATGCATTGGTCATATTCAAAGTCCTCATGTGTCCAGGGACGTATTTACTGACTTTATAAACATCATATACATTTAAAAAAAAAGAAAAAAGATTTTGTGATGATAAAAAATATCGATGTAATCGTAGTAGTATCGACTAGATACACTCCTGTACTTGGTATCATTACAGTGGATGTCAGGTGTAGATCCACCCATGGCGTTTGTTTACATTGTGACGGCGGTGAGCTATTGTATCCTCCTACGGTGTGTAGTGAAGCATGTTTAGCTATTCCTCCTCCTCCAGTGATAATGCTACTTGGAAGAAACATACTTTATTTGTCGCCATGGAGGCCAGGATTAGTGATTTAGAAGTAGCTAAAACACTGCAGCAGCTCTTCCTGAGGGTGTTTCAGTGTTATAACTTCACCTTTATCTTGACTTTTTTACACCAAAATGCGTCCATTCTCCCTTTTCTGTCTACACACTGTGTCTGCTTGTAAGTACTCTGTGTGTGTGCGCTGCCCAACATGCTCCTCTGCTCCTAAAAGCAGCAATGTCATGACGTGACGACGACAGGGGGTGCGGGGGGTGGTGGACCGGTACTTTTTAGAGGCGGTATAGTATCGAATATGATTCATTAGTATCGCGGTACTATACTACTGAACAACTCTAGTCCCTACATAACTAGATCACCCTTTTTATATACTTTATTATTTTGGTTGAAGTGGGAATGCTCAGCTTGCGCTCTTAATGTGAAAATCTTCTGCTCTACTATAATGGACATGTCCTTGCTTTCACTTTCATTGTCTTGCTTGAAGAGGTGAGCAGGTGTTAGGGCATTACATTTGTCTTCAGTCATGTCATGTTATCATCAAATAGTGTATTAATATTGCTGAAAGTGAATATTTAAGGACTACAATGGACTACCAACACATCTGTTTCATTTTTACTTGCAGTTTAGGTAAGTGTTGTTCTTACTTAGAAATATATATTGTTGTTTATGTGGTGTTGAAAACGGCAGGCTAGAACTAAATAGGATGCCATTGTTAGGATGTGGTGATGTGGATCCCAAGGATGCAGAGACGAGTTTGGGTTTTCAATTGTTCTTCCTCTTTATTTGGCGGAAGCACAAGGTAGCAAAACAAAACAATGGCGATGGTGGAAAACACAACACACCATGTAACAAACTACTGAGAGTAAAATAAAAACACAAAACTAAAGGCGCTAGACAAGGCTAGGAAAAATATACTTCATGAGAGAAGTGATAAAACAAGGTACCAAAATAAAACGCTAGACAAGGCTAGGATTAAACGGGCCAACCTGAGGTGAAAGGTTCGCGACTTAGTGAGTCCTCTTGCACGACCAACCGTTTGGTAGCAATGGCAAAGTTCCGGCGCTCACCGGCCGTCAGCAGCCAGTTAAAATAGGCTGCTGCTAATCAAGCTCAGGTGTGTGCTGCTGCCTTGCGTCAGCTGCACTCCATACTGTGGATGAGAGAGAGAGTGAACATGGTGCAGACAATAGAAATAGGCAAGGACATTTACAGATTACCACAGTACCCCCCCCTCAACGGACGCCTCCTGGCGGCCTACCTGGCTTGTCTGGGAATCGAACGTAAAAGTCCTTGATCAAGTCCTTGTCAATTATAAGCGATCTAGAAATCCATGACCGTTCCTCTGGGCCGTACCCCTCCCAGTCCACCAGGTATTGGAAACCCCTTCCCCTTCTTCTCACATCCAAGATGGTGTTTACAGTAAATGCTGGGTGACCATCAACCAGCCTGGGTGGAGGAGGCGGTACCTCCGGAAGGCTGAGTGGGCTGGATGAGACAGGCTTGATGCGGGACACGTGAAAAACAGGATGGCACTTGAGAGATCTAGGGAGATGGAGCTTGACTGCCACACGATTGATGATCTTGGCAATGGGGAATGGTCCAATGAACCTGGGAGCCAGTTTCCTAGATTCGGTGGCCAATGGTAGGTCCCGAGACGATAACCAGACCTTCTGTCCCAACTGGTAGTGTGGGGCTGGTGTGCGATGTCGGTTGGCTAAGACCTGGTTCCTGGCCGATGTTCTTTTTAACGCAGCCCTGGTGTTGCGCCAAGCCTGGTGAGCCCGACGCAGGTGTGCCGTTACGGATGGTACGTCGGCATTGGGTTGGGTAGAAGGAAAAACTGGGGGTTGGAAACCATAGGCGACGTGAAATGGAGACAGACCGGTGGCGGAGCTAATGAGAGAGTTGTGAGCGTATTCTATCCAAGGGAGACTTTCAGACCAGGTTGCGGGTTGCTGATGACAAGTGCACCGGATGGCCGCCTCCAGGTCTTGGTTGGTCCGCTCGGTCTGTCCATTGCTCTGAGGGTGGTAGCCGGAGGATAGGCTAGGGGAGGCCCCCAGAGACTTGCAGAATGCTCTCCAGACGGCCGAGGAGAACTGTGGCCCTCTGTCGGATACAACATCAGTGGGGATGCCGTGCAGCCGGAAAGCGTGGAGCACTAATAATTGGGCTGTTTCAAGAGCAGACGGCAGCTTGGGGAGGGCTACGAAATGGGCCATCTTCGAGAACCGGTCCACAATGGTCAAAATGGTGTCGCTTCCCTCAGAGGGGGGCAGTCCTGTGACAAAATCCACAGCTATGTGTGACCACGGGCGGGAGGGGATGGGTAATGGGTGTAGCAGTCCTGCTGGAGCCTGGTGGGATGCCTTGTTCCGGGAGCAGACCCGACATGCTGCCACAAACGCCTTCGTATCTGCCAGAATGGATGGCCACCAAAAACGCTGGGAGAGGATAAAACTGGTGCGACGAATGCCTGGATGGCAAGCGATCTTCGACCCATGTGCCCAATCCAGAACGCTGGAACGGAGCCGAGGAACCACAAACAGCCGACCTGGTGGGCAGCCCCGCGGAGATGTGTCCGACTTCAGGGCCTCCAAGACCTGCCGCTCGATGTCCCACTGGAGTCCCCCAATGAAGTGGGTATGGGGAACAATAGGTTCAGGTGAGGAATCTTCCAAGGACGAAGAGTAGACACGGGACAGGGCATCGGGCTTCCCATTCTGAGAACCAGGTCGGAAAGTGATGATAAAGTTAAAACGGGTCAGAAATAGTGCCCACCTGGCCTGGCGAGGGTTCAGTCTCTGTGCGGTCCTTAAGTAGGACAGGTTCTTGTGGTCCGTGTAGACGATGAATGGTAGCTCCGCCCCTTCCAGCCAGTGTCTCCACTCCTGAAGGGCCAAGATGACCGCCAGAAGCTCCCTGTTGCCAATGTCATAATTCTTCTCGGCAGGGGATAGGCGACGAGAGAAGAAAGCACAGGGGTGCAACTTCTGGTCGCTGGTAGATTGCTGGGAGAGTACGGCCCCTACACCTGAATCAGAAGCGTCCACTTCAACAAAAAATTGGAGAGAACGGTCAGGGTAACAAAGCACAGGAGCCGAAGTAAACAATCTTTTTAGCCTTAGGAACGCGGAATTAGCATCGGGTGTCCATTCAAACAGAACCTTAGTAGAAGTTAGCCTCGTAAGTGGCTCCGCGACGCGACTAAAATTGCGAATAAATCGCCGATAAAAATTAGAGAAGCCCAAGAATCTCTGGAGGTGCTTCTTGGACACCGGAGTGGGCCAGTCTACTACTGCTTTGACCTTAGCAGGGTCCGGTCTGAGTCTACCCTCCTCAATGATAAATCCTAAGAAGGGTATGGAAGATGAGTGAAACTCGCATTTTTCTGCCTTGACGAACAGTTTATTTTCGAGCAAACGTTGAAGGACTAACCGAACCTGCTGCACATGTTCGTCAAATGTCGAAGAATAAATTAATATGTCGTCCAGGTAAACGAAGAGAAACCGCCCTGTCATGTCCCGAAAAATATCATTAATGAAGCCCTGAAAAACGCCAGGTGCATTTGTAAGTCCAAACGGCATGACAAGATACTCAAAATGTCCGAGAGGAGTGTTGAATGCGGTCTTCCATTCATCCCCCTCTCGGATGCGAACTAGATGGTACGCGTTACGTAGATCGAGTTTAGTAAAAAACCTTGCGGACTGTAAGGGAGTAAATGCAGAATCAAGGAGAGGAAGAGGATACTTATTCTTGACAGTAATCAGATTAAGAGCGCGGTAGTCTATACAAGGCCGTAGGGACTTGTCCTTCTTTTCGACAAAAAAAAATCCGGCGGCTACTGGTGCGGTCGAGGGGCGAATGAGGCCCGCAGCTATTGAAGTGTTTATGTATTCCTCTAGTGCTTTGAGTTCGGTGTTCGACACCTTGTACAAACGGGTCGATGGTAAAGCCGCTCCGGCTAGCAAATCGATACCGCAATCGTAGGGTCGGTGGGGGGGAAGTGAGAGTGCTCTATCTTTGCTAAACACCGCTCTTAAGTCATGGTAGTTTGTGGGCACGTTTGTCAAGTCTATGTTCTCTACAACGGTGGTAGGTGGCGGTGTGTGAGATCCCGCTGCGGAACGGAGACAATGTAGGTGGCAGGTAACACTCCAATTAATAATGGCCGAACGAGGCCAGTCTATGCTCGGGTTATGCTTCTGTAACCAGGTTAACCCAAGAATGATGGGCGCGGACCGTGATGGCACAATCAAAAAAATTATTTTCTCACAATGATTTCCAGACAAGCGCAGGTTGAGTGGGAGTGTCTGGTGGGTTATGCTGGCTAATAGGCGCCCATCTAGAGAATACACCCTCTTGGGTACATACAGTTTTACAACAGGAATCTTATGGAGTCTCATGAACTCAAAATCCAAAAAGTTATCATCTGCTCCCGAGTCAATGAGAGCGCAAATGTCTATTTGTTGGTTAGGCCAAGAAAGAGTACCTTTTAGCTGCATTCTGCCTGCGGCCAACGAAGGAGAACGGCGACCTCTGGTGGACGTGTCCTCTGGCGAGTGAGGGCGCGCTCGTGGCCGTGCCGCGGGGCGCGGCAGTTCCTTGCAGCGGGAGATGAGGTGATCAGCGCCTCCACAGTATAGGCAGAGTTGGAGGCGAAAACGGCGTTCCCTCTCGGCGGTGGTGAGTCGACGGCCTCCCAGTTGCATTGGCTCGTCTATCTGCCATGAAGGAGAGGTGTCTTCGAGGACGAGTTGCTCCGTCTTGCAGATGGCGGGTCTAGCAGGCGCTGATTGGCTGCTAGGTGGGGCTTGTCTTCCCCGTCGATCCCTCCTCTCCTCTAGTAGGCGGAAGTCGATTTGCACCGCCAGCTCAATAAGATCATCCAGGTTCGTCGGGAGTGACAGCGGGATCATCATATGACGAATTTCGTCCGCGAGACCCAGGAAGAAGGCGTCCAACAACGCCGAGGGACCCCAGTCACAGTCGGCCGCCATGGTGCGGAACTCGATCGCGTAATCCGCGACCCGTCGTGAACCCTGTTGCAGCCGGAAAAGGGATCTCGCTGCCTCTCTACCTGGGAGTCGTCGTTGGAATATTTGCTTCAAGGACTTGGAAAAGTTCGCGTATGTGGAGCTGGAGGTGGTCTGACGGTTCCATTCGGCAGTCGCCCAGGTGCCAGCGCGGCCAGACAGGTGAGAGATCACAAACGCTACTTTAGCCCGCTCAGAGGTGAAAGCGGACGCGTTTAGCTCAAAATGGAGTTCACACTGCGTCAGGAATTGTCTTACGTCTTCCTTTTCCCCGGAAAAACGTTCGGGTCGGGAAAGCCGTATATTGCTAGTACTAGCGGGTTGTGTAGGCTGGGTGGATGCCTGGTCAGGCACGGTGGTCGAGGTGGGTACGACGGTGGCTAACAGCATGTTGATTCGCTCCAACATGGCGTCTTGGCGCTCCGACATCCCCTGTAGACCTCGGCTCAGGTGGTCAAGCTGGTCCCCCTGCTGGTTGATCCTTTGAGCCTGGCCTTGCAATGCTCTCTTCCAGGAGTCTGTCTCTGCGGGTTCCATCGTTTATGGCCGGAACTTTCTGTTAGGATGTGGTGATGTGGATCCCAAGGATGCAGAGACGAGTTTGGGTTTTCAATTGTTCTTCCTCTTTATTTGGCGGAAGCACAAGGTAGCAAAACAAAACAATGGCGATGGTGGAAAACACAACACACCATGTAACAAACTACTGAGAGTAAAATAAAAACACAAAACTAAAGGCGCTAGACAAGGCTAGGAAAAATATACTTCATGAGAGAAGTGATAAAACAAGGTACCAAAATAAAACGCTAGACAAGGCTAGGATTAAACGGGCCAACCTGAGGTGAAAAGGTTCGCGACTTAGTGAGTCCTCTTGCACGACCAACCGTTTGGTAGCAATGGCAAAGTTCCGGCGCTCACCGGCCGTCAGCAGCCAGTTAAAATAGGCTGCTGCTAATCAAGCTCAGGTGTGTGCTGCTGCCTTGCGTCAGCTGCACTCCATACTGTGGATGAGAGAGAGAGTGAACATGGTGCAGACAATAGAAATAGGCAAGGACATTTACAGATTACCACAGCCATGTTAACATGTTTTGTTGCAAGTGTACATAATTGTTGGGTAGACTATTGCATCATTTACAGTACAGTATACATTTGTAAATACAGTGCAGTGTTTATTCACTCATTTCACTAAAGTATATTTGATATTAATGATGAGGCATGAAGTCAGGTGGAACCATTGCTAGTTTTTACCTTTGACTAAAAGAAGGAGGGTGACATTCTTGTCTTGCCTGAACTTGCTAGGCTGGTCTGACCTGGACCTGCTGCCTCTTGTCTTGCCTGAACTTGCTAGGCTGGTCTGACCTGGACCTGCTGCCTCTTGTCTTGCCTGAACTTGCTAGGCTGGTCTGACTTGGACCTGCTGCCTCTTGTCTTGCCTGAACTTGCTAGGCTGGTCTGACCTGGACCTGCTGCCTCTTGTCTTGCCTGAACTTGCTAGGCTGGTCTGACCTGGACCTGCTGCCTCTTGTCTTGCCTGAACTTTTCCACTCTTTCTGATATATTTCTCAGATTTAACTCACTTTTCTCAAATGTAGCTCATTTTCATTACATTAGAGTTTAAATTAAATGTTGACTGTAAATATTATATCTAAATGTTGAATCTAAATCTACATTTTAAATATAAATCTATATGTTGAATCTAAACTGAAATCTTAATGATAAATCTTCATGTTAAATATAAACCTATATGTTGAATCTAAACTTAAATCTTAATTATAAATCTGTATGTTAAATATAAATCTATATGTCAAATATAAACTTAAATCTTAATGATTAATCTATATGTTGAATATAAATATACATGTTAAATCTTAACCTAAATCTTAATTATAAATCTATATGTTAAATATAAACCTATATGTTGAATCTAAACCTAAATTTAATTATAAATCTATCTGTTAAATATAAATATATATGTTAAATCTAAACCTAAATCCTAATTATAAATGTATATTTTAAATATAGATTTCTATGTTGAATCTAAACCTAAATCTTAATTATAAATCTATATGTTAAATGTAAATCTAAATACTATTTAAAAATCTATATCTTAGATATATATCTATATGTTAAATATAAACTTAAATATTAATTATAAATCTATATGTTAAATATAAATATATATGTTGGCTCTAAACCCAAATCGTGTTTGTGACCAATCTAAGCCTAAAACTAGATGTGGCCAATCTTCAATCAATCAATTTGGGAACAAACAATTATTGTATTGTGAGCTAAAGTGGTGGCATTAGCCTCTAAGTTGTGAAGTAATAACATAGAGGCTAATGCCATGACTTTCATTGTGTTTCAGTGTCTCTTGAAGGATCATGCAAGTCATTGTTTCTTGTTGATGCTGTAAACAAAATGTCACCATGTTTGTTGTTGTACTGAACACAGATTGAAAATAAACCCACTGAAATAATAATAATAACAATGAATCATTTCTAAGTCTTTGTTAGCCGTTTGTGAAGTTTTGTGCTCGTGCGCTACGTTCGCTCGCATCCTGTGCATCTCCTGGGGGCTAAGCCCCCCCTGTCCTTAAAAGCTAGTGACCCCCCTGCTTCACCAGTCGATAAAACAATTTCCTGATGTGTTTCCAGATTTCCTTCATTTTCACTCCATAAATGATGGGATTGAAAAGAGGATTATACACAAGTATTTGTAAAGCCATTATTAAACGAACAATGCTTGGAAGATCCGCCTCCAGTCGGGCGATGATGACGTCAAATAAACCTAAACAAGAGAAGCTGAACAAAACCATCAGGTGAGGTAAACAGGTCTCTGCCGCTTTTTTCCGGACTTTTACGCACCTGTGATAAGTTACTATAAATATCTTTACGTAGGTGAAAAGGATGAAGATCACAGGAGCAACAACAAGATTCATCATGATGAACAAACCATAGAAGGTGAGGAATGTTGATTTCACACAGTGAAGCTTAAGAATTGTGTTGTTACAAAAAATGCCCGTTGTTGTGAAGTCGCAGAGTTTTTGTTTGGAATTAAACACGGTTGCCACGACGACCTCACATGCGGGCAGAAACCAGGCCAAAGTCAAGAGGACAACGACGCTTCTCCTCCCCATGACAGTTGGATACTGCAGAGGTCTGCAGATCGACACAAACCTGTCGTAAGACATGGCTGACAACAGTAGGAAGTCTGAAAGGCCGAAAGAATAATAGAGGAAATATTGAAACATGCAAGCGGAATGAACAACGATCTGTTTGGGGGATAAGACATCAATGAAAAGTTTGGGGTAGAGAACAGTGCTAAAGATAACAGAGTTGAGTGACAGAGCTGCGATGAAAATGTACATAGGTTCATGAAGGTTCCTGTGGATCCAGATGAGACATATAATGGTGCAGTTAGTGCAGAGGATGAGGGTATATACTGTCAACAAGAGCACAAAGTACAGATATCTATACTTAACCATCTCTACAAAGCCACCGAGGTGTATAAATGTTCCGTTCAATTCAGCATCCATGACACCACACAGAAAAATAGTCAAGTGGAGTCGGCGAGGAGAATTGTTCGCCCTCCTCGGATCTCATCGAGTCCTCAGGGTGATGTTGACGGAACTTGCTGTGAGCAGTCAATGCTGACAAGACTAAGAAGTCGTCCACCTGATAAAGATGACCGGCAGGATGAAGACGGCCTGTGATTGGCCTCCAAGTTGAGGAGGCGTTCTCCTCTTTTACTTCGTAACCCTCCCAAGACTCTCACTTGTAACATGTGATGCAAACTCATGACAAATTATACATATTATTTTAAGAATAAGGTCCCTTTTCCTGGTCAGTTGCAACCACACTGACCCTAGTACCACGGACTAGAGCAGGGGTCACCAACCTTTTTGAAAGCAAGAGCTACTTCTTGGGTAGTGATTAATGCGAAGGGCTACCAGTTTGATACACACTTCAATAAATTGCCAGAAATAGCCAATTTGCTCAATTTACCTTTAACTCTATGTTATTATTAATAATTAATGATATTTACACTTAATTGAACGGTTTAAAAGAGGAGAAAACACGAAAAAAATGACAATTAAATTTTGAAACATAGTTTATCTTCAATTTCGACTCTTTAAAATTCAAAATTCAACCGAGAAAAAGAAGAGAAAAACTCGCTGATTCGAATCTTTTTAAAAAGATTTAAAAAATAATTTATGGAACATCATTAGTAATTTTTCCTGATTAAGATTAATTTTAGAATTTTGATGACATGTTTTAAATAGGTTAAAATCCTATCTGCACTTTGTTAGAATATATAACAAATTGGACCAAGCTATATTTCTAACAAAGACAAATCATTATTTCTTCTAGATTTTCCAGAACAAAATTTTTAAAATAAATTCAAAAGACTTTCAAATAAGATTTAAATTTTATTCTACAGATTTTCTAGATTTGCCAGAATAATTTTTTTGAATTTTAATCATAATAAGTTTGAAGAAATATTTCACAAATATCATTCGTCAAAAAAACAGAAGCTAAAATGAAGAATTAAATTAAAATGTATTTATTATTCTTTGCAATAAAAAAAATAAATTTACTTGAACATTGATTTAAATTGTCAGGAAAGAAGAGGAAGGAATTTAAAAGGTAAAAAGGTATATGTGTTTAAAAATCCTAAAATCATTTTTAAGGTTGTATTTTTTCTCTAAAATTGTCTTTCTGAAAGTTATAAGAAGCAAAGTAAAAAAATTAATGAATTTATTTAAACAAGTGAAGACCAAGTCTTTAAAATATTTTCTTGGATTTTCAAATTCTATTTGAGTTTTGTCTCTCTTAGAATTAAAAATGTCGGAAAAGCGAGACCAGCTTGCTAGTAAATAAATAACATTTAAAAAATAGAGGCAGCTCACTGGTAAGTGCTGCTATTTGAGCTATTTTTAGAACAGGCCAGCGGGCTACTCATCTGGTCCTTACGGGCTACCTGGTGCCCGCGGGCACCGCGTTGGTGACCCCTGGACTAGAGGTTTGAAAAAGTAGCACCATTGATCAGTATGTTAAAGGCCTACTGAAATGTTTTTTTTTATTTAAACGGGAATTGCAGATCCATTCTATGTGTCATACTTGATCATTTTGCGATATTGCCATATTTTTGCTGAAAGGATTTAGTAGAGAAAATCGACGATAAAGTTCGCAACTTTTGCTCGCTGATAAAAAAAAGCCTTGCCTGTAGCGGAAGTAGCGTGACGTCACAGGAGCTAGTATTCCTCACAATTCCCCGTTGTTTACAATGGAGCGAGAGAGATTCGGACCGAGAAAGTGACGATTACCCCATTAATTTGAGCGAGGATGAAAGATTCGTGGATGAGGAACGTTACAGTGAAGGACTTGAGAGGCAGTGATGGACGTATCTTTTTTCGCTCTGACCGTAACTTAGGTACAAGCTGCCTCATTGGATTCCACACTCTCCTTTTTCTATTGTAGATCACAGATTTGTATTTGAAACCACCTGGGATACTATATCCTCTTGAAAATGAGAGTCCAGAACGCCAAATGGACATTCAGTGCCTTTTATCTCCACGACAATACATCGGCGAAATGCTTTAGCTACGAGCTAACGTGATAGCATCGTGCTTTAACTGCATATAGAAACAAAAAAATGAACCCCTGACTGGAAGGATAGATAGAAAATCAACAATACTATTAAACCGTGGACATGTAAATACACGGTTAATGCTTTCCAGGCTGGCGAAGGTTAACAATGCTGTGCTAACGACGCCATTGAAGCTAACTTAGCAACTTAGCAACGGGACCTCACAGAGCTATGCTAAAAACATTAGCTCTCCACCTACGCCAGCCAGCCCTCATCTACTCATCAACACCCGTGCTCACCTGCGTTCCAGCGATCGGCAGAAGGACGAAGGACTTCACCCGATGCGTTTGGCGGCCCGGAGACGTAGGAAGACAAGGTGAGGTCGGCGGCTAGCGCGGCAAAGTCCTCCTGGTTGTGTTGCTGTAGTCCGCTGCTAATACACCGATCCCACCTACAACTGTCTTCTTTGCAGCCTTCATTGTTCATTAAACAAATTGCAAAAGATGTCCAGAATACTGTGGAATTATGAAATGAAAACAGAGCTTTTTGTATAGGATTCTACGGGGTACCATAACTTCCGTTACTCTGACTTCGTCACGCGCATACGTCATCATACCGCGACGTTTCAGCCGGATATTTCCCGGGAAGTTTTAAAAGTCACTTTATAAGTTAACCCGGCCGTATTGGCATGTGTTGCAATGTTAAGATTTCATCATGGATATATAAACTATCAGACTGCGTGGTCGCTAGTAGTGGCTTTCAGTAGGCCTTTAACATGATTCTCTGCTTCACTTAGCTTCTCAATAAATATGTACATATATTTAGACCACATTATCATGTAATCTATGAATTAAAAACCCAAAAGCAGTGAAGTTGTCACATGGTGTAAATGGTAAATAAACATATATTAATATTAGCTCATTTGGAATTTGATGCCTGCAACATGTTTCAAAGAAGCTGGCACAAGTGGCAAAAAAAGGAGTGATAAAGTTGAGGAATGCTCATCAAAGACTTATTTGGAACATCCCACAGGTGAACAGGCTAATTGGGAACAGGTGGGTGCCATGATTGGGTATAAAAGCAGCTTCCATGAAATGCTCAGTCTTTCACAAACAAGGACGGGGCGAGGGTCACCACTTTGTCAACAAATGCCTGAGATAATTGTTTAAGAACAACATTTCTCAACCAAGCTATTGCAAGGAATTTAGGGATTTCACCATCATCAAAAGTTTCAGAGAATCTGGAGAAATCACTGCACGTAAGCCATGATATTACACACCTTGGATCCCTCAGGCGGTACTGCATCAAAAGGCCACATCAGTGTGTAAAGGATATCACCACATGGGCTCAGGAACACTTCAGAAACCCACTGTCAGTAACTACAGTTGGTCGCTACATCTGTAAGTGCAAGTTAAAACACTCCTATGCAAGGCCAAAACCGTTTATCAACAACACCCAGAAACGCCGTCGGCTTCGCTGGGCCTGAGCTCATCTAAGATGGACTGATGCAAAGTGGAAAAGTGTTCTGTGGTCTGACGAGTCCACTTTTCAAATTGTTTTTGGAAACTGTGGACGTCGTGTCCTCCGGACCAAAGGTTTCAGAGAATCTGGAGAAATCACTGCACGTAAGCCATGATATTACACACCTTGGATCCCTCAGGCGGTACTGCATCAAAAGGCCACATCAGTGTGTAAAGGATATCACCACATGGGCTCAGGAACACTTCAGAAACCCACTGTCGGTAACTACAGTTGGTCGCTACATCTGTAAGTGCAAGTTAAAACTCTACTATGCAAAGCCAAAGCTATTTATCAACAACACCCAGAAACGCCGTCGGCTTTGCTGGGCCCGAACTCATCTAAGATGGACTGATGCAAAGTGGAAAAGTGTTCTGTGGTCTGACGAGTCCACATTTCAAATTGTTTTTGGAAACTGTGGACGTCGTGTCCTCCGGACCAAAGGTTTCAGAGAATCTGGAGAAACCACTGCACGTAAGCCATGATATTACACACCTTGGATCCCTCAGGCGGTACTGCATCAAAAGGCCACATCAGTGTGTAAAGGATATCACCACATGGGCTCAGGAACACTTCAGAAAACCACTGTCGGTAACTACAGTTGGTCGCTACATCTGTAAGTGCAAGTTAAAACTCTACTATGCAAAGCCCAAGCCATTTATCAACAACACCCAGAAACGCCGCCGGCTTTGCTGGGCCCGAACTCATCTAAGATGGACTGATGCAAAGTGGAAAAGTGTTCTGTGGTCTGACGAGTCCACATTTCAAATTGTTTTTGGAAACGTTGGACCAAAGAGGAAAAGAACCATCCGGATTGTTCTAGGTGCAAAGTGTAAAAGGCAGCATGTGTGATGGTATGGGGGTGTATTAGTGGCCAAGACATGGGTAACTTACACATCTGTGAAGGCACCATTAATGCTGAAAGGTACATACAGCTTTTGGAGCAACATATGTTGCCATCCAAGCAACGTTACCATGGACGCCCCTGCTTATTTCAGCAAGACGACGCCAAGCCACGTGTTACAACAGCGTCGTCAGCATCGTGTGGTCACATAAGCACACCGATGAATGAGTAAAAGTGTGCACAAAGGAAAAAGTAGGTCCATGTGTGCGCTACAACGAGGACAGACCACTTGACTTTTTTGAACTCGACTTTTTTCCAACTATTTTGTGTTCCTGGTGTGAGACAAACTCAGGGGAGTAGCAAAGGAGATGTTGGAGAGGGGGCGGGGTCAAAGGCATCGTAATGTACGATAATTATGTATTTTTAGGTGGGTATTTTGGGGCGGTGTAGCTCGGTTGGTAGAGTAGCCATGCCTGCAACTTGAGGGTTCCAGGTTCGATTCCCGCTTCCGTCATCCTAGTCACTGCCGTTGTGTCTTTGGGCAAGACACTTTACCCACCTGCTCCCAGTGCCACCCACACGGCTTTCAATGTAACTTACATATTGGCTGTCACTATGTAAAAGCATTTGAGTCACTAGAGAAAAGCGCTATATAAAAATAGTGCACTTCACTTCACACTTCAAAGGGAAATGTGAAATTAGACATCGTAAAATTTCCATAGTGGATCTAACATAATAGTGAGAGTCCAGTCCATAGTGGATCTAACATAATAGTGTGAGAGTCCAGTCCATAGTGGATCTAACATAATAGTGTGAGTCCAGTCCATAGTGGATCTAACATAATAGTGTGAGAGTCCAGTCCATAGTGGATCTAACATAATAGTGTCAGAGTCCAGTCCATAGTGGATCTAACATAATAGTGTGAGAGTCCAGTCCATAGTGGATCTAACATAATAGTGAGAGTCCAGTCCATAGTGGATCTAACATAATAGTGAGAGTCCAGTCCATAGTGGATCTAACATAATAGTGTGAGAGTCCAGTCCATAGTGGATCTAACATAATAGTGTCAGAGTCCAGTCCATAGTGGATCTAACATAATAGTGTGAGAGTCCAGTCCATAGTGGATCTAACATAATAGTGAGAGTCCAGTCCATAGTGGATCTAACATAATAGTGAGAGTCCAGTCCATAGTGGATCTAACATAATAGTGAGAGTCCAGTCCATAGTGGATATAACATAATAGTGTGAGAGTCCAGTCCATAGTGGATCTAACATAATAGTGTGAGAGTCCAGTCCATAGTGGATCTAACATAATAGTGAGAGTCCAGTCCATAGTGGATCTAACATAATAGTGAGAGTCCAGTCCATAGTGGATCTAACATAATAGTGAGAGTCCAGTCCATAGTGGATCTAACATAATAGTGTGAGAGTCCAGTCCATAGTGGATCTAACATAATAGTGAGAGTCCAGTCCATAGTGGATCTAACATAATAGTGTGAGAGTCCAGTCCATAGTGGATCTAAAATAATAGTGAGAGTCCAGTCCATAGTGGATCTAACATAATAGTGTGGGAGTCCAGTCCATAGTGGATCTAACATAATAGTGTGGGAGTCCAGTCCATAGTGGATCTAACATAATAGTGTGAGAGTCCAGTCCATAGTGGATCTAACATAATAGTGAGAGTCCAGTCCATAGTGGATCTAACATAATAGTGTGAGAGTCCAGTCCATAGTGGATCTAAAATAATAGTGAGAGTCCAGTCCATAGTGGATCTAACATAATAGTGTGGGAGTCCAGTCCATAGTGGATCTAACATAATATTGTGAGAGTCCAGTCCATAGTGGATCTAACATAATAGTGTGAGAGTCCAGTCCATAGTGGATCTAAAATAATAGTGAGAGTCCAGTCCATAGTGGATCTAACATAATAGTGTGAGAGTCCAGTCCATAGTGGATCTAACATAATAGTGTGAGAGTCCAGTCCATAGTGGATCTAAAATAATAGTGAGAGTCCAGTCCATAGTGGATCTAACATAATAGTGAGAGTCCAGTCCATAGTGGATCTAACATAATAGTGAGAGTCCAGTCCATAGTGGATCTAACATAATAGTGTGAGAGTCCAGTCCATAGTGGATCTAACATAATAGTGTGAGAGTCCAGTCCATAGTGGATCTAAAATAATAGTGAGAGTCCAGTCCATAGTGGATCTAACATAATAGTGAGAGTCCAGTCCATAGTGGATCTAACATAATAGTGAGAGTCCAGTCCATAGTGGATCTAACATAATAGTGTGAGAGTCCAGTCCATAGTGGATCTAACATAATAGTGTGAGAGTCCAGTCCATAGTGGATCTAAAATAATAGTGAGAGTCCAGTCCATAGTGGATCTAACATAATAGTGAGAGTCCAGTCCATAGTGGATCTAACATAATAGTGAGAGTCCAGTCCATAGTGGATCTAACATAATAGTGTGAGAGTCCAGTCCATAGTGGATCTAACATAATAGTGTGAGAGTCCAGTCCATAGTGGATCTAACATAATAGTGTGAGTCCAGTCCATAGTGGATCTAAAATAATAGTGAGAGTCCAGTCCATAGTGGATCTAACATAATAGTGAGAGTCCAGTCCATAGTGGATCTAACATAATAGTGAGAGTCCAGTCCATAGTGGATCTAACATAATAGTGTGAGAGTCCAGTCCATAGTGGATCTAACATAATAGTGTGAGAGTCCAGTCCATAGTGGATCTAACATAATAGTGTGAGTCCAGTCCATAGTGGATCTAAAATAATAGTGAGAGTCCAGTCCATAGTGGATCTAACATAATAGTGAGAGTCCAGTCCATAGTGGATCTAACATAATAGTGAGAGTCCAGTCCATAGTGGATCTAACATAATAGTGAGAGTCCAGTCCATAGTGGATCTAAAATAATAGTGAGAGTCCAGTCCATAGTGGATCTAACATAATAGTGTGAGAGTCCAGTCCATAGTGGATCTAACATAATAGTGTGAGAGTCCAGTCCATAGTGGATCTAAAATAATAGTGAGAGTCCAGTCCATAGTGGATCTAACATAATAGTGAGAGTCCAGTCCATAGTGGATCTAACATAATAGTGAGAGTCCAGTCCATAGTGGATCTAACATAATAGTGTGAGAGTCCAGTCCATAGTGGATCTAACATAATAGTGTGAGAGTCCAGTCCATAGTGGATCTAAAATAATAGTGAGAGTCCAGTCCATAGTGGATCTAACATAATAGTGAGAGTCCAGTCCATAGTGGATCTAACATAATAGTGAGAGTCCAGTCCATTGTGGATCTAACATAATAGTGTGAGAGTCCAGTCCATAGTGGATCTAACATAATAGTGTGAGAGTCCAGTCCATAGTGGATCTAACATAATAGTGTGAGTCCAGTCCATAGTGGATCTAAAATAATAGTGAGAGTCCAGTCCATAGTGGATCTAACATAATAGTGAGAGTCCAGTCCATAGTGGATCTAACATAATAGTGAGAGTCCAGTCCATAGTGGATCTAACATAATAGTGAGAGTCCAGTCCATAGTGGATCTAAAATAATAGTGAGAGTCCAGTCCATAGTGGATCTAACATAATAGTGTGAGAGTCCAGTCCATAGTGGATCTAACATAATAGTGTGAGAGTCCAGTCCATAGTGGATCTAAAATAATAGTGAGAGTCCAGTCCATAGTGGATCTAACATAATAGTGAGAGTCCAGTCCATAGTGGATCTAACATAATAGTGAGAGTCCAGTCCATAGTGGATCTAACATAATAGTGTGAGAGTCCAGTCCATAGTGGATCTAACATAATAGTGTGAGAGTCCAGTCCATAGTGGATCTAAAATAATAGTGAGAGTCCAGTCCATAGTGGATCTAACATAATAGTGAGAGTCCAGTCCATAGTGGATCTAACATAATAGTGAGAGTCCAGTCCATAGTGGATCTAACATAATAGTGTGAGAGTCCAGTCCATAGTGGATCTAACATAATAGTGTGAGAGTCCAGTCCATAGTGGATCTAAAATAATAGTGAGAGTCCAGTCCATAGTGGATCTAACATAATAGTGAGAGTCCAGTTCATAGTGGATCTAACATAATAGTGAGAGTCCAGTCCATAGTGGATCTAACATAATAGTGTGAGAGTCCAGTCCATAGTGGATCTAACATAATAGTGTGAGAGTCCAGTCCATAGTGGATCTAACATAATAGTGTGAGTCCAGTCCATAGTGGATCTAAAATAATAGTGAGAGTCCAGTCCATAGTGGATCTAACATAATAGTGAGAGTCCAGTCCATAGTGGATCTAACATAATAGTGAGAGTCCAGTCCATAGTGGATCTAACATAATAGTGAGAGTCCAGTCCATAGTGTCTTCTCAGACAATGACCAGCTGATGAAACCTGAGACAAAACGTCTGCCCAGACAATGAACTGTTCAGTTCAATGGAGTCAGTGCCCTGAGGATCAATCAGCTTTGAACTCTTTTTATTTCTATTTCAATTGTTTTTGGTTTACCCGCACAATTGTGTGATCTGATTCACTGCCGGTGCTGGTCGACCATGTTGCACTTGATTAAACTTCTTATCGTCCACAGGTCTTTTCGGGGTCATGTACTTCTTCTTTTTCTGCTGTTTGTCTTCTCCAAAACACAAAGGACGCAGTGGGTCTCACCGGGGTTAATTAGGAGTGATGCAAGGATACTGTAACACCGGGTGAATAACAAGCCCGGCCTCGGGGGAACACAATGGAACAACTCATTATGAGCCAGTGGTCACCCCGAGGTGGCCTAAGGGGACGAGGTGTCTGACAAACAAGCACCTTGTCTTATCAAACTTTGTTATTATAGCACCGATTGAACACAACCACGCCAGCATGCTGTCAACATGACAACATTCAAGGCCTACTGAAATGATTTTTTAAAAACTTTAAACGGGAATAGCAGATCCATTCTATGTGTCATACTTGATCATTTCGCGATATTGCCATATTTTTGCTGAAAGGATTTAGTAGAGAAAATCGACGATAAAGTTCGCAACTTTTGCTCGCTGATAAAAAAAAAGCCTTGCCTGTAGCGGAAGTAGCGTGACGTCACAGGAGCTAGTATTCCTCACAATTCCCCGTTGTTTACAATGGAGCGAGAGAGATTCGGACCGAGAAAGTGATGATTACCCCATTAATTTGAGCGAGGATGAAAGATTTGTGGATGAGGAAGGACTTGAGAGGCAGTGATGGACGTATCTTTTTTCGCTCTGACCGTAACTTAGGTACAAGCTGGCTCATTGGATTCCACACTCTCTCCTTTTTCTATTATAGATCACAGATTTGTATTTGAAACCACCTGGGATACTATATCCTCTTGAAAATGAGAGTCGAGAACGCGAAATGGACATTCAGTGCCTTTTATCTCCACGACAATACATCGGCGAAATGCTTTAGCTACGAGCTAACGTGATAGCATCGTGCTTTAACTGCATATAGAAACAAAAAAATAAAGCCCTGACTGGAAGGATAGATAGAAAATCAACAATACTATTAAACCGTGGACATGTAAATACACGGTTAATGCTTTCCAGGCTGGCGAAGGTTAACAATGCTGTGCTAACGACGCCATTGAAGCTAACTTAGCAACTTAGCAACGGGACCTCACAGAGCTATGCTAAAAACATTAGCTCTCCACCTACGCCAGCCAGCCCTCATTTGGTCATCAGCACCCGTGCTCACCTGCGTTCCAGCGATCGGCAGAAGGACGAAGGACTTCACCCGATGCGTTTGGCGGCCCGGAGACGTAGGAAGTCAAGGTGAGGTCGGCGGCTAGCGCGGCTAGCGCTCCAACAAAGTCCTCCTGGTTGTGTTGCTGTAGTCCGCTGCTAATACACCGATCCCACCTACAACTGTCTTCTTTGCAGCCTTCATTGTTCATTAAACAAATTGCAAAAGATGTCCAGAATACTGTGGAATTATGAAATGAAAACAGAGCTTTTTGTATAGGATTCTACGGGTACCATAACTTCCGTTACTCGGACTTCGTCACACGCATACGTCATCATACCGCGACGTTTCAGCCGGATATTTCCCGGGAAGTTTTAAAAGTCACTTTATAAGTTAACCCGGCCGTATTGGCATGTGTTGCAATGTTAAGATTTCATCATTGATATATAAACTATCAGACTGCGTGGTCGCTAGTAGTAGGTTTCAGTAGGCCTTTCAACTTGTTTATTTTAATTCATCCTCATGACGTGTTACGGGTCGTGATTTCAAGTGAAAAACGACATAAATGTAAATATTGGATAAATATGTTGTTGTGGCCAGCAAAGCCCAGCACTCGAGAAAATCTAAACTGTACCATGATAAGTATCAATAATACATCCAGATGCTAGCTTGACTGTGCAACATTCATGCATGCACATAACACGGGTTCAGCTCAAAACACAAAAAAGTGATTTGTACAAACTACAAAAGCAGTGAAGTTGTCACGTTGTGTAAATGGTAAATACAACGAGAATCCAACAAATCATTTTCAACTTATATTCAATTGAATAGACTGCAAAGACAAGATATTTCATGTTCACACTGAGAAACTTCATTTTTTTTTGCAACTTAGAATTGAATGGCAGCAACACATTGCAAAAAAGGTTGTCAGAGAGGCATTTTTACCAGTGTGTAACAAACCCCGTTTCCATATGAGTTGGGAAATGGTGTTAGATGAAAATATAAACGGAATACAATTATTTGCAAATCCTTTTCAAGCCATATTCAGTTGAATATGCTACAAAGACAACATATTTCATGTTCAAACTCATAAAAAAAAAAATTTCTGCAAATAATCATTAACTTTAGAATTTGACGCCAGCAACACGTGACAAAGAAGTTGGGAAAGGTGGCAATAAATACTGATAAAGTTGAGGAATGCTCATCAAACACTTATTTGGAACATCCCACAGGTGTGCAGGCTAATTGGGAACAGGTGGGTGCCATGATTGGCTATAAAAGTAGATTCCATGAAATGCTCAGTCATTCACAAACAAGGATGGGGCGAGGGTCACCACTTTGTCAACAAATGCCTGAGCAAATTGTTGAACAGTTTAAGAACAACCTTTCTCAAGCAGCTATTGCAAGGAATTTAGGGATTTCACCATCTACGCTCCGTAATATCATCAAATGGTTCGGAGAATGTGGAGAAATCACTGCACGTAAGCAGCTAAGCCCGTGACCTTCCATCCCTCAGGCTGTACTGCATCAACAAGCCACATCAGTGTGTAAAGGATATCACCACATGGGCTCAGGAACACTTCAGAAACCCACTGTCAGTAACTACAGTTGGTCGCTACATCTGTAAGTGCAAGTTAAAACTCTCCTATGCAAGGCCAAAACCGTTTATCAACAACACCCAGAAACGCAGTCGGCTTCGTTGGGCCTGAGCTCATCTAAGATGGACTGATACAAAGTGGAAAAGTGTTCTGTGGTCTGACGAGTCCACATTTCAAATTGTTTTTGGAAACTGTGGACGTCGTGTCCTCCGGACCAAAGAGGAAAAGAACCATCGGGATTGTTCTAGGTGCAAAGTGTAAAAGGCAGCATGTGTGATGGTATGGGGGTGTATTAGTGGCCAAGACATGGGTAACTTACACATCTGTGAAGGCACCATTAATGCTGAAAGGTACATACAGCTTTTGGAGCAACATATGTTGCCATCCAAGCAACGTTACCATGGACGCCCCTGCTTATTTCAGCAAGACAATGCCAAGCCACGTGTTCCATCAACGTGGCTTCATAGTAAAAGAGTGCGGGTACTAGACTGGCCTGCCTGTAGTCCAGACATTGAAAATGTGTGGCACCTGCAATGTGAGAAGGGAGACCCCCGGACTGTTGAACAACTTAAGCTGTACATCAAGCAAGAATGGGAAAGAATTCCACTTCAAAAATGTGTCTCCTCACTTCCCAAACCTTTACTGAGTGTTGTTCAAAGGAAAGGCCATGTAACACAGTGGTGAACATGCCCTTTCCCAACTACTTTGGCACGTGTTGCAGCCATGAAATTCTAAAGTTAATGATTATTTGCAAAAAAAATAAAGTTTATGAGTTTGAACATGAAATATGTTGTCTTTGTAGCATATTCAACTGAATATGGCTTGAAAAGGATCATTGTATTCCGTTTATATTTACATCTAACACCATTTCCCAACTCATATGGAAACGGGGTTTGTAGATGGCCTTGTTATTTTGGCCTTAGTTTAACCTGAAGTTCAGCTCACCCATGTGACTGTGGTTGTGGTTTGTGGTTAGAGCCTGTGGGCCTTCTGTTATGTAAAAAATAAACATTTGTTTATTTTCAATTGCCAGTTTTCTTTTGGTCTTTTATGTTGTGCCTTGGTTCCTCTAGACCGTGTCATAACACATGTTTAACAAAAAAATGTAACAGTGCCGATATGGTGAATAGAATTAGACACAACGTGTTCAAGCCCGAGTCCATGGTTATCGCCCGGAAAAGGGTGGAGTGCCATCTCCGGGTTGGGGAGGAGACCCTGCCCCAAGTGGAGGAGTTCAAGAACCTCGGAGTCTTGTTCACGAGTGAGAGAAGAGTGGATGGTGAGATCGACAGGCGGATCGGTGCGGCGTCTTCAGTAATGCGGACGCTGTATCGATCTGTTGTGGTGAAGAAGGAGCTGAGCCGGAAGGCAAAGCTCTCAATTTACTGGTCGATCTACGTTCCCATCCTCACCTATGGTCATGAGCTTTGGGTTATGACCGAAAGGACAAGATCACGGATACAAGCGGCCCAAATGATAAATATCTTAGATATTTTAGTCGACGAGTGTGAAGCGACTGGGATTAGAATCAGCACCTCTAAATCCGAGTCCATGGTTCTCGTCCGGAAAAGAGTGGAGTGCCATCTCCAAGTTGGGGAGGAGACCCTGCCCCAAGTGGAGGAGTTCAAGTACCTGGGAGTCTTGTTCACGAGTGAGAGAAGAGTGGATGGTGAGATCGACAGGCGGATCGGTGCGGCGTCTTCGGTAATGCGGACGCTGTATCGATCTGTTGTGGTGAAGAAGGAGCTGAGCCGGAAGGCAAAGCTCTCAATTTACTGGTCGATCTACGTTCCCATCCTCACCTATGGTCATGAGCTTTGGGTTATGACCGAAAGGACAAGATCACGGATACAAGCGGCCGAAATGATAAATATCTTAGATATTTTAGTCGCCGAGTGTGAAGCGACTGGGATTAGAATCAGCACCTCTAAGTCCGAGTCCATGGTTCTCGTCCGGAAAAGAGTGGAGTGCCATCTTCAAGTTGGGGAGGAGACCCTGCCCCAAGTGGAGGAGTTCAAGTACCTGGGAGTCTTGTTCACGAGTGAGGGAAGAGTGGATGGTGAGATCGAAAGGCAGATCCGTGCGGCGTCTTCGGTAATGCGGACGCTGTATCGATCTGTTGTGGTGAAGAAGGAGCTGAGCCGGAAGGCAAAGCTCTCAATTTACCGGTCGATCTACGTTCCCATCCTCACCTATGGTCATGAGCTTTGGGTTATGACCGAAAGGACAAGATCACGGGTACTGAAATGAGTTTCCTCCGTCGGGTGGCGGGTCTCTCCCTTAGAGATAGGGTGAGAGAATACAATGATTAGCAAATACTTTTCAACTTATATTCAATTGAATAGACCGCAAAGACGAGATATTTCATGTTCACACTGAGAAACCTTTGCAACTTAGAATTTAATGGCAGCAACACATTGCAAAAAAGTTGCCACAGGGGCATTTTTACCAGTGTGTTACATGGCCTTGTTATTTTGGCCTAGTTTACCCTGAAGTTCAGCTCACCCGTGTGACTGTGGTTGTTGCGTTTGTGGTTAGGGCCTGTGGGCCTTCTGTTATGTAAAAAATAAACATTTGTTTAATTTGAATTGCCACTTTTCTTGTGGTCTTTTATGTTGTGCCTCGGTTACCCTAGACCGGGTCATAACACGTGTAATAGGACACAAGTAGGGGATTTTATTTTGTATGTTTCATTGCCATGCATGTCTTAGAAGGTTTTTATTGTTGTGGATTTTAATTGCATGTTTTTATTCCTGTGGAATTTGATTGTATTTTTAATTGCATGTTTTTACCCCTTGTGGACTTTGCTGGTATTTTAAGACGTTGCCCCTTTTAGCTTGTTGCCCCTGACAACCAAAGTGCCCATTCGAACGGCACCTGAAATCAAACGCACCTGTGGAGCATTAGGACTGCACACATTTAAAAGGGAAGGATCGACAGGCTTCAACGAGAGAGAGCGACAGAGGGAAGCGACCGGAGAGTATCGACAGGCTTTGCCGAGAGCGTCCGGGTGGACGCCCGCAGGCTGGGAAGGAATCCAGGACTACACAGCAGACCCCGCAGGCTACGGGAGTGAACCCCAAGAAGCCCACAACACGCAGGGGCAGAGGAAACTCTGCCTCCGAACTAAGTGTCGTGGATTGTGGATCTGTGGGGGTGATCAACTGCCTTGGGCTGTGGGCTTGCGGGCTCCTGCGTTGTGCGCTGGCTGTGTGGTCCTGTGGGCAGGAGCGATCAGGACCCAGAGACCTGCGGTGACTCCCGGGAGCGACCAAGAGGCGGAGCGAGGCGGGACGATTACGGCCACGTAGGTTCCACCGGAGACTGGTGAGGAGAGTGGGCGTACCCAGTACTTCTACGCGGAACTACAGCAGAGGCAGGGGAAACATGTAAGTGTGACGTCAGCCCTGAGAGCGTCTCCGTGTTTTGAAAATTATTGTATCCCCGTAGCCTGCCTCCGATTTTAATTCTGTGGGCAGGAGGACGCCGTGGAAGTGGGCGGAGCCAGGACACTAACCCACTACGCCTGTCGTGACTGTACCCTAATTTCGGATTGTAATAAATTGTGAACAAGCATAATTATCTTTCCTTATTTTGGGACGGCTGCTCTCACTACATTGGGTTCTTAATATTTATATTTGTTTCAAGCAAAATTTTACTAGATTTTAATATTCCACCACTCGGGTCCATTACACACTAAAAAAAAAAAAACTGTAATAATGCCGAAATGTTGAATAGAATTGTCGAATTAGACACGTGTTCAAGTCCGGGTCCATGGTTCTCGCCCAGAAAAGGGTGGAGTGCCATCTCCAAGTTGGGGAGGAGACCCTGCCCCAAGTGGAGGAGTTCAAGAACCTCGGAGTCTTGTTCACGAATGAGGGAAGAATGGATGGTGAGATCGACAGGCGGATCGGTGCGGCGTCTTCAGTAATGCGGACGCTGTATCGATACGTTGTGGTGAAGAAGGAGCTGAGCCGGAAGGCAAAGCTCTCAATTTACCGGTCGATCTACGTTCCCATCCTCACCTATGGTCATGAGCTTTGGGTTATTACCGAAAGGACAAGATCACGGATACAAGCGGCCGAAATGATAAATATCTTAGATATTTTAGTCGACGAGTGTGAAGCGACTGGGATTAGAATCAGCACCTCTAAGTCCGAGTCCATGGTCCTCGCCCGGAAAAGAGTGGAGTTCCATCTCCAAGTTGGGGAGGAGACCCTGCCCCAAGTGGAGGAGTTCAAGAACCTCGGAGTCTTGTTCACGAGTGAGGGAAGAGTGGATGGTGAGATCGACAGGCGGATCGGTGCGGCGTCTTCAGTAATGCGGACGTAGTATCGATCCGTTGTGGTGAAGGAGCTGAGCCGGAAGGTAAAGCTCTCAATTTACCGGTCGATCTACGTTCCCATCCTCACCTATGGTCATGAGCTTTGGGTTATGACCGAAAGGACAAGATCACGGATACAAGCGGCCGAAATGATAAATATCTTAGATATTTTTGTCGACGAGTGTGTAGCGACTGGGATTAGAATCAGCACCTCTAAGTCCGAGTCCATGGTCCTCGCCCGGAAAGGAGTGGAGTTCCATCTCCAAGTTGGGGAGGAGACCCTGCCCCAAGTGGAGGAGTTCAAGTACCTGGGAGTCTTGTTCACGAGTGAGGGAAGAGTGGATGGTGAGATCGACAGGCAGATCCGTGCGGCATCTCCGGTAATGCGGATGCTGTATCGATCCGTTGTGGTGAAGAAGGAGCTGAGCCGGAAGGCAAAGCTCTCAAATTACTGGTCGATCTACGTTCCCATCCTTACCTATGGTCATGAGCTTTGGGTTATGACCGAAAGGACAAGATCACGGATACAAGCGGCCGAAATGATAAATATCTTAGATATTTTAGTCGCCGAGTGTGAAGCGACTGGGATTAGAATCAGCACCTCTAAGTCCGAGTCCATGGTTCTCGTCCGGAAAAGAGTGGAGTGCCATCTCCAAGTTGGGGAGGAGACCCTGCCCCAAGTAGAGGAGTTCAAGAACCTCTGAGTCTTGTTCACGAGTGAGGGAAGAGTGGATCGTGAGATCGACAGGCGGATCGGTGCGGCGTCTTCAGTAATGCGGACGCTGTATCGATCCGTTGTGGTGAAGAAGGAGCTGAGCCGGAAGGCAAAGCTCTCAATTTACCGGTCGATATACGTTCTCATCCTCACCTATGGTCATGAGCTTTGGGTTATGACCGAAAGGACAAGATCACGGGTACAAGATCTACGTTCCCATCCTCACCTATGGTCATGAGCTTTGGGTTATGACCGAAAGGACAAGATCACGGGTACAAGATCTACGTTCCCATCCTCACCTATAGTCATGAGCTTTGGGTTATGACAGAAAGGACAAGATCACGGATACAAGCGGACTAAATGATAAATATCTTAGATATTTTAGTCGCCGAAAGTGAAGCGACTGGGATTAGAATCAGCACCTCTAAGTCCGAGTCCATGGTTCTCGTCCGGAAAAGAGTGGAGTGCCATCTCCAAGTTGGGGAGGAGACCCTGCCCCAAGTGGAGGAGTTCAAGTACCTGGGAGTCTTGTTCAGGAGTGAGAGAAGAGTGGATGGTGAGATCGACAGGCAGATCCGTGCGGCGTCTTTGGTAATGCGGACGCTGTATCGATCCGTTGTGGTGAAGAAGGAGCTGAGCCGGAAGGCAAAGCTCTCAATTTACCGGTAGATCTACGTTCCCATCCTCACCTATGGTCATGAGCTTTGGGTTATGACCGAAAGGACAAGATCACGGGTACAAGATCTACGTTCCCATCCTCACCTATGGTCATGAGCTTTGGGTTATGACAGAAAGGACAAGATCACGGGTACTGAAATGAGTTTCCTCCGTCGGGTGGCGGGTCTCTCCCTTAGAGATAGGGTGAGAGAATACAATGATTTGCAAATACTTTTCAACTTATATTCAATTGAATAGACCGCAAAGACGAGATATTTCATGTTCACACTGAGAAACCTTTGCAACTTAGAATTTAATGGCAGCAACACATTGCAAAAAAGTTGCCACAGGGGCATTTTTACCAGTGTGTTACATGGCCTTGTTATTTTGTCCTAGTTTACCCTGAAGTTCAGCTCACCCGTGTGACTGTGGTTGTTGCGTTTGTGGTTAGGGCCTGTGGGCCTTCTGTTATGTAAAAAATAAACATTTGTTTAATTTGAATTGCCCGTTTTCTTGTGGTCTTTTATGTTGTGCCTCGGTTACCCTAGACCGGGTCATAACACGTGATAGGACACAAGTAGGGGATTTTATTTTGTATGTTTCATTGCCATGCATGTCTTAGAAGGTTTTTATTGTTGTGGATTTTAATTGCATGTTTTTATTGCTGTGGAATTTGATTGTATTTTTAATTGCATGTTTTTACCTCTTGTGGACTTTGCTGGTATTTTAAGACGTTGCCCCTTTTAGCTTGTTGCCCCTGACAACCAAAGTGCCCATTCGAACGGCACCTGAAATCAAACGCACCTGTGGAGCATTAGGACTGCACACATTTAAAAGGGAAGGATCGACAGGCTTCAACGAGAGAGAGCGACCGAAGGAAGCGACCGGAGAGTATCGACAGGCTTTGCCGAGAGCGTCCGGGTGGACGCCCGCAGGCTGGGAAGGAATCCAGGACTACACAGCAGACCCTGCAGGCTGCGGGAGTGAACCCCAAGAAGCCCACAACACGCAGGGGCAGAGGAAACTCTGCCTCCGAACTAAGTGTCGTGGATTGTGGATCTGTGGGGGTGATCAACTGCCTTGGGCTGTGGGCTTGCGGGCTCTTGTGTTGTGCGCTGGCTGTGTGGTCCTGTGGGCAGGAGCCATCGGGACCCAGAGACCTGCGGTGACTCCCGGGAGCGACCAAGAGGCGGAGCGAGGCGGGACGAGTACGGCCACGTAGGTTCCACCGGAGACTGGTGAGGAGAGTGGGCGTACCCAGTACTTCTACGCGGAACTACAGCAGAGGCAGGGGAAACCCTGCCTTGCGTGTAAGTGTGACGTCAGCCCTGAGAGCGTCTCCGTGTTTTTAAATGATTGTATCCCCGTAGCCTGCCTCCGATTTTAATTCTGTGGGCAGGAGGACGCCGTGGAAGTGGGCGGAGCCAGGACACTAACCCACTACGCCTGTCGTGACTGTACCCTAATTCGGATTGTAATAAATTGTGAACAAGCATAATTATCTTTCCTTATTTTGGGACGGCTGCTCTCACTACATCGGGTTCTTAATATTTATATTTGTTTTAAGAAAAATGTTACTAGATTTTAATATTCCACCACTCGGGTCCATTACACACTAAAAAAAAACAAACGGTAATAATGCCGAAATGTCGAATAGAATTGTCGAATTAGACACGTGTTCAAGTCCGGGTCCATGGTTCTCGCCCAGAAAAGGGTGGAGTGCCATCTCCAAGTTGGGGAGGAGACCCTGCCCCAAGTGGAGGAGTTCAAGAACCTCGGAGTCTTGTTCACGAATGAGGGAAGAATGGATGGTGAGATCGACAGGCGGATCGGTGCGGCGTCTTCAGTAATGCGGACGCTGTATCGATACGTTGTGGTGAAGAAGGAGCTGAGCCGGAAGGCAAAGCTCTCAATTTACCGGTCGATCTTTGTCCCAGCCTCACCTATGGTCATGAGCTTTGGGTTATGACCGAAAGGACAAGATCACGGATACAAGCGGCCGAAATGATAAATATCTTAGATATTTTAGTCGACGAGTGTGAAGCGACTGGGATTAGAATCAGCACCTCTAAGTCCGAGTCCATGGTTCTCGTCCGGAAAAGAGTGGAGTGCCATCTCCAAGTTGGGGAGGAGACCCTGCCCCAAGTGGAGGAGTTCAAGAACCTCGGAGTCTTGTTCACGAGTGAGGGAAGAGTGGATGGTGAGATCGACAGGCAGATCCGTGCGGCGTCTTTGGTAATGCGGACGCTGTATCGATCTGTTGTGGTGAAGAAGGAGCTGAGCCGGAAGGCAAAGCTCTCAATTTACCGGTCGATCTTTGTCCCAGCCTCACCTATGGTCATGAGCTTTGGGTTATGACCGAAAGGACAAGATCACGGATACAAGCGGCCGAAATGATAAATATCTTAGATATTTTAGTCGACGAGTGTGAAGCGACTGGGATTAGAATCAGCACCTCTAAGTCCGAGTCCATGGTCCTCGCCCGGAAAAGAGTGGAGTTCCATCTCCAAGTTGGGGAGGAGACCCTGCCCCAAGTGGAGGAGTTCAAGTACCTGGGAGTCTTGTTCACGAGTGAGGGAAGAGTGGATCGTGAGATCGAAAGGCAGATCCGTGCGGCGTCTTTGGTAATGCGGACGCTGTATCGATCTGTTGTGGTGAAGAAGGAGCTGAGCCGGAAGGCAAAGCTCTCAATTTACCGGTCGATCTTTGTCCCAGCCTCACCTATGGTCATGAGCTTTGGGTTATGACCGAAAGGACAAGATCACGGATACAAGCGGCCGAAATGATAAATATCTTAGATATTTTAGTCGACGAGTGTGAAGCGACTGGGATTAGAATCAGCACCTCTAAGTCCGAGTCCATGGTTCTCGTCCGGAAAAGAGTGGAGTGCCATCTCCAAGTTGGGGAGGAGACCCTGCCCCAAGTGGAGGAGTTCAAGAACCTCGGAGTCTTGTTCACGAGTGAGGGAAGAGTGGATGGTGAGATCGACAGGCAGATCGGTGCGGCGTCTTCAGTAATGCGGACGCTGTATCGACCTGTTGTGGTGAAGAAGGAGCTGAGCCGGAAGGCAAAGCTCTCAATTTACCGGTCGATATACGTTCCCATCCTCACCTATGGTCATGAGCTTTGGGTTATGACCGAAAGGACAAGATCACGGATACAAGCGGCCGAAATGATAAATATCTTAGATATTTTAGTCGACGAGTGTGAAGCGACTGGGATTAGAATCAGCACCTCTATTTCCGAGTCCATGGTTCTCGTCCGGAAAAGAGTGAAGTGCCATCTCCAAGTTGGGGAGGAGACCCTGCCCCAAGTGGAGGAGTTCAAGTACCTGGGAGTCTTGTTCACGAGTGAGAGAAGAGTGGATGGTCAGATCGACCGGCAGATCCGTGCGGCGTCTTCGGTAATGCGGACGCTGTATCGATATGTTGTGGTGAAGAAGGAGCTGAGCCGGAAGGCAAAGCTCTCAATTTACCGGTCGATCTACGTTCCCATCCTCACCTATGGTCATGAGCTTGGGTTATGACCGAAAGGACAAGATCACGGGTACTGAAATGAGTTTCCTCCGTCGGGTGGCGGGTCTCTCCCTTAGAGATAGGGTGAGAGAATACAATGACTTGCAAATACTTTTCAACTTATATTCAATTGAATAGACCGCAAAGACGAGATATTTCATGTTCACACTGAGAAACCTTTGCAACTGAGAATTTAATGGCAGCAACACATTGCAAAAAAGTTGTCACAGGGGCATTTTTACCAGTGTGTTACATGGCCTTGTTATTTTGGCCTAGTTTACCCTGAAGTTCAGCTCACCCGTGTGACTGTGGTTGTTGCGTTTGTGGTTAGGGCCTGTGGGCCTTCTGTTATGTAAAAAATAAACATTTGTTTAATTTGAATTGCCACTTTTCTTGTGGTCTTTTATGTTGTGCCTCGGTTACCCTAGACCGGGTCATAACACGTGTAATAGGACACAAGTAGGGGATTTTATTTTGTATGTTTCATTCCCATGCATGTCTTAGAAGGTTTTTATTGTTGTGGATTTTAATTGCATGTTTTCATTGCTGTGGAATTTGATTGTATTTTTAATTGCATGTTTTTGCCGTTGTGTCCTTGGGCAGGACACTTCACCCTTGCCCCCGGTGCCGCTCACACCGGAGAATGAATGATGAATGAATGAGTTGTAAAAATGAATGATGGGTTCTCACTTCTCTGTGAAGCGCTTTGAGTGTCTAGAAAAGCGCTATATAAATCTAATCCATTATTATTATTATTATTATTTTACCCCTTGTGGACTTTGCTGGTATTTTAAGACGTTGCCCCTTTTAGCTTGTTGCCCCTGACAACCAAAGTGCCCATTCGAAAGGCACCTGAAATCAAACGCACCTGTGGAGCATTAGGACTGCACACATTTAAAAGGGAAGGATCGACAGGCTTCAACGAGAGAGAGCGAGCGAGGGAAGCGACCGGAGAGTATCGACAGGCTTTGCCAAGAGCGTCCGGGTGGACGCCCGCAGGCTGGGAAGGAATCCAGGACTACACAGCAGACCCCGCAGGCTACGGGAGTGAACCCCAAGAAGCCCACAACACGCAGGGGCAGAGGAAACTCTGCCTCCGAACTAAGTGTCGTGGATTGTGGATCTGTGGGGGTGATCAACTGCCTTGGGCTGTGGGCTTGCGGGCTCGTGCGTTGTGCACTGGCTGTGTGGTCCTGTGGGCAGGAGCGATCAGGACCCAGAGACCTGCGGTGACTCCCGGGAGCGACCAAGAGGCGGAGCGAGGTGGGACGAGTACGGCCACGTAGGTTCCACCGGAGACTGGTGAGGAGAGTGGGCGTACCCAGTACTTCTACGCGGAACTACAGCAGAGGCAGGGGAAACATGTAAGTGTGACGTCAGCCCTGAGAGCGTCTCCGTGTTTTGAAAATTATTGTATCCCCGTAGCCTGCCTCCGATTTTAATTCTGTGGGCAGGAGGACGCCGTGGAAGTGGGCGTAGCCAGGACACTAACCCACTACGCCTGTCGTGACTGTACCCTAATTCGGATTGTAATAAATTGTAAACAAGCATAATTATCTTTCCTTATTTTGGGACGGCTGCTCTCACTACATTGGGTTCTTAATATTTATATTTGTTTTAAGCAAAATGTTACTAGATTTTAATATTCCACCACTCGGGTCCATTGCACACTAAAAACAAACAAACGGTAGTAATGCCGAAATGTTGAATAGAATTGTCGAATTAGACACGTGCTCAAGTCCGGGTCCATGGTTCTCGCCCAGAAAAGGGTGGAGTGCCATCTCCAAGTTGGGGAGGAGACCCTGCCCCAAGTGGAGGAGTTCAAGAACCTCGGAGTCTTGCTCACGAGTGAGGGAAGAGTGGATGGTGAGATTGACAGGCGGATCGGTGCGGCGTCTTCAGTAATGCAGACGCTGTATCGATATGTTGTGGTGAAGATGGAGCTGAGCCGGAAGGCAAAGCTCTCAATTTACCGGTCGATCTACGTTCCCATCCTCACCTATGATCATGAGCTTTGGGTTATGACCGAAAGGACAACATCACGGGCACAAGATCTACGTTCCCATCCTCACCTATGGTCATGAGCTTTGGGTTATGACCGAAAGGACAAGATCACAGGTACAAGATCTACGTTCCCGTCCTCACCTATGGTCATGAGCTTTGGGTTATGACTGAAAGGACAGGATCACAGGTACAAGATCTACGTTCCCATCCTCACCTATGGTCATGAACTTTGGGTTAGGACAGAAAGGACAAGATCACGGATACAAGCGGCCTAAATGATAAATATCTTAGATATTTTAGTCGCCGAAAGTGAAGCGACTGGGATTGGAATCAGCACCTCTAAGTCCGAGTCCATGGTTCTCGTCCGGAAAAGAGTAGAGTGCCATCTCCAAGTTCGGGAGGAGACCCTGCCCCAAGTGGAGGAGTTCAAGTACCTGGGAGTCTTGTTCACGAGTGAGGGAAGAGTGGATGTTTAGATCGACAGGCAGATCCGTGCGGCGTCTTCGGTAATGCGGACGCTGTATCGATCTGTTGTGGTGAAGAAGGAGCTGAGCCGGAAGGCAAAGCTCTCAATTTACCGGTCGATCTACGTTCCCATCCTCACCTATGGTCGTGAGCTTTGGGTTATGACCGAAAGGACAAGATCACGGGTACTGAAATCAGTTTCCTCCGTCGGGTGGCGGGTCTCTCCCTTAGAGATAGGGTGAGAGAATACAATGATTTGCAAATCCTTTTCAACTTATATTCAATTGAATAGACCGCAAAGACGAGATATTTCATGTTCACACTGAGAAACCTTTGCAACTTAGAATTTAATGGCAGCAACACATTGCAAAAAAGTTGCCACAGGGGCATTTTTACCAGTGTGTTACATGGCCTTGTTATTTTGGCCTAGTTTACCCTGAAGTTCAGCTCACCCGTGTGACTGTGGTTGTTGCGTTTGTGGTTAGGGCCTGTGGGCCTTCTGTTATGTAAAAAATAAACATTTGTTTAATTTGAATTGCCAGTTTTCTTGTGGTCTTTTATGTTGTGCCTCGGTTACCCTAGACCGGGTCATAACACGTGATAGGACACAAGTAGGGGATTTTATTTTGTATGTTTCATTGCCATGCATGTCTTAGAAGGTTTTTATTGTTGTGGATTTTAATTGCATGTTTTTATTCCTGTGGAATTTGATTGTATTTTTAATTGCATGTTTTTACCCCTTGTGGACTTTGCTGGTATTTTTAAGACGTTGCCCCTTTTAGCTTGTTGCCCCTGACAACCAAAGTGCCCATTCGAACGGCACCTGAAATCAAACGCACCTGACGTGAGAGAGCGACCGAGGGAAGCGACCGGAGAGTATCGACAGGCTTTGCCAAGAGCGTCCGGGTGGACGCCCGCAGGCTGGGAAGGAATCCAGGACTACACAGCAGACCCTGCAGGCTGCGGGAGTGAACCCCAAGAAGCCCACAACACACAGGGGCAGAGGAAACTCTGCCTCCGAACTAAGTGTCGTGGATTGTGGATCTGTGGGGGTGATCAACTGCCTTGGGCTGTGGGCTTGCGGGCTCGTGCGTTGTGCGCTGGCTGTGTGGTCCTGTGGGCAGGAGCGATCAGGACCCAGAGACCTGCGGTGACTCCCGGGAGCGACCAAGAGGCGGAGCGAGGCGGGACGATTACGGCCACGTAGGTTCCACCGGAGACTGGTGAGGAGAGTGGGCGTACCCAGTACTTCTACGCGGAACTACAGCAGAGGCAGGGGAAACGTGTAAGTGTGACGTCAGCCCTGAGAGCGTCTCCGTGTTTTTAAATTATTGTATCCCCGTAGCCTGCCTCCGATTTTAATTCTGTGGGCAGGAGGATGCCGTGGAAGTGGGCGGAGCCAGGACACTAACCCACTACGCCTGTCGTGACTGTACCCTAATTCGGATTGTAATAAATTGTGAACAAGCATAATTATCTTTCCTTATTTTGGGACGGCTGCTCTCACTACATTGGGTTCTTAATATTTATATTTGTTTCAAGCAAAATTTTACTAGATTTTAATATTCCACAACTCGGGTCCATTGCACACTAAAAAAACAAAACTGTAATAATGCCGAAATGTTGAATAGAATTGTCGAATTAGACACGTGTTCAAGTCCGGGTCCATGGTTCTCGCCCAGAAAAGGGTGGAGTGCCATCTCCAAGTTGGGGAGGAGACCCTGCCCCAAGTGGAGGAGTTCAAGTACCTGGGAGTCTTGTTCACGAGTGAGGGAAGAGTGGATGGTGAGATTGACAGGCGGATCGGTGCGGCGTCTTCAGTAATGCGGACGCTGTATCGATCCGTTGTGGTGAAGAAGGAGCTGAGCCGGAAGGCAAAGCTCTCAATTTACCGGTCGATCTACGTTCCCATCCTCACCTATGGTCATGAGCTTTGGGTTATGACCGAAAGGACAGGATCACAGGTACAAGATATACGTTCCCATCCTCACCTATGGTCATGATCTTTGGGTTATGACCGAAAGGACAAGATCACAGGTACAAGATCTACATTCCCATCCTCACCTATGGTCATGAGCTTTGGGCTATGACCGAAAGGACAGGATCACAGGTACAAGATCTACGTTCCCATCCTCACCTATGGTCATGAGCTTTGGGTTATGACCGAAAGGACAAGATCACAGGTACAAGATCTAGGTTCCCATCCTCACCTATGGTCATGATCTTTGGGTTATGACCGAAAGGACAAGATCACAGGTACAAGATCTAGGTTCCCATCCTCACCTATGGTCATGATCTTTGGGTTATGACCGAAAGGACAGGATCACAGGTACAAGATCTACGTTCCCATCCTCACCTATGGTCATGATCTTTGGGTTATGACCGAAAGGACGAGATCACAGGTACAAGATCTAGGCTCCCATGCTCACCTATGGTCATGAGCTTTGGGTTATGACCGAAAGGACAGGATCACAGGTACAAGATCTACGTTCCCATCGTAACCTATGGTCATGAGCTTTGGGTTATGACCGAAAGGACAAGATCACAGGTACAAGTTCTACGTTCCCATCCTCACCTATGGTCATGATCTTTGGGTTATGACCGAAAGGACAGGATCACAGGTACAAGATCTAGGTTCCCATCCTCACCTATGGTCATGATCTTTGGGTTATGACCGAAAGGACAAGATCACAGGTACAAGATCTACGTTCCCGTCCTCACCTATTGTCATGAGCTTTGGGTTATGACCGAAAGGACAAGATCACAGGTACAAGATCTAGATTCCTATCCTCACCTATGGTCATGAGCTTTGGGTTATGACCGAAAGGACAAGATCACAGGTACAAGATCTACGTTCCCATCCTCACCTATGGTCATGAACTTTGGGTTATGACCGAAAGGACAAGATCACAGGTACAAGATCTAAGTTCCCATCCTCACCTATGGTCATGATCTTTGGGTTATGACCGAAAGGACAAGATCACAGGTACAAGATCTAGGTTCCCATCCTCACCTATGGTCATGAGCGTTGGGTTATGACCGAAAGGACAGGATCACAGGTACAAGATCTACATTCCCATCCTCACCTATGGTCATGATCTTTGGGTTATGACCGAAAGGACAGGACCACAGGTACAAGATCTAGGTTCCCATCCTCACCTATGGTCATGATCTTTGGGTTATGACCGAAAGGACAAGATCACAGGTACAAGATCTAGGTTCCCATCCTCACCTATGGTCATGATCTTTGGGTTATGACCGAAAGGACAGGATCACAGGTACAAGATCTACGTTCCCATCCTCACCTATGGTCATGATCTTTGGGTTATGACCGAAAGGAGAGGATCACAGGTACAAGATCTACGTTCCCATCCTCACCTATGGTCATGAGCTTTGGGTTATGACCGAAAGGACAAGATCACAGGTACAAGATCTACGTTCCCATCCTCACCTATGGTCATGAGCTTTGGGTTATGACCGAAAGGACAAGATCACAGGTACAAGATCTAGGTTCCCATCCTCACCTATGGTCATGATCTTTGGGTTATGACCGAAAGGACAAGATCACAGGTACAAGATCTACGTTCCCATCCTCACCTATGGTCATGATCTTTGGGTTATGACCGAAAGGACAGGATCACAGGTACAAGATCTACGTTCCCATCCTCACCTATGGTCATGAGCTTAGGGTTATGACCGAAAGGACAAGATCACAGGTACAAGATCTAGGTTCCCATCCTCACCTATGGTCATGAGCTTTGGGTTATGACCGAAAGGACAAGATCACAGGTACAAGATCTTGGTTCCTATCCTCACCTATGGTCATGATCTTTGGGTTATGACCGAAAGGACTAGATCACAGGTACAAGATCTAGGTTCCCATCCTCACCTATGGTCATGAGCTTTGGGTTATGACCGAAAGGACAAGATCACAGGTACAAGATCTAGGTTCCCATCCTCACCTATGGTCATGAGCTTTGGGTTATGACCGAAAGGACAAGATCACAGGTACAAGATCTTGGTTCCTATCCTCACCTATGGTCATGATCTTTGGGTTATGACCGAAAGGACAGGATCACAGGTACAAGATCTACGTTCCCATCCTCACCTATGGTCATGATCTTTGGGTTATGACCGAAAGGACAGGATCACAGGTACAAGATCTACGTTCCCATCCTCACCTATGGTCATGATCTTTGGGTTATGACCGAAAGGACAAGACACAGGTACAAGATCTAGGTTCCTATCCTCACCTATGGTCATGATCTTTGGGTTATGACCGAAAGGACTAGATCACAGGTACAAGATCTACATTCCCGTCCTCACCTATGGTCATGAGCTTTGGGTTATGACCGAAAGGACAAGATCACGGGCACAAGATCTACGTTCCCATCCTCACCTATGGTCATGAGCTTTGGGTTATGACCGAAAGGACAAGATCACATGTACAAGATCTAGGTTCCCATCCTCACCTATGGTCATGATCTTTGGGTTATGACCGAAAGGACAAGATCACAGGTACAAGATCTACGTTCCCATCCTCACCTATGGTCATGAACTTTGGGTTATGACCGAAAGGACAAGATCACAGGTACAAGATCTAAGTTCCCATCCTCACCTATGGTCATGATCTTTGGGTTATGACCGAAAGGACAAGATCACAGGTACAAGATCTAGGTTCCCATCCTCACCTATGGTCATGAGCGTTGGGTTATGACCGAAAGGACAGGATCACAGGTACAAGATCTACATTCCCATCCTCACCTATGGTCATGATCTTTGGGTTATGACCGAAAGGACAGGACCACAGGTACAAGATCTAGGTTCCCATCCTCACCTATGGTCATGATCTTTGGGTTATGACCGAAAGGACAAGATCACAGGTACAAGATCTAGGTTCCCATCCTCACCTATGGTCATGATCTTTGGGTTATGACCGAAAGGACAGGATCACAGGTACAAGATCTACGTTCCCATCCTCACCTATGGTCATGATCTTTGGGTTATGACCGAAAGGAGAGGATCACAGGTACAAGATCTACGTTCCCATCCTCACCTATGGTCATGAGCTTTGGGTTATGACCGAAAGGACAAGATCACAGGTACAAGATCTACGTTCCCATCCTCACCTATGGTCATGAGCTTTGGGTTATGACCGAAAGGACAAGATCACAGGTACAAGATCTAGGTTCCCATCCTCACCTATGGTCATGATCTTTGGGTTATGACCGAAAGGACAAGATCACAGGTACAAGATCTACGTTCCCATCCTCACCTATGGTCATGATCTTTGGGTTATGACCGAAAGGACAGGATCACAGGTACAAGATCTACGTTCCCATCCTCACCTATGGTCATGAGCTTTGGGTTATGACCGAAAGGACAAGATCACAGGTACAAGATCTAGGTTCCCATCCTCACCTATGGTCATGAGCTTTGGGTTATGACCGAAAGGACAAGATCACAGGTACAAGATCTTGGTTCCTATCCTCACCTATGGTCATGATCTTTGGGTTATGACCGAAAGGACAGGATCACAGGTACAAGATCTACGTTCCCATCCTCACCTATGGTCATGATCTTTGGGTTATGACCGAAAGGACAAGACACAGGTACAAGATCTAGGTTCCTATCCTCACCTATGGTCATGATCTTTGGGTTATGACCGAAAGGACTAGATCACAGGTACAAGATCTACATTCCCGTCCTCACCTATGGTCATGAGCTTTGGGTTATGACCGAAAGGACAAGATCACGGGCACAAGATCTACGTTCCCATCCTCACCTATGGTCATGAGCTTTGGGTTATGACCGAAAGGACAAGATCACATGTACAAGATCTAGGTTCCCATCCTCACCTATGGTCATGATCTTTGGGTTATGACCGAACGGACAAGATCACAGGTACAAGATCTACGTTCCCATCCTCACCTATGGTCATGATCTTTGGGTTATGACCGAAAGGACAAGATCACAGGTACAAGATCTAGGTTCCTATCCTCACCTATGGTCATGAACTTTGGGTTATGACCGAGAGGACTAGATCACAGGTACAAGATCTACGTTCCCGTCCTCACCTATGGTCATGAGCTTTGGGTTATGACCGAAAGGACAAGATCACAGGTACAAGATCTAGGTTCCTATCCTCACCTATGGTCATGAACTTTGGGTTATGACCGAGAGGACTAGATCACAGGTACAAGATCTACGTTCCCGTCCTCACCTACGGTCATGAGCTTTGGGTTATGACCGAAAGGACAAGATCACAGGTACAAGATCTACATTCCCATCCTCACCTATGGTCATGAGCTTTGGGTTATGACCGAAAGGACAGGATCACAGGTACAAGATCTACGTTCCCATCCTCACCTATGGTCATGAGCTTTGGGTTATGACCGAACGGACAAGATCACAGGTACAAGATCTAGGTTCCCATCCTCACCTATGGTCATGATCTTTGGGTTATGACCGAAAGGACAAGATCACAGGTACAAGATCTAGGTTCCTATCCTCACCTATTGTCATGAGCTTTGGGTTATGACCGAAAGGACAAGATCACAGGTACAAGATCTACGTTCCCATCCTCACCTATGGTCATGATCTTTGGGTTATGACCGAAAGGACAAGATCACAGGTACAAGATCTAGGTTCCCATCCTCACCTATGGTCATGAGCTTTGGGTTATGACCGAAAGGACAAGATCACGGGCACAAGATCTACGTTCCCATCCTCACCTATGGTCATGAGCTTTGGGTTATGACCGAAAGGACAAGATCACGGGCACAAGATCTACGTTCCCATCCTCACCTATGGTCATGAGCTTTGGGTTATGACCGAAAGGACAGGATCACAGGTACAAGATCTACGTTCCCATCCTCACCTATGGTCATGAGCTTTGGGTTATGACCGAAAGGACAAGATCACAGGTACAAGATCTAGGTTCCCATCCTCACCTATGGTCATGATCTTTGGGTTATGACCGAAAGGACAAGATCACAGGTACAAGATCTACGTTCCCATCCTCACCTATGGTCATGATCTTTGGGTTATGACCGAAAGGACAGGATCACAGGTACAAGATCTACGTTCCCATCCTCACCTATGGTCATGAGCTTTGGGTTATGACCGAAAGGACAAGATCACAGGTACAAGATCTAGGTTCCCATCCTCACCTATGGTCATGAGCTTTGGGTTATGACCGAAAGGACAAGATCACAGGTACAAGATCTTGGTTCCTATCCTCACCTATGGTCATGATCTTTGGGTTATGACCGAAAGGACTAGATCACAGGTACAAGATCTAGGTTCCCATCCTCACCTATGGTCATGAGCTTTGGGTTATGACCGAAAGGACAAGATCACAGGTACAAGATCTAGGTTCCCATCCTCACCTATGGTCATGAGCTTTGGGTTATGACCGAAAGGACAAGATCACAGGTACAAGATCTTGGTTCCTATCCTCACCTATGGTCATGATCTTTGGGTTATGACCGAAAGGACATGATCACAGGTACAAGATCTACGTTCCCATCCTCACCTATGGTCATGATCTTTGGGTTATGACCGAAAGGACAGGATCACAGGTACAAGATCTACGTTCCCATCCTCACCTATGGTCATGATCTTTGGGTTATGACCGAAAGGACAAGACACAGGTACAAGATCTAGGTTCCTATCCTCACCTATGGTCATGATCTTTGGGTTATGACCGAAAGGACTAGATCACAGGTACAAGATCTACATTCCCGTCCTCACCTATGGTCATGAGCTTTGGGTTATGACCGAAAGGACAAGATCACGGGCACAAGATCTACGTTCCCATCCTCACCTATGGTCATGAGCTTTGGGTTATGACCGAAAGGACAAGATCACATGTACAAGATCTAGGTTCCCATCCTCACCTATGGTCATGATCTTTGGGTTATGACCGAAAGGACAAGATCACAGGTACAAGATCTACGTTCCCATCCTCACCTATGGTCATGAACTTTGGGTTATGACCGAAAGGACAAGATCACAGGTACAAGATCTAAGTTCCCATCCTCACCTATGGTCATGATCTTTGGGTTATGACCGAAAGGACAAGATCACAGGTACAAGATCTAGGTTCCCATCCTCACCTATGGTCATGAGCGTTGGGTTATGACCGAAAGGACAGGATCACAGGTACAAGATCTACATTCCCATCCTCACCTATGGTCATGATCTTTGGGTTATGACCGAAAGGACAGGACCACAGGTACAAGATCTAGGTTCCCATCCTCACCTATGGTCATGATCTTTGGGTTATGACCGAAAGGACAAGATCACAGGTACAAGATCTAGGTTCCCATCCTCACCTATGGTCATGAACTTTGGGTTATGACCGAAAGGACAGGATCACAGGTACAAGATCTACGTTCCCATCCTCACCTATGGTCATGATCTTTGGGTTATGACCGAAAGGAGAGGATCACAGGTACAAGATCTACGTTCCCATCCTCACCTATGGTCATGAGCTTTGGGTTATGACCGAAAGGACAAGATCACAGGTACAAGATCTACGTTCCCATCCTCACCTATGGTCATGAGCTTTGGGTTATGACCGAAAGGACAAGATCACAGGTACAAGATCTAGGTTCCCATCCTCACCTATGGTCATGATCTTTGGGTTATGACCGAAAGGACAAGATCACAGGTACAAGATCTACGTTCCCATCCTCACCTATGGTCATGATCTTTGGGTTATGACCGAAAGGACAGGATCACAGGTACAAGATCTACGTTCCCATCCTCACCTATGGTCATGAGCTTTGGGTTATGACCGAAAGGACAAGATCACAGGTACAAGATCTAGGTTCCCATCCTCACCTATGGTCATGAGCTTTGGGTTATGACCGAAAGGACAAGATCACAGGTACAAGATCTTGGTTCCTATCCTCACCTATGGTCATGATCTTTGGGTTATGACCGAAAGGACTAGATCACAGGTACAAGATCTAGGTTCCCATCCTCACCTATGGTCATGAGCTTTGGGTTATGACCGAAAGGACAAGATCACAGGTACAAGATCTAGGTTCCCATCCTCACCTATGGTCATGAGCTTTGGGTTATGACCGAAAGGACAAGATCACAGGTACAAGATCTTGGTTCCTATCCTCACCTATGGTCATGAGCTTTGGGTTATGACCGAAAGGACAAGATCACAGGTACAAGATCTAGGTTCCCATCCTCACCTATGGTCATGATCTTTGGGTTATGACCGAAAGGACAGGATCACAGGTACAAGATCTACGTTCCCATCCTCACCTATGGTCATGATCTTTGGGTTATGACCGAAAGGACAAGACACAGGTACAAGATCTAGGTTCCTATCCTCACCTATGGTCATGATCTTTGGGTTATGACCGAAAGGACTAGATCACAGGTACAAGATCTACATTCCCGTCCTCACCTATGGTCATGAGCTTTGGGTTATGACCGAAAGGACAAGATCACGGGCACAAGATCTACGTTCCCATCCTCACCTATGGTCATGAGCTTTGGGTTATGACCGAAAGGACAAGATCACATGTACAAGATCTAGGTTCCCATCCTCACCTATGGTCATGATCTTTGGGTTATGACCGAACGGACAAGATCACAGGTACAAGATCTACGTTCCCATCCTCACCTATGGTCATGATCTTTGGGTTATGACCGAAAGGACAAGATCACAGGTACAAGATCTAGGTTCCTATCCTCACCTATGGTCATGAACTTTGGGTTATGACCGAGAGGACTAGATCACAGGTACAAGATCTACGTTCCCGTCCTCACCTATGGTCATGAGCTTTGGGTTATGACCGAAAGGACAAGATCACAGGTACAAGATCTAGGTTCCTATCCTCACCTATGGTCATGAACTTTGGGTTATGACCGAGAGGACTAGATCACAGGTACAAGATCTACGTTCCCGTCCTCACCTACGGTCATGAGCTTTGGGTTATGACCGAAAGGACAAGATCACAGGTACAAGATCTACATTCCCATCCTCACCTATGGTCATGAGCTTTGGGTTATGACCGAAAGGACAAGATCACAGGTACAAGATCTAGGTTCCTATCCTCACCTATGGTCATGAGCTTTGGGTTATGACCGAAAGGACAAGATCACAGGTACAAGATCTACGTTCCCATCCTCACCTATGGTCATGATCTTTGGGTTATGACCGAAAGGACAAGATCACAGGTACAAGATCTAGGTTCCCATCCTCACCTATGGTCATGAGCTTTGGGTTATGACCGAAAGGACAAGATCACGGGCACAAGATCTACGTTCCCATCCTCACCTATGGTCATGAGCTTTGGGTTATGACCGAAAGGACAGGATCACAGGTACAAGATCTACGTTCCCATCCTCACCTATGGTCATGAGCTTTGGGTTATGACCGAAAGGACAAGATCACAGGTACAAGATCTAGGTTCCCATCATCACCTATGGTCATGAGCTTTGGGTTATGACCGAAAGGACAGGATCACAGGTACAAGATCTACGTTCCCATCCTCACCTATGGTCATGATCTTTGGGTTATGACCGAAAGGACAAGATCACAGGTACAAGATCTAGGTTCCTATCCTCACCTATGGTCATGAGCTTTGGGTTATGACCGAAAGGACAAGATCACAGGTACAAGATCTAGGTTCCTATCCTCACCTATGGTCATGAGCTTTGGGTTATGACCGAAAGGACAAGATCACAGGTACAAGATCTACGTTCCCATCCTCACCTATGGTCATGATCTTTGGGTTATGACCGAAAGGACAAGATCACAGGTACAAGATCTAGGTTCCCATCCTCACCTATGGTCATGAGCTTTGGGTTATGACCGAAAGGACAAGATCACGGGCACAAGATCTACGTTCCCATCCTCACCTATGGTCATGATCTTTGGGTTATGACCGAAAGGACAAGATCACAGGTACAAGATCTAGGTTCCTATCCTCACCTATGGTCATGAACTTTGGGTTATGACCGAGAGGACTAGATCACAGGTACAAGATCTACGTTCCCGTCCTCACCTATGGTCATGAGCTTTGGGTTATGACCGAAAGGACAAGATCACAGGTACAAGATCTAGGTTCCTATCCTCACCTATGGTCATGAACTTTGGGCCCAGGACGAGACTTAAAACCAGGGGAGACAGGGCCTTCTCTGTGGTCGGCCCTAAACTCTGGAACACTCTGCCCCTCCATGTTCAAACTGCTCCCACAGTGGAGTGTTTTAAGTCTCGTCTAAAGACCCACTTTTATTCTTTGGCTTTTAACACTACGTGAGTTGTGTGGTCTTCTGTCCTCTGTTGTCCTGTGTGGTTAGGGTTAGGGTTATAAATTTTGATGTCTATTTTACTGTTTTAATTGGTTTCACCCTTTAAAATCGTTTTTAATCATATTTATTTTTTATATTGTCTCTGTATTGGTTTTCTATTCATTTATTCTTTGTTTTTATTCAGTCATTGGTGTAGCATAATATTGTTTTTAATATTGTTTTTAATATAGTTTTTAATATTGTTTTTAATATTGTTTTTAACATGGCTGTGCAGCACTTTGGAAACATTCTTGTTGTGTAAATGTGCTATATAAATAAAGTGGATTGGATTGGATTGATGAGCGTTGGGTTATGACCGAAAGGACAGGATCACAGGTACAAGATCTACATTCCCATCCTCACCTATGGTCATGATCTTTGGGTTATGACCGAAAGGACAGGACCACAGGTACAAGATCTAGGTTCCCATCCTCACCTATGGTCATGATCTTTGGGTTATGACCGAAAGGACAAGATCACAGGTACAAGATCTAGGTTCCCATCCTCACCTATGGTCATGAACTTTGGGTTATGACCGAAAGGACAGGATCACAGGTACAAGATCTACGTTCCCATCCTCACCTATGGTCATGATCTTTGGGTTATGACCGAAAGGAGAGGATCACAGGTACAAGATCTACGTTCCCATCCTCACCTATGGTCATGAGCTTTGGGTTATGACCGAAAGGACAAGATCACAGGTACAAGATCTACGTTCCCATCCTCACCTATGGTCATGAGCTTTGGGTTATGACCGAAAGGACAAGATCACAGGTACAAGATCTAGGTTCCCATCCTCACCTATGGTCATGATCTTTGGGTTATGACCGAAAGGACAAGATCACAGGTACAAGATCTACGTTCCCATCCTCACCTATGGTCATGATCTTTGGGTTATGACCGAAAGGACAGGATCACAGGTACAAGATCTACGTTCCCATCCTCACCTATGGTCATGAGCTTTGGGTTATGACCGAAAGGACAAGATCACAGGTACAAGATCTAGGTTCCCATCCTCACCTATGGTCATGAGCTTTGGGTTATGACCGAAAGGACAAGATCACAGGTACAAGATCTTGGTTCCTATCCTCACCTATGGTCATGATCTTTGGGTTATGACCGAAAGGACTAGATCACAGGTACAAGATCTAGGTTCCCATCCTCACCTATGGTCATGAGCTTTGGGTTATGACCGAAAGGACAAGATCACAGGTACAAGATCTAGGTTCCCATCCTCACCTATGGTCATGAGCTTTGGGTTATGACCGAAAGGACAAGATCACAGGTACAAGATCTTGGTTCCTATCCTCACCTATGGTCATGAGCTTTGGGTTATGACCGAAAGGACAGGACCACAGGTACAAGATCTAGGTTCCCATCCTCACCTATGGTCATGATCTTTGGGTTATGACCGAAAGGACAAGATCACAGGTACAAGATCTAGGTTCCCATCCTCACCTATGGTCATGAACTTTGGGTTATGACCGAAAGGACAGGATCACAGGTACAAGATCTACGTTCCCATCCTCACCTATGGTCATGATCTTTGGGTTATGACCGAAAGGAGAGGATCACAGGTACAAGATCTACGTTCCCATCCTCACCTATGGTCATGAGCTTTGGGTTATGACCGAAAGGACAAGATCACAGGTACAAGATCTACGTTCCCATCCTCACCTATGGTCATGAGCTTTGGGTTATGACCGAAAGGACAAGATCACAGGTACAAGATCTAGGTTCCCATCCTCACCTATGGTCATGATCTTTGGGTTATGACCGAAAGGACAAGATCACAGGTACAAGATCTACGTTCCCATCCTCACCTATGGTCATGATCTTTGGGTTATGACCGAAAGGACAGGATCACAGGTACAAGATCTACGTTCCCATCCTCACCTATGGTCATGAGCTTTGGGTTATGACCGAAAGGACAAGATCACAGGTACAAGATCTAGGTTCCCATCCTCACCTATGGTCATGAGCTTTGGGTTATGACCGAAAGGACAAGATCACAGGTACAAGATCTTGGTTCCTATCCTCACCTATGGTCATGATCTTTGGGTTATGACCGAAAGGACTAGATCACAGGTACAAGATCTAGGTTCCCATCCTCACCTATGGTCATGAGCTTTGGGTTATGACCGAAAGGACAAGATCACAGGTACAAGATCTAGGTTCCCATCCTCACCTATGGTCATGAGCTTTGGGTTATGACCGAAAGGACAAGATCACAGGTACAAGATCTTGGTTCCTATCCTCACCTATGGTCATGAGCTTTGGGTTATGACCGAAAGGACAAGATCACAGGTACAAGATCTAGGTTCCCATCCTCACCTATGGTCATGATCTTTGGGTTATGACCGAAAGGACAGGATCACAGGTACAAGATCTACGTTCCCATCCTCACCTATGGTCATGATCTTTGGGTTATGACCGAAAGGACAAGACACAGGTACAAGATCTAGGTTCCTATCCTCACCTATGGTCATGATCTTTGGGTTATGACCGAAAGGACTAGATCACAGGTACAAGATCTACATTCCCGTCCTCACCTATGGTCATGAGCTTTGGGTTATGACCGAAAGGACAAGATCACGGGCACAAGATCTACGTTCCCATCCTCACCTATGGTCATGAGCTTTGGGTTATGACCGAAAGGACAAGATCACATGTACAAGATCTAGGTTCCCATCCTCACCTATGGTCATGATCTTTGGGTTATGACCGAACGGACAAGATCACAGGTACAAGATCTACGTTCCCATCCTCACCTATGGTCATGATCTTTGGGTTATGACCGAAAGGACAAGATCACAGGTACAAGATCTAGGTTCCTATCCTCACCTATGGTCATGAACTTTGGGTTATGACCGAGAGGACTAGATCACAGGTACAAGATCTACGTTCCCGTCCTCACCTATGGTCATGAGCTTTGGGTTATGACCGAAAGGACAAGATCACAGGTACAAGATCTAGGTTCCTATCCTCACCTATGGTCATGAACTTTGGGTTATGACCGAGAGGACTAGATCACAGGTACAAGATCTACGTTCCCGTCCTCACCTACGGTCATGAGCTTTGGGTTATGACCGAAAGGACAAGATCACAGGTACAAGATCTACATTCCCATCCTCACCTATGGTCATGAGCTTTGGGTTATGACCGAAAGGACAAGATCACAGGTACAAGATCTAGGTTCCTATCCTCACCTATGGTCATGAGCTTTGGGTTATGACCGAAAGGACAAGATCACAGGTACAAGATCTACGTTCCCATCCTCACCTATGGTCATGATCTTTGGGTTATGACCGAAAGGACAAGATCACAGGTACAAGATCTAGGTTCCCATCCTCACCTATGGTCATGAGCTTTGGGTTATGACCGAAAGGACAAGATCACGGGCACAAGATCTACGTTCCCATCCTCACCTATGGTCATGAGCTTTGGGTTATGACCGAAAGGACAGGATCACAGGTACAAGATCTACGTTCCCATCCTCACCTATGGTCATGAGCTTTGGGTTATGACCGAAAGGACAAGATCACAGGTACAAGATCTAGGTTCCCATCATCACCTATGGTCATGAGCTTTGGGTTATGACCGAAAGGACAGGATCACAGGTACAAGATCTACGTTCCCATCCTCACCTATGGTCATGATCTTTGGGTTATGACCGAAAGGACAAGATCACAGGTACAAGATCTAGGTTCCTATCCTCACCTATGGTCATGAGCTTTGGGTTATGACCGAAAGGACAAGATCACAGGTACAAGATCTAGGTTCCTATCCTCACCTATGGTCATGAGCTTTGGGTTATGACCGAAAGGACAAGATCACAGGTACAAGATCTACGTTCCCATCCTCACCTATGGTCATGATCTTTGGGTTATGACCGAAAGGACAAGATCACAGGTACAAGATCTAGGTTCCCATCCTCACCTATGGTCATGAGCTTTGGGTTATGACCGAAAGGACAAGATCACGGGCACAAGATCTACGTTCCCATCCTCACCTATGGTCATGATCTTTGGGTTATGACCGAAAGGACAAGATCACAGGTACAAGATCTAGGTTCCTATCCTCACCTATGGTCATGAACTTTGGGTTATGACCGAGAGGACTAGATCACAGGTACAAGATCTACGTTCCCGTCCTCACCTATGGTCATGAGCTTTGGGTTATGACCGAAAGGACAAGATCACAGGTACAAGATCTAGGTTCCTATCCTCACCTATGGTCATGAACTTTGGGTTATGACCGAGAGGACTAGATCACAGGTACAAGATCTACGTTCCCGTCCTCACCTACGGTCATGAGCTTTGGGTTATGACCGAAAGGACAAGATCACAGGTACAAGATCTACATTCCCATCCTCACCTATGGTCATGAGCTTTGGGTTATGACCGAAAGGACAGGATCACAGGTACAAGATCTACGTTCCCATCCTCACCTATGGTCATGATCTTTGGGTTATGACCGAAAGGACAAAATCACAGGTACAAGATCTAGGTTCCCGTCCTCACCTATGGTCATGATCTTTGGGTTATGACCGAAAGGACAGGATCACAGGTACAAGATCTACGTTCCCATCCTCACCTATGGTCATGATCTTTGGGTTATGACCGAAAGGACAAGATCACAGGTACAAGATCTAGGTTCCCATCCTCACCTATGGTCATGATCTTTGGGTTATGACCGAAAGGACAAGATCACAGGTACAAGATCTAGGTTCTTATCCTCACCTATGGTCATGAGCTTTGGGTTATGACCGAAAGGACAAGATCACAGGTACAAGATCTACGTTCCCATCCTCACCTATGGTCATGAGCTTTGGGTTATGACCGAAAGGACAAGATCACAGGTACAAGATCTAGGTTCCCATCCTCACCTATGGTCATGATCTTTGGGTTATGACCGAAAGGACAGGATCACAGGTACAAGATCTACGTTCCCATCCTCACCTATGGTCATGATCTTTGGGTTATGACCGAAAGGACAAGATCACAGGTACAAGATCTAGGTTCCCATCCTCACCTATGGCCATGATCTTTGGGTTATGACCGAAAGGACAGGATCACAGGTACAAGATCTACGTTCACATCCTTACCTATGGTCATGAGCTTTGGGTTATGACCGAAAGGACAGGATCACAGGTACAAGATCTACGTTCCCATCCTCACCTATGGTCATGATCTTTGGGTTATGACCGAAAGGACAGGATCACAGGTACAAGATCTACGTTCCCATCCTCACCTATGGTCATGAGCTTTGGGTTATGACCGAAAGGACAGGATCACAGGTACAAGATCTACGTTCCCATCCTCACCTATGGTCATGATCTTTGGGTTATGACCGAAAGGACAAGATCACAGGTACAAGATCTACGTTCCCATCCTCACCTATGGTCAGGATGCCACCCGAACGCCTCCCTAGGGAGGTGTTTGGGGCACGTCCGACCGGTAGGAGGCCACGGGGAAGACCCAGGACACCTTGGGAAGACTATGTCTCCCGGCTGGCCTGGGAACACCTTGGGATCCCCCGGGAAGAGCTGGACCAAGTGGCTGGGGAAAGGGAAGACTGGGTTTCTCTGCTTAGGCTGCTGCCCCCGCGACCTGACCTCGGATAAGCGGAAGAAGATGGATGGATGGATTGTCAAAAGGTTAGGGGTTAGGGTTAACCCTAACTCTAACCCAAACCATGTTAAAGTTAACGCAAAGATAACGCGTTAACTAAAAGTTCCTTAATTGTTTTAACCTGCGATTAAGATTTTTGACCCTCGACCCATTCCGTAGTTTGGGGAAAAGTGTAATGGCGTCCGGATACAGTTGAGCCACAGGATCTGAACTAAGAAGATGTATGGATGGTTGAAGTGTAGCATTTTTTTGCAGCACCAAAACAAAGAGTTGATCCTCACTCAGTTTTCACATATGAACTCTCTGAGTCGGGAACACTTGGCCTTTGTCTCACGGGTCCCTGCTTTGGACCGAAGAGTTCCCCGTTGCTGACCTGGAACGGCCTTTGTTGAATTCACAACAGCGTCATTGTTTTCATGGGCTGCAGAAAGAAATAAGCTGCTGACTTGACATCCTTGTCGGGAGTTTGTCTCCACTTCCAAGGTGCAGGGGGGGGGAACTTTGGAGTTGACTTAAAAGGGAAATGTTGGGACATTTCCACGCCGGTCGGACTGAGACAAGGACTAAGCACATCCCGGACCAGCAGGTGTTCCCAATGGCGGAGCAGGTAGACTTTACAACAGCACATTTCTTCTTCTCTCCTCCTAATGACCTTTTCTCTTCTTACTCGCCAGTTGGACCAACAAGTCACCACTTTGATGCCTTTGGAAAAAAATGGCAAGGAAGGAAGACATTCCATGATTGCTGCATGCTTTAATTTTGTCAATTCCATCGTAGGATCCGGTATAATAGGTAGGTGGGCTTTTTCAACTTCAAATGCAAAATAGCTGCTTACCTCCTACGGATCTTTCTGTCACACCCGTGTGTATTATTAGTACTTTGTAGGGCTGTCCTCATACCAATATTGTGGTACTGGTACCAACATGTATTTCAATACTTTCCTAAATAAAGGGGACCACACAAAATGTCATTATTGTCTATTTTTAAACAAAAAATCTTAGTGTTCATGAAACATTTAGTATTTAAAAAACACTTTTTATTGAATTAATTTAAGAACAAAATATAATGTATATACACATTTTATACTAATATTTAGTATTTACATTTTTTTATAATTTTTTTTTATTGAATTCATTCAAGAGCAACATATACAATATATAAACATATTATACCAATATTTAGTACTCAAAAAATATTTAATTTTTGTATTTAATTCATTTAAGAACAAAATATAAACATATTATACCAGACCTGGGCAAATTAAGGCCCGGGGGCAACATGCGGCCCGTTAAGCATTCTCAATCTGGCCCGCCGGACATTCCCAAATATTTTTTTTAAAATCTTTAAGATGGAAACTAGCTGCCATTATGATGTGCAGTGATGTATTCAAATGACCGCAAGTCTTGAACTTTACAAAGTATTTCAATGGTTGGAATCTGCGCTTATGGATGATATACCAGTTACTATGGTAATCTAATTAGTTACTATGGTAATCTACGTCACAGCAGCTCAGACGAGGCACCAAGCAGTGTGGGTGGGAAGCGTTTCCACAGACGCGGAAGGAGATTTTCACAACAAAGTTCTAAAGCTTAGTGATGTATCACATATATCAGATTGTAGGTGGGTTTATTTTGTACCCTTCGCGTTCATATTTCACTGTTTGTTGCATTTTTGTTGCGTTTCACTTGATTGTAAAATATGTCGATCGAAAGGGGGTGTGACGTTCATGTTTTGTCAATATTCAGTGTTTTATCCTTCCTAGAAAAATGTAAAATTCCATTATGTTTTTTAAGGCGGTCTGTCATAATGTTTTTAGCATTCAATCAGACATTATTGTGAGGTTTTGTATTAGTGTTCCTGAAAATAGATATACCGGCCCCCAGACACATTTTTTTCTCTAAATGTGGCCCCCGAGTCAAAATAATTGCCCAGGCCTTTATTATACCAATATTTAGTACTCAAAAAAATATTTTATTTTTGTATTTAATTAATTTAAGAACAAAATATACAGTATATGCACATATTTTACCAATATTTAGTATTTAAAAAATATTATTTTATTTAATTCATTTAAGAACAAAATTATACCAATATTTAGTATTTAAAAAATATTATTTTATTTAATTCATTTAAAAACAAAATATACACATATTATACCAATATTTAGTACTCAAAAAATATTTTATTTTTGTATTTAATTAATTTAAGAACAAAATATACAGTATATACACATATTATACCAATATTTAGTATTTAAAAAATATTATTTTATTTAATTCATTTAAGAACAAAATATAAACATATTATACCAATATTTAGTACTCAAAAAACATTTTATTTTTGTATGTAATTAATTTAAGAACAAAATATACAGTACATACACATATTATACCAATATTTAGTATTTAAAAAATAGTATTTTATTTAATTCATTTAAGAACAAAATATACACATATTAAACCAATATTTAGTATTTAAAAAAATATTATTTAATTTAATTCATTTAAAAACAAAATATACACATATAATACCAATATTTAATACTCAAAAAATAAATTATTTTTGTATTTAATTAATTTAAGAACAAAATATACAGTATATACACATATTATACCAATATTTAGTATTTAAAAAATATTATTTTATTCAATTCATTTAAGAACAAAATATAAACATATTATACCAATATTTAGTACTCAAAAAATATTTTATTTTTGTATTTAATTCATTTAAGAACAAAATATACAGTATATACACATATTATACCAATATTTAGTATTTAAAAAATATTATTTTATTCAATTCATTTAAGAACAAAATATAAACATATTATACCAATATTTAGTACTCAAAAAATATTTTATTTTTGTATTTAATTAATTTAAGAACAAAATATACAGTATATACACATATTATACCAATATTTAGTATTTAAAAAATATTATTTTATTTTATTCATTTAAGAACAAAATATACACATATTATACCAATATTTAGTATTTAAAAAAATATTATTTTATTTAATTCATTTAAAAACAAAATATACACATATTATACCAATATTTAGTACTCAAAAAATATATTATTTTTGTATTTAATTAATTTAAGAACAAAATATACAGTATATACACATATTATACCAATATTTAGTATTTAAAAATATTATTTTATTTAATTCATTTAAGAACAAAATATAAACATATTATACCAATATTTAGTACTCAAAAAATATTTTATTTTTGTATTTAATTACTTTAAGAACAAAATATACAGTATATACACATATTATACCAATATTTAGTATTTAAAAAATATTATTTTATTTAATTCATTTAAGAACAAAATATAAACATATTATACCAATATTTAGTACTCAAAAAATATTTAATGTTTGTATTTAATTAATTTAAGAACAAAATATACAGTATATACACATATTATACCAATATTTAGTATTTAAAAAATATTATTGAATTTAATTAATTTAATAACAAAATATAAACATATTATACCAATATTTAGTACTCAAAAAATATTTTATTTTTGTATTTAATTCATTTAAGAACAAAATATACAGTATATACATATATTATACCAATATTTAGTATTTAAAAAATATTATTTTATTTAATTCATTTAAGAACAAAATATAAACATATTATACCAATATTTAGTACTCAAAAAATATTTTATTTTTGTATTTAATTAATTTAAGAACAAAATATACAGTATATACATATATTATACCAATATTTAGTATTTAAAAAATGTTATTTTATTTAATTCATTTAAGAACAAAATATACACAAATTATACCAATATTTAGTATTTAAAAAATATTATTCTATTTAATTCATTTAAGAACAAAATATAAACATATTATACCAACATTTAGTACTCAAAAAATATTTTATTTTTGTATTTAATTAATTTAAGAACAAAATATACAGTATATACACATATTATACCAAAATGTAGTATTTAAAAAATATTATTTTATTTAATTAATTTAAGAACAAAATATAAACATATTACACCGATATTTAGGACTCAAAAAATATTTTATTTTTGTATTTAATTAATTTAAAAACAAAATATACAGTATATACACATATTATACCAATATTTAGTATTTAAAAAATGTTATTTTATTTAATTCATTTAAGAACAAAATATACACATATTATACCAATATTTAGTATTTAAAAAATATTATTTTATTTAATTCATTTAAAAACAAAATATACACATGTTATACCAATATTTAGTACTCAAAAAATATTTTATTTTTGTATTTAATTAATTTAAGAACAAAATATACAGTATATACACATATTATACCAATATTTAGTATTTAAAAAATATTATTTTATTTAATTCATTTAAGAACAAAATATAAACATATTATACCAATATTTAGCACTCAAAAATATTTTCTTTTTGTATTTAATTAATTTAAGAACAAAATATACAGTATATACACATATTATCCACCCATGGCGTTTGTTTACATTGTGACGGCGGTGAGCTATTGTGTCCTCCTACGGTGTGTAGTGAAGCATGTTTAGCTATTCCTCCTCCTCCAGTGATAATGTAATTGTAAGATACTTTATTTGTCGCCATGGAGGCCAGGATTAGTGATTTAGAAGTAGCTAACACTGTGGATGTGTTGTGAGATTCTTGTTTTATGTAGAGCTTCAGTCGTTCAACAGTCCGGGGTCTCCGCTGTCGTATTTTACGCTTCATAATGCGCCACACATTTTCCATGGGAGACAGGTCTGGACTGCAGGCGGGCCGGGAAAGTACCCGCACTCTTTTTTTACGAAGCCACGCTGTTGTAACACGTGCTGAATGTGGCTTGACATTGTCTTGCTGAAATAAGCAGGGGCGTCCATGAAAAAGACAGCGTTTAGATGGCAACATATGTTGCTCCAAAACCTGTATGTACCTTTCAGCATCAATGGTGCCTTCACAGATGTTTAAGTTACCCATGTCTTGGCCACTAATACACCCCCATACCATCACACATGCTGCCTTTTGAACTTTGCGCCGATAACAGTCCGGATGGTTCGCTTCCCCTTTGGTCCGGATGACACGATGTCGAATATTTCCAAAAACAATTTGAAATGTGGACTTGTCAGACCACAGAACACTTTTCCACTTTGTATCAGTCCATCTTAGATGAGCTCAGGCCCAGCGAAGCCGACTGTGTTTCTGGGTGTTGTTGATAAACGGTTTTCGCCTTGCATAAGAGAGTTTTAACTTGCACTTACAGATGTAGCGACCAACTGTAGTTACTGACAGTGGGTTTCTGAAGTGTTCCTGAGCCCATGTGGTGATATCCTTTAGAGATTGATGTCGGTTTTTGATACAGTGCCGTCTGAGGGATCAAAGGTCACGGTCATTCAATGTTGGTTTCCGGCCATGCTGCTTACGTGCAGTGATTTCTCCAGATTCTCTGAACCTTTTGATGATATTATGGACCGTAGATGTTGAAATCCCTAAATTCCTTGCAATAGCTGCTTGAGAAACGTTGTTCTTAAACTGTTCAACAATTTGCTCACACAGTCGTGGACAAAGGGGTGTACCTCACCCCATCCTTTCTTGTGAAAGACTGAGCATTTTTTGGGAAGCTGTTTTTATAGCCAATCATGGCACCCACCTGTTCCCAATTTGCCTGCTCACCTGTAGGATGTTCCAAATAAGAGTTTGATGAGCATTCCTCAACTTTATCAGTATTCATTGCCACCTTTCCCAACTTCTTTGTCACGTGTTGCTGCCATCAAATTCTAATGTTAACGATTATTTGCAAAAAAAAAAAAATGTTATCGGTTTGAACATGAAATATGTTGTCTTTGTAGCATATTCAACTGAATATGGCTTGAAAAGGATTTGCAAATCATTGTATTCCGTTTATATTTACATCTAACACCATTTCCCAACTCATATGGAAACAGGGTTTGTATACTAGTACCAGTATACCGTACAACTCTAGTACATTGGACATGTGGAAGTGCAGAAATGCAGCTTTCCTTTCATTCAAAGTGGGAAAACCCCTTGGTCACATGAGCAGCGCCTTGTAAACCACATGGTCACATGACCAACCTGACCCCGGCTTAAGGCTGTGTGGTTCTATTCATCATCGGATTTTCACCCAAACACAAATCTCTCACCGTGACTTGAAAAGACCTGGGTCCGTACTTATCAAGCTTCTCAGAATGACTCCTAAGAAGTCTGCTATGAGTTGACTTAAGAGTAAATAAATTCTTGGCTGAAAGCTGCACTTAAAAGTTAGTTATCAAGCGTCTTACTCACACTTTCAGCGAAGTGTAGGACTGAATCTTAAGTGTCACACTCAGAGCTGAATTACGACATTACTATGTGCCGTAAACGCAATTTTAGGTGACGTCATTTCTGTGTCCATAGAAATGACCAATCACGGAACGGAATCCCTTGTCTAAGAATAAAGAAATATCTTGGAAATATTGAAGTGGACAATGGGAGTGTATATTTTGACAATAAACTACAAAATAATACAAAACAAACTAGTCCCCGCCGGCACTCACGCTACCGCTCCCTCTCTTCTCTCGCCCACACACTCACTGACGTCACTCACCTCACGGCCACACACATACGCTACTGTCATAACATTTTCTTTCCAATTCATTAATTAGGCAACTAATTTGAAACTGGTGTGGGTGGCTCTATATATACTAGCCCACTGCAGACACATGCAGAAATCAACAAGGAATCGAAAAGTATTAAATCTGTGACAAAAACAATACCCGCTCTGTCTAAACGATACCGTTTGATCAGCTGCTCGTCATCAAACAAATCCAGAACATCGTTCCGCTCCCTGAACGTTGGCGCACGTCTCTCTCGCCTCAGTGCCACCCCCTGCTGGCAACTCCTAACCACTTAAGACACCTCTGAAGGTCTCTTAAATATCGTGGAGAGTAGGAGTGATTCTTAGACTTAAGAACGTTGATAAAAAGCTTTCATTCTTAAGTTTGAGAGTAGGACTAAATTTCGCAAATTCTCAGGACTTAAGTGTAAAATGGCACTCTAAGAAGCTTGATAAGTACGGCCCCTGAACTTTTTTGCCGAAAAGCTCCGATAAAAATGACTTTAGACCTCCTCTCTGCTGTCTGAGCTTGTACTCCATCCTACTGAAGCAGTTCCACTAACAATCAAACATTTGATGTTGATAAAGCATTTCATTGTCATCCAAACACGGACGTGACGCTCCTCCATTCTACAATCAAGGCAGATGCGTTCGCTCCGATGATGTCGTCTCATGGCGATTGAAGATAAGATTGTCTTGTCTTGTCCGGAAAACAACTTGTCATGGATTTGGATCTGAGATTTACGTCAGGTCACCCTCCCTAGGGAGGCGTTCGGGTGGCATCCTGACCAGATGCCTGAACCACCTCATCTGGCTCCTCTCCATGTGGAGGAGCAGCAGCTTTACTTTGAGCTCCTCCCGGATGACAGAGCTTCTCACCCTATCTCTAAGGGAGAGCCCCGCCACCCGGCGGAGGAAACTAATTTGGGACACTTGTACCCGTGATCTTGTCCTTTCGGTCATGACCCAAAGCTCATGACCATAGAGTAGAATGGGACCGTAGATCGACCGGTAAATTGAGAGCTTTGCCTTCCGGCTCAGCTCCTTCTTCACCACAACGGATCGATACAGCGTCCGCATTACTGAAGACGCCGCACCGATCCGCCTGTCGATCTCACCATCCACTCTTCCCTCACTCGTGAACAAGACTCCGAGGTACTTGAACTCCTCCACTTGGGGCAGGGTCTCCTCCCTAACCCAGAGATGGCACTCCACCCTTTCCCGGGCGAGAACCATGGACTCGGACTTGGAGGTGCTGATTCTCATCCCAGTCGCTTCACACTCGGCGACTAAAATATCTAAGATATTTATCATTTGGGCCGCTCGTATCTGTGATCTTGTCCTTTCTGTCATAACCCAAAGCTCATGACCATAGGTGAGGCTGGGAACGTAGATCTTGTACCCGTGATCTTGTCCTTTCGGTCATAACCCAAAGCTCATGACCATAGGTAAGGATGGGAACGTAGATCGACCGGTAAATTGAGAGCTTTGCCTTCCGGCTCAGCTCCTTCTTCACCACAACGGATCGATACAGCGTCCGCATTACTGAAGACGCCGCACCGATCCGCCTGTCGATCTCACCATCCACTCTTCCCTCACTCGTGAACAAGACTCCGAGGTACTTGAACTCCTCCACTTGGGGCAGGGTCTCCTCCCCAAACCGGAGATGGCAGTCCACCCTTTCCCAGGTGAGAACCATGGACTCGGACTTGGTGGTGCTGATTCACATCCCAGTCGCTTCACACTTGGCGACTAAAATATCTAAGATATTAATCATTTGGGCCGCTCGTATCTGTGATCTTGTCCTTTCAGTCATAACCCAAAGCTCATGACCATAGGTGAGGATGGGAACGTAGATCGAGCGGTAAATTGAGAGCTTTGCCTTCCGGCTCAGCTCCTTCTTCACCACAACGGATCGATACAGCGTCCGCATTACTGAAGACGCCGCACCGATCCGCCTGTCGATCTCACCATCCACTCTTCCCTCACTCGTGAACAAGACTCCCAGGTACTTGAACTCCTCCACTTGGGGCAGGGTCTCCTCCCCAAACCGGAGATGGCAGTCCACCCTTTCCCAGGCGAGAACCATGGACTCGGACTTGGAGGTGCTGATTCACATCCCAGTTGCTTCACACTCAGCTGCGAACCGATTTATTTCTGCCATATTATACGTAACTGTTCAAGAAGCTTTTTCATTACATATGAACGGTTCAATGGCAGTTGAACTCATTTGCGCTCATCAAAGCTCTAACAATTATGCTCGTGGTTTTCTGGCGCCACCTGGTGGTTAATTCAATGACACCAGACAATATTTTCTTGTTTTTCAATTGACAAGAATACAATTCATTCCATTTCATGTGAACAGCATAATGATATACCGGGGTTACCAAACTACGGAACGGATCGAGGGTCAAAAATGGTAATTGCGGGTTTAAAAAAATGAAGGAACCAAGGAACTTATAGTTAACACGTTGTTATTATTGCGTTAACTTGAACGGGGTTTGATGACACGGTGATTAGGTTCATGAAAACAGTTCAAATAGGTTTGCACAACATTGAAGACACCAACCATGCATGTTGTGCTTTTTCCAAGAAATGATTGCACATCATGTTGACATTTGGACTTTTTGGCAGAATAATTGTATATATGTTATCACGCAACTTGTTTGCTTGCAGTTCAGGTGGCCCTGGTTACTATCCACCTGTGCTCACAACGCTGTCCTTGTTTTGGAATGTGCCTCGCCGTAGAAGTGTCTGTTTTCAGATCGGGACAGCCACGGGAGGGGCCTTATCAGGACCCGGAGTCTCCAAAAAGATAAGGCGGACGAGCAAGAGAAGGGGCAAACCTGACACCGCTCCAAGCACATTTTGTTTTAAGTGTGAAGCGACTGGGATGAGAATCAGCACCTCCAAGTCCGAGTCCATGGTTCTCGGCCGGAAAAGGGTGGAGTGCCATCTCCGGGTTGGGGAGGAGACCCTGCCCCAAGTGGAGGAGTTCAAGTACCTAGGAGTCTTGTTCACGAGTGAGGGAAGTGTGGATCGTGAGGTCGACAGGCGGATCGGTGAGGCGTCTTCTGTAATGCGGACGATGTATCGATCCGTTGTGGTGAAGAAGGAGCTGAGCCAGAAGGCAAAGCTCTCAATTTACCGGTCGATCTACGTTCCCATCCTCACCTATGGTCATGAGCTTTGGGTTATGACCGAAAGGACAAGATCACGGGTACAAGCGGCCCAAATGAGTTTCCTCCGCCGGGTGGCGGGTCTCTCCCTTAGAGATAGGGTGAGAAGCTCTGTCATCCGGGAGAAGCTCAGAGTAAAGCCGCTGCTCCTCCACATGGAGAGGAGCCAGATGAGATGGTTCGGGCATCTGGTCAGGATGCCACCCGAACACCACCCTCCCCAGGGAGGGAGGTGTTCGGGTCTGACGGTAGGAGGCCTCCTACCGTGGCCTCCTACCGTCAGACCGGTAGGAGGCCACGGGGAAGACCCAGGACACGTTGGGAAGACTATGTCTCCTGGCTGGCCTGGGAACGCCTGTCCTTGTTTTATCAAGCAAAGGCGGACAGCTTGTAAATCTCCACTGTGTGTCTGGAATGCGCCTCGCCGTAGAAGTGTCTGTTTTTCAGATCTGGACAGCCACGGGAGGGGCCTTATCAGGACCCGGAGTCTCCAAGAAGATAAGGTGGACAAGCAGAGAAGGGGCAAACCTGACACCGCACCAAGCGCATTTTGATTTAGCTGTTTATGAACCAGTGCTAGGCAGCTGCATAATGTGACCCCTCCCCTTAGAAGCAGCTTCAGCTATGTAATCAGGGACTGCCCAAATAAATGGGGAAGCGTAGGAAGTTTTTCCTCAGAGCGTTGGGTGACACTGTTCGAGGGTGCAGTTCCACGCGCTCTCCTCATGAGCTAAATTGAATCCTGTCTCTGTCTGATTCCTTGCTTCTTTTCCTGTTTAATAGATAGTTCGGTGTTTGAACCTGACATCTCCAAGATTATGTCTTATTGTGGCTTGTTGGTGCAACTTTGTGTCTGGTTTTGAACGTGTTTTCCCTCGCCAGGTTTACCATATGCATTGAACCAAGCCGGGCTCCCGTGTGGCTTGGTGCTGCTGATAATGGTTGCTTTCGTCACAGGTGAGTGAGTCAGTCTTACCAAAGTGTTTCATACAACTGACACCACGCGTCTTGGCAGACTACACCATCATCCTTCTCATTCGAGGAGGCAACCTGTCAGGGACCGACAGCTACCAGGCCCTGGTCCGAAGTACGTTTGGTTTTCCAGGGTACTTCATTTTATCAGCGCTGCAATTTCTCTACCCATTCATTGGTAAGTATTTGTTTTCAAGTTGATTAAAACCAATCAGAATAATATTACATTAACTATAACATTCTGATGGGCCTGCAATCTGTGCCCTGGACCTCTGGCCGGGGGTCGCCGGAACCCGCCATGCTCTGAAGAGTGTGCAGAGTGTCTGACTTCGTGAGTTTTAGGTGTAACTGTACAAATTGAACAGAGCTAGCCTAAAATATTAGCATATGCACATTAAAATGCTAACATTTAGCATGTATGCTAACGATGGCATGCTAACAGTTAGCATGTCTCATATATCGAGTAATATGGCTGTAAGGTGAATGGCTGCGGAAGTAGAGAAAAAAAGGCGAAAAAATAAGCAAAATTAAGTTAGCATGCTAATATTAGCTTGCTAGCATGCTAACGTTTGCATGCTAACAGTTAAAAAGTGTCAAGTAATATGACTCTGGAGTAAATGGATGAAAATTTAGCTCAAAAAGTTTAATGTTAGCAAGTTAGCAAGCTAACGTTAGCATGATATCAGTTAGCATTTGCCACATACCAAGTTATATGGCTGTAAGGTGAAAGGCTGCAGAAGTAGAGAAAAAACAGGTGAAAAAATAAGCAAAATAAAGTTAGCATGGTAATATTAGCGTGCTAACGTTTGCATGCTAATAGTTACCAAGTGTCAAGTACTATGACTCTGGAGTAAGTGGATAGAAATTTAGCTCAAAAAGTTTAATGTTAGCAAATTAGCAAGCTAACATTAGCATGCTATCAGTTAGCATTTGCCACATACTAAGTTATATGGCTGTAAGGTGAAAGGCTGCAGAAGTAGAGAAAAAACAGGTGAAAAAATATGCAAAATAAAGTTAGCATGCTAATATTAGCTTGCTAGCGTTTGCATGCTAATAGTTACCAAGTGTCAAGTAATATGACTCTGGAGTAAGTGGATAGAAATTTAGCTCAAAAAGTTTAATGTTAGCAAATTAGCAAGCTAACATTAGCATGCTATCAGTTAGCATTTGCCACATACTAAGGTATATGACTGTAAGGTGAATGGCTGGGGAAGTAGAGAAAAACAGGTGAAAAAATAAGCAAAATAAAGTTAGCATGCTAATATTAGCTTGCTAGCATGCTAACGTTTGCATGCTAATAGTTACCAAGTGTCAAGTAATATGACTCTGGAGTAAGTGGATAGAAATTTAGCTCAAAAAGTTTAATGTTAGCAAATTAGCAAGCTAACATTAGCATGCTATCAGTTAGCATTTGCCACATACTAAGGTATATGACTGTAAGGTGAATGGCTGGGGAAGTAGAGAAAAACAGGTGAAAAAATAAGCAAAATAAAGATAGCATGCTAATATTAGCTTGCTAGCGTGCTAACGTTTGCATGCTAACAGTTACCAAGTGTCAAGTAATATGACTCTGGAGTAAGTGGATAGAAATTTAGCTCAAAAAGTTTAATGTTAGCAAATTAGCAAGCTAACATTAGCATGCTATCAGTTAGCATTTGCCACATACTAAGGTATATGACTGTAAGGTGAATGGCTGCGGAAGTAGAGAAAAAAAATGTGAAAAAATAAGCAAAATTAAGTTAGCATGCTAATATTAGCGTGCTAACGTTTGCATGCTAATAGTTACCAAGTGTCAAGTAATATGACTCTGGAGTAAATGGATGAAAATTTAGCTCAAAAAGTTTAATGTTAGCAAGTTAGCAAGCTAACGTTACCATGATATCAGTTAGCATTTGCCACATACCAAGTTATATGGCTGTAAGGTGAAAGGCTGCAGAAGTAGAGAAAAAACAGGTGAAAAAATAAGCAAAATAAAGTTAGCATGCTAATATTAGCGTGCTAACATTTGCATGCTAACAGTTACCAAGTGTCAAGTAATATGACTCTGGAGTAAGTGGATAGAAATTTAGCTCAAAAAGTTTAATGTTAGCAAGTTAGCAAGCTAACATTAGCATGCTATCAGTTAGCATTTGCCACATACTAAGGTATATGACTGTAAGGTGAATGGCTGGGGAAGTAGAGAAAAACAGGTGAAAAAATAAGCAAAATAAAGTTAGCATGCTAATATTAGCTTGCTAGCATGCTAACGTTTGCATGCTAATAGTTACCAAGTGTCAAGTAATATGACTCTGGAGTAAGTGGATAGAAATTTAGCTCAAAAAGTTTAATGTTAGCAAATTAGCAAGCTAACATTAGCATGCTATCAGTTAGCATTTGCCACATACTAAGGTATATGACTGTAAGGTGAATGGCTGGGGAAGTAGAGAAAAACAGGTGAAAAAATAAGCAAAATAAAGTTAGCATGCTAATATTAGCTTGCTAGCATGCTAACGTTTGCATGCTGATAGTTACCAAGTGTCAAGTAATATGACTCTGGAGTAAGTGGATAGAAATTTAGCTCAAAAAGTTTAATGTTAGCAAATTAGCAAGCTAACAATAGCATGCTATCAGTTAGCATTTGCCACATACTAAGGTATATGACTGTAAGGTGAATGGCTGGGGGAAGTAGAGAAAAACAGGTGAAAAAATAAGCAAAATAAAGTTAGCATGCTATTATTAGCTTGCTAGCGTGCTAACGTTTGCATGCTAACAGTTACCAAGTGTCAAGTAATATGACTGGAGTAAGTGGATACAAATTTAGCTCAAAAAGTTTAATGTTAGCACGCTAACATTAGCATGCTATCAGTTAGCATTTGCCATATACCAAGTTGTATAAATTTAAGGTGTTTGGCTGTGTAATTAGAGAAAACAAATGTAAAGTTAGCATGCTAATGTTAGAATGCTAGCAGTTAACAAGTGTCACATAAGTTTTATGACTCCGGGAAAATTTTGCAAAATTAGCTCTAAAAGCTAGTACTTTAATGTTAGCATGCTAATATACTAACGTAAACATGCTAACGGTTAGCATGTGTCTCATACCGAGTAATATGACTGTTTGCATGAACTTATTGACATAATCATTGTTTACATGAACTTATTGACATAATAATTGTTGACATTACCTTATTGACACAATCATTGTTGACATGAACTTATTGACACAATCATTGTTGACATGAACTTATTGACATAATCATTGTTTACATGAACTTATTGACATAATAATTGTTGACATTACCTTATTGACACAATCATTGTTTACATGAACTTATTGACATAATAATTGTTGACATGAACTTATTGACACAATCATTGTTTACATGAACTTATTGACATAATCATTGTTGACATGAACTTATTGACACAATCATTGTTGACATGATCTTATTGACACAATCATTGTTGACATGAACTTATTGACACAATCATTGTTTACATGAACTTATTGACATAATAATTGTTGACATGAACTTATTGACACAATCATTGTTTACATGAACTTATTGACATAATCATTGTTTACATGAACTTATTGACATAATCATTGTTTACATGAACTTATTGACATAATAATTGTTGACATTACCTTATTGACACAATCATTGTTTACATGAACTTATTGACATAATAATTGTTGACATGAACTTATTGACACAATCATTGTTTACATGAACTTATTGACACAATCATTGTTTACATGAACTTATTGACATAATCATTGTTGACATGAACTTATTGACACAATCATTGTTGACATGATCTTATTGACACAATCATTGTTGACATGAACTTATTGACACAATCATTGTTGACATGAACTTATTGACATAATCATTGTTGACATGAACTTATTGACACAATCATTGTTGACATGATCTTATTGACACAATCATTGTTGACATGAACTTATTGACACAATCATTGTTTACATGAACTTATTGACATAATAATTGTTGACATGAACTTATTGACACAATCATTGTTTACATGAACTTATTGACACAATCATTGTTGACATGAACTTATTGACATAATCATTGTTTACATGAACTTATTGACATAATCATTATTGACATGAACTTATTGACATAATAATTGTTGACATTACCTTATTGACACAATCATTGTTGACATTAACTTATTGACATAATCATTCTTGACATGAACTTATTGACACAATCATTGTTGACATGAACTTATTGACACAATCATTGTTTACATTAACTTATTGACATAATCATTGTTTACATGAACTTATTGACATAATCATTGTTTACATGAACTTATTGACATAATCATTGTTTACATGAACTTATTGACATAATAATTGTTGACATGAACTTATTGACATAATCATTATTGACATGAACTTATTGACACAATCATTGTTGACATGAACTTATTGACACAATCATTGTTGACATGAACTTATTGACACAATCATTGTTGACATGAACTTATTGACACAATCATTGTTTACATGAACTTATTGACATAATCATTGTTTACATGAACTTATTGACATAATAATTGTTGACATGAACTTATTGACACAATCATTGTTGACATGAACTTATTGACATAATCATTGTTGACATGAACTTATTGACACAATCATTGTTTACATGAACTTATTGACATAATCATTGTTTACATGAACTTATTGACACAATCATTGTTGACATGAACTTATTGACACAATCATTGTTGACATGAACTTATTGACATAATCATTGTTTACATTAACTTATTGACACAATCATTGTTGACATGAACTTATTGACACAATCATTGTTGACATGAACTTATTGACATAATCATTGTTGACATGAACTTATTGACACAATCATTGTTTACATGAACTTATTGACATAATCATTGTTGACATGAACTTATTGACACAATCATTGTTGACATGAACTTATTGACACAATCATTGTTGACATGAACTTATTGACATAATCATTGTTTACATTAACTTATTGACACAATCATTGTTGACATGAACTTATTGACACAATCATTGTTGACATGAACTTATTGACTTAATCATTGTTGACATGAACTTATTGACACAATCATTGTTGACATGAACTTATTGACACAATCATTGTTTACATGAACTTATTGACATAATCATTGTTTACATGAACTTATTGACATAATAATTGTTGACATGAACTTATTGACATAATCATTATTGACATGAACTTATTGACACAATCATTGTTGACATAAACTTATTGACACAATTATTGTTGACATGAACTTATTGACAAAATCATTGTTGACATGAACTTATTGACATAATCATTCTTGACATGAACTTATTGACACAATCATTGTTGACATGAACTTATTGACACAATCATTGTTTACATGAACTTATTGACATAATCATTGTTTACATGAACTTATTGACATAATAATTGTTGACATGAACTTATTGACACAATCATTGTTTACATGAACTTATTGACATAATCATTGTTTACATGAACTTATTGACATAATAATTGTTGACATGAACTTATTGACATAATCATTATTGACATGAACTTATTGACACAATCATTGTTGACATAAACTTATTGACACAATTATTGTTGACATGAACTTATTGACAAAATCATTGTTGACATGAACTTATTGACATAATCATTCTTGACATGAACTTATTGACACAATCATTGTTGACATGAACTTATTGACACAATCATTGTTTACATGAACTTATTGACATAATCATTGTTTACATGAACTTATTGACATAATAATTGTTGACATGAACTTATTGACACAATCATTGTTGACATGAACTTATTGACATAATCATTGTTGACATGAACTTATTGACACAATCATTGTTGACATGAACTTATTGACACAATCATTGTTGACATGAACTTATTGACATAATCATTGTTGACATGAACTTATTGACACAATCATTGTTTACATGAACTTATTGACATAATCATTGTTGACATGAACTTATTGACACAATCATTGTTGACATGAACTTATTGACACAATCATTGTTGACATGAACTTATTGACATAATCATTGTTTGCATGAACTTATTGACACAATCATTGTTGACATGAACTTATTGACACAATCATTGTTGACATGAACTTATTGACTTAATCATTGTTGACATGAACTTATTGACACAATCATTGTTGACATGAACTTATTGACATAATCATTGTTTACATGAACTTATTGACATAATCATTGTTGACATGAACTTATTGACACAATCATTGTTTACATGAACTTATTGACATAATCATTGTTGACATGAACTTATTGACATAATAATTGTTGACATGAACTTATTGACACAATCATTGTTTACATGAACTTATTGACATAATCATTGTTTACATTAACTTATTGACACAATCATTGTTGACATGAACTTATTGACACAATCATTGTTGACATGAACTTATTGACATAATCATTCTTGACATGAACTTATTGACACAATCATTGTTGACATGAACTTATTGACATAATCATTGTTGACATGAACTTATTGACATAATCATTCTTGACATGAACTTATTGACACAATCATTGTGGACATGAACTTATTGACATAATCATTATTGACATGAACTTATTGACTTAATCATTGTTGACATGAACTTATTGACACAATCATTGTTGACATGAACTTATTGACACAATCATTGTTTACATGAACTTATTGACATAATCATTGTTGACATGAACTTATTGACATAATCATTGTTTACATGAACTTATTGACACAATCATTGTTTACATGAACTTATTGACATAATCATTGTTTACATTAACTTATTGACACAATCATTGTTGACATGAACTTATTGACACAATCATTGTTGACATGAACTTATTGACATAATCATTGTTGACATGAACTTATTGACATAATCATTGTTTACATGAACTTATTGACATAATAATTGTTGACATGAACTTATTGACACAATCATTGTTTACATGAACTTATTGACACAATCATTGTTTACATGAACTTATTGACATAATCATTGTTTACATTAACTTATTGACACAATCATTGTTGACATTAAATTATTGACACAATCATTGTTGACATGAACTTATTGACATAATCATTGTTGACATGAACTTATTGACATAATCATTCTTGACATGAACTTATTGACACAATCATTGTTGACATGAACTTATTGACATAATCATTATTGACATGAACTTATTGACACAATCATTGTTGACATGAACTTATTGACATAATCATTGTTGACATGAACTTATTGACACAATCATTGTTGACATGAACTTATTGACATAATCATTCTTGACATGAACTTATTGACACAATCATTGTTGACATGAACTTATTGACATAATCATTGTTGACATGAACTTATTGACATAATCATTCTTGACATGAACTTATTGACACAATCATTGTGGACATGAACTTATTGACATAATCATTATTGACATGAACTTATTGACTTAATCATTGTTGACATGAACTTATTGACAAAATCATTGTTGACATGAACTTATTGACACAATCATTGTTTACATGAACTTATTGACATAATCATTGTTTACATGAACTTATTGACATAATAATTGTTGACATGAACTTATTGACATAATCATTGTTTACATGAACTTATTGACACAATCATTGTTTACATGAACTTATTGACATAATCATTGTTTACATTAACTTATTGACACAATCATTGTTGACATGAACTTATTGACACAATCATTGTTGACATGAACTTATTGACATAATCATTGTTGACATGAACTTATTGACATAATCATTGTTTACATGAACTTATTGACATAATAATTGTTGACATGAACTTATTGACACAATCATTGTTTACATGAACTTATTGACACAATCATTGTTTACATGAACTTATTGACATAATCATTGTTTACATTAACTTATTGACACAATCATTGTTGACATGAACTTATTGACACAATCATTGTTGACATGAACTTATTGACATAATCATTGTTGACATGAACTTATTGACATAATCATTCTTGACATGAACTTATTGACACAATCATTGTTGACATGAACTTATTGACATAATCATTATTGACATGAACTTATTGACACAATCATTGTTGACATGAACTTATTGACATAATCATTGTTGACATGAACTTATTGACATAATAATTGTTGACATTACCTTATTGACACAATCATTGTTTACATGAACTTATTGACATAATAATTGTTGACATGAACTTATTGACACAATCATTGTTTACATGAACTTATTGACATAATCATTGTTGACATGAACTTATTGACACAATCATTGTTGACATGATCTTATTGACACAATCATTGTTGACATGAACTTATTGACACAATCATTGTTTACATGAACTTATTGACATAATAATTGTTGACATGAACTTATTGACACAATCATTGTTTACATGAACTTATTGACACAATCATTGTTTACATGAACTTATTGACATAATCATTGTTGACATGAACTTATTGACACAATCATTGTTGACATGATCTTATTGACACAATCATTGTTGACATGAACTTATTGACACAATCATTGTTTACATGAACTTATTGACATAATAATTGTTGACATGAACTTATTGACACAATCATTGTTTACATGAACTTATTGACACAATCATTGTTGACATGAACTTATTGACATAATCATTGTTTACATGAACTTATTGACATAATCATTATTGACATGAACTTATTGACATAATCATTGTTTACATGAACTTATTGACATAATAATTGTTGACATTACCTTATTGACACAATCATTGTTGACATTAACTTATTGACATAATCATTCTTGACATGAACTTATTGACACAATCATTGTTGACATGAACTTATTGACACAATCATTGTTTACATTAACTTATTGACATAATCATTGTTTACATGAACTTATTGACATAATCATTGTTTACATGAACTTATTGACATAATCATTGTTTACATGAACTTATTGACATAATAATTGTTGACATGAACTTATTGACATAATCATTATTGACATGAACTTATTGACACAATCATTGTTGACATGAACTTATTGACACAATCATTGTTGACATGAACTTATTGACACAATCATTGTTGACATGAACTTATTGACATAATCATTCTTGACATGAACTTATTGACACAATCATTGTTTACATGAACTTATTGACATAATCATTGTTTACATGAACTTATTGACATAATAATTGTTGACATGAACTTATTGACACAATCATTGTTGACATGAACTTATTGACATAATCATTGTTGACATGAACTTATTGACACAATCATTGTTGACATGAACTTATTGACACAATCATTGTTGACATGAACTTATTGACATAATCATTGTTGACATGAACTTATTGACACAATCATTGTTTACATGAACTTATTGACATAATCATTGTTGACATGAACTTATTGACACAATCATTGTTGACATGAACTTATTGACACAATCATTGTTGACATGAACTTATTGACATAATCATTGTTTACATTAACTTATTGACACAATCATTGTTGACATGAACTTATTGACACAATCATTGTTGACATGAACTTATTGACTTAATCATTGTTGACATGAACTTATTGACACAATCATTGTTGACATGAACTTATTGACACAATCATTGTTTACATGAACTTATTGACATAATCATTGTTTACATGAACTTATTGACATAATAATTGTTGACATGAACTTATTGACATAATCATTATTGACATGAACTTATTGACACAATCATTGTTGACATAAACTTATTGACACAATTATTGTTGAAATGAACTTATTGACAAAATCATTGTTGACATGAACTTATTGACATAATCATTCTTGACATGAACTTATTGACACAATCATTGTTGACATGAACTTATTGACACAATCATTGTTTACATGAACTTATTGACATAATCATTGTTTACATGAACTTATTGACATAATAATTGTTGACATGAACTTATTGACACAATCATTGTTGACATGAACTTATTGACATAATCATTGTTGACATGAACTTATTGACATAATCATTGTTGACATGAACTTATTGACATAATAATTGTTGACATGAACTTATTGACACAATCATTGTTGACATGAACTTATTGACATAATCATTGTTGACATGAACTTATTGACACAATCATTGTTGACATGAACTTATTGACATAATAATTGTTGACATGAACTTATTGACATAATCATTGTTGACATGAACTTATTGACACAATCATTGTTGACATGAACTTATTGACATAATCATTGTTGACATGAACTTATTGACACAATCATTGTTTACATGAACTTATTGACATAATCATTGTTGACATGAACTTATTGACACAATCATTGTTGACATGAACTTATTGACACAATCATTGTTGACATGAACTTATTGACATAATCATTGTTTACATGAACTTATTGACACAATCATTGTTGACATGAACTTATTGACACAATCATTGTTGACATGAACTTATTGACTTAATCATTGTTGACATGAACTTATTGACACAATCATTGTTGACATGAACTTATTGACATAATCATTGTTTACATGAACTTATTGACATAATCATTGTTGACATGAACTTATTGACACAATCATTGTTTACATGAACTTATTGACATAATCATTGTTGACATGAACTTATTGACATAATAATTGTTGACATGAACTTATTGACACAATCATTGTTTACATGAACTTATTGACATAATCATTGTTTACATTAACTTATTGACACAATCATTGTTGACATGAACTTATTGACACAATCATTGTTGACATGAACTTATTGACATAATCATTCTTGACATGAACTTATTGACACAATCATTGTTGACATGAACTTATTGACATAATCATTGTTGACATGAACTTATTGACATAATCATTCTTGACATGAACTTATTGACACAATCATTGTGGACATGAACTTATTGACATAATCATTATTGACATGAACTTATTGACTTAATCATTGTTGACATGAACTTATTGACACAATCATTGTTGACATGAACTTATTGACACAATCATTGTTTACATGAACTTATTGACATAATCATTGTTTACATGAACTTATTGACATAATAATTGTTGACATGAACTTATTGACATAATCATTGTTTACATGAACTTATTGACACAATCATTGTTTACATGAACTTATTGACATAATCATTGTTTACATTAACTTATTGACACAATCATTGTTGACATGAACTTATTGACACAATCATTGTTGACATGAACTTATTGACATAATCATTGTTGACATGAACTTATTGACATAATCATTGTTTACATGAACTTATTGACATAATAATTGTTGACATGAACTTATTGACACAATCATTGTTTACATGAACTTATTGACACAATCATTGTTTACATGAACTTATTGACATAATCATTGTTTACATTAACTTATTGACACAATCATTGTTGACATGAACTTATTGACACAATCATTGTTGACATGAACTTATTGACATAATCATTCTTGACATGAACTTATTGACACAATCATTGTTGACATGAACTTAGTGACATAATCATTATTGACATGAACTTATTGACACAATCATTGTTGACATGAACTTATTGACATAATCATTGTTGACATGAACTTATTGACACAATCATTGTTGACATGAACTTATTGACATAATCATTCTTGACATGAACTTATTGACACAATCATTGTTGACATGAACTTATTGACATAATCATTGTTGACATGAACTTATTGACATAATCATTCTTGACATGAACTTATTGACACAATCATTGTGGACATGAACTTATTGACATAATCATTATTGACATGAACTTATTGACTTAATCATTGTTGACATGAACTTATTGACAAAATCATTGTTGACATGAACTTATTGACACAATCATTGTTTACATGAACTTATTGACATAATCATTGTTTACATGAACTTATTGACATAATAATTGTTGACATGAACTTATTGACATAATCATTGTTTACATGAACTTATTGACACAATCATTGTTTACATGAACTTATTGACATAATCATTGTTTACATTAACTTATTGACACAATCATTGTTGACATGAACTTATTGACACAATCATTGTTGACATGAACTTATTGACATAATCATTGTTGACATGAACTTATTGACATAATCATTGTTTACATGAACTTATTGACATAATAATTGTTGACATGAACTTATTGACACAATCATTGTTTACATGAACTTATTGACACAATCATTGTTTACATGAACTTATTGACATAATCATTGTTTACATTAACTTATTGACACAATCATTGTTGACATGAACTTATTGACACAATCATTGTTGACATGAACTTATTGACATAATCATTGTTGACATGAACTTATTGACATAATCATTCTTGACATGAACTTATTGACACAATCATTGTTGACATGAACTTATTGACATAATCATTATTGACATGAACTTATTGACACAATCATTGTTGACATGAACTTATTGACATAATCATTGTTGACATGAACTTATTGACACAATCATTGTTGACATGAACTTATTGACACAATCATTGTTTACATGAACTTATTGACACAATCATTGTTGACATGAACTTATTGACATAATCATTGTTTACATGAACTTATTGACATAATCATTATTGACATGAACTTATTGACATAATCATTGTTTACATGAACTTATTGACATAATAATTGTTGACATTACCTTATTGACACAATCATTGTTGACATTAACTTATTGACATAATCATTCTTGACATGAACTTATTGACACAATCATTGTTGACATGAACTTATTGACACAATCATTGTTGACATGAACTTATTGACATAATCATTCTTGACATGAACTTATTGACACAATCATTGTTGACATGAACTTATTGACACAATCATTGTTTACATGAACTTATTGACATAATCATTGTTTACATGAACTTATTGACATAATAATTGTTGACATGAACTTATTGACACAATCATTGTTGACATGAACTTATTGACATAATCATTGTTGACATGAACTTATTGACACAATCATTGTTGACATGAACTTATTGACACAATCATTGTTGACATGAACTTATTGACATAATCATTGTTGACATGAACTTATTGACACAATCATTGTTTACATGAACTTATTGACATAATCATTGTTGACATGAACTTATTGACACAATCATTGTTGACATGAACTTATTGACACAATCATTGTTGACATGAACTTATTGACATAATCATTGTTTACATTAACTTATTGACACAATCATTGTTGACATGAACTTATTGACACAATCATTGTTGACATGAACTTATTGACTTAATCATTGTTGACATGAACTTATTGACACAATCATTGTTGACATGAACTTATTGACACAATCATTGTTTACATGAACTTATTGACATAATCATTGTTTACATGAACTTATTGACATAATAATTGTTGACATGAACTTATTGACATAATCATTATTGACATGAACTTATTGACACAATCATTGTTGACATAAACTTATTGACACAATTATTGTTGACATGAACTTATTGACAAAATCATTGTTGACATGAACTTATTGACATAATCATTCTTGACATGAACTTATTGACACAATCATTGTTGACATGAACTTATTGACACAATCATTGTTTACATGAACTTATTGACATAATCATTGTTTACATGAACTTATTGACATAATAATTGTTGACATGAACTTATTGACACAATCATTGTTGACATGAACTTATTGACATAATCATTGTTGACATGAACTTATTGACACAATCATTGTTGACATGAACTTATTGACACAATCATTGTTGACATGAACTTATTGACATAATCATTGTTGACATGAACTTATTGACACAATCATTGTTTACATGAACTTATTGACATAATCATTGTTGACATGAACTTATTGACACAATCATTGTTGACATGAACTTATTGACACAATCATTGTTGACATGAACTTATTGACATAATCATTGTTTACATGAACTTATTGACACAATCATTGTTGACATGAACTTATTGACACAATCATTGTTGACATGAACTTATTGACTTAATCATTGTTGACATGAACTTATTGACACAATCATTGTTGACATGAACTTATTGACATAATCATTGTTTACATGAACTTATTGACATAATCATTGTTGACATGAACTTATTGACACAATCATTGTTTACATGAACTTATTGACATAATCATTGTTGACATGAACTTATTGACATAATAATTGTTGACATGAACTTATTGACACAATCATTGTTTACATGAACTTATTGACATAATCATTGTTTACATTAACTTATTGACACAATCATTGTTGACATGAACTTATTGACACAATCATTGTTGACATGAACTTATTGACATAATCATTCTTGACATGAACTTATTGACACAATCATTGTTGACATGAACTTATTGACATAATCATTGTTGACATGAACTTATTGACATAATCATTCTTGACATGAACTTATTGACACAATCATTGTGGACATGAACTTATTGACATAATCATTATTGACATGAACTTATTGACTTAATCATTGTTGACATGAACTTATTGACACAATCATTGTTGACATGAACTTATTGACACAATCATTGTTTACATGAACTTATTGACATAATCATTGTTTACATGAACTTATTGACATAATAATTGTTGACATGAACTTATTGACATAATCATTGTTTACATGAACTTATTGACACAATCATTGTTTACATGAACTTATTGACATAATCATTGTTTACATTAACTTATTGACACAATCATTGTTGACATGAACTTATTGACACAATCATTGTTGACATGAACTTATTGACATAATCATTGTTGACATGAACTTATTGACATAATCATTGTTTACATGAACTTATTGACATAATAATTGTTGACATGAACTTATTGACACAATCATTGTTTACATGAACTTATTGACACAATCATTGTTTACATGAACTTATTGACATAATCATTGTTTACATTAACTTATTGACACAATCATTGTTGACATGAACTTATTGACACAATCATTGTTGACATGAACTTATTGACATAATCATTGTTGACATGAACTTATTGACATAATCATTCTTGACATGAACTTATCGACACAATCATTGTTGACATGAACTTATTGACATAATCATTATTGACATGAACTTATTGACACAATCATTGTTGACATGAACTTATTGACATAATCATTGTTGACATGAACTTATTGACACAATCATTGTTGACATGAACTTATTGACACAATCATTGTTGACATGAACTTATTGACATAATCATTCTTGACATGAACTTATTGACACAATCATTGTTGACATGAACTTATTGACATAATCATTGTTGACATGAACTTATTGACATAATCATTCTTGACATGAACTTATTGACACAATCATTGTGGACATGAACTTATTGACATAATCATTATTGACATGAACTTATTGACTTAATCATTGTTGACATGAACTTATTGACACAATCATTGTTGACATGAACTTATTGACATAATCATTCTTGACATGAACTTATTGACACAATCATTGTGGACATGAACTTATTGACATAATCATTATTGACATGAACTTATTGACTTAATCATTGTTGACATGAACTTATTGACACAATCATTGTTGACATGAACTTATTGACACAATCATTGTTTACATGAACTTATTGACATAATCATTGTTTACATGAACTTATTGACATAATAATTGTTGACATGAACTTATTGACATAATCATTGTTTACATGAACTTATTGACACAATCATTGTTTACATGAACTTATTGACATAATCATTGTTTACATTAACTTATTGACACAATCATTGTTGACATGAACTTATTGACACAATCATTGTTGACATGAACTTATTGACATAATCATTGTTGACATGAACTTATTGACATAATCATTGTTTACATGAACTTATTGACATAATAATTGTTGACATGAACTTATTGACACAATCATTGTTTACATGAACTTATTGACACAATCATTGTTTACATGAACTTATTGACATAATCATTGTTTACATTAACTTATTGACACAATCATTGTTGACATGAACTTATTGACACAATCATTGTTGACATGAACTTATTGACATAATCATTGTTGACATGAACTTATTGACATAATCATTCTTGACATGAACTTATTGACACAATCATTGTTGACATGAACTTATTGACATAATCATTATTGACATGAACTTATTGACACAATCATTGTTGACATGAACTTATTGACATAATCATTGTTGACATGAACTTATTGACACAATCATTGTTGACATGAACTTATTGACACAATCATTGTTTACATGAACTTATTGACACAATCATTGTTGACATGAACTTATTGACATAATCATTGTTTACATGAACTTATTGACATAATCATTATTGACATGAACTTATTGACATAATCATTGTTTACATGAACTTATTGACATAATAATTGTTGACATTACCTTATTGACACAATCATTGTTGACATTAACTTATTGACATAATCATTCTTGACATGAACTTATTGACACAATCATTGTTGACATGAACTTATTGACACAATCATTGTTTACATTAACTTATTGACATAATCATTGTTTACATGAACTTATTGACATAATCATTGTTTACATGAACTTATTGACATAATAATTGTTGACATGAACTTATTGACATAATCATTATTGACATGAACTTATTGACACAATCATTGTTGACATGAACTTATTGACACAATCATTGTTGACATGAACTTATTGACACAATCATTGTTGACATGAACTTATTGACATAATCATTCTTGACATGAACTTATTGACACAATCATTGTTGACATGAACTTATTGACACAATCATTGTTTACATGAACTTATTGACATAATCATTGTTTACATGAACTTATTGACATAATAATTGTTGACATGAACTTATTGACACAATCATTGTTGACATGAACTTATTGACATAATCATTGTTGACATGAACTTATTGACACAATCATTGTTGACATGAACTTATTGACACAATCATTGTTGACATGAACTTATTGACATAATCATTGTTGACATGAACTTATTGACACAATCATTGTTTACATGAACTTATTGACATAATCATTGTTGACATGAACTTATTGACACAATCATTGTTGACATGAACTTATTGACACAATCATTGTTGACATGAACTTATTGACATAATCATTGTTTACATTAACTTATTGACACAATCATTGTTGACATGAACTTATTGACACAATCATTGTTGACATGAACTTATTGACTTAATCATTGTTGACATGAACTTATTGACACAATCATTGTTGACATGAACTTATTGACACAATCATTGTTTACATGAACTTATTGACATAATCATTGTTTACATGAACTTATTGACATAATAATTGTTGACATGAACTTATTGACATAATCATTATTGACATGAACTTATTGACACAATCATTGTTGACATAAACTTATTGACACAATTATTGTTGACATGAACTTATTGACAAAATCATTGTTGACATGAACTTATTGACATAATCATTCTTGACATGAACTTATTGACACAATCATTGTTGACATGAACTTATTGACACAATCATTGTTTACATGAACTTATTGACATAATCATTGTTTACATGAACTTATTGACATAATAATTGTTGACATGAACTTATTGACACAATCATTGTTGACATGAACTTATTGACATAATCATTGTTGACATGAACTTATTGACACAATCATTGTTGACATGAACTTATTGACACAATCATTGTTGACATGAACTTATTGACATAATCATTGTTGACATGAACTTATTGACACAATCATTGTTTACATGAACTTATTGACATAATCATTGTTGACATGAACTTATTGACACAATCATTGTTGACATGAACTTATTGACACAATCATTGTTGACATGAACTTATTGACATAATCATTGTTTACATGAACTTATTGACACAATCATTGTTGACATGAACTTATTGACACAATCATTGTTGACATGAACTTATTGACTTAATCATTGTTGACATGAACTTATTGACACAATCATTGTTGACATGAACTTATTGACATAATCATTGTTTACATGAACTTATTGACATAATCATTGTTGACATGAACTTATTGACACAATCATTGTTTACATGAACTTATTGACATAATCATTGTTGACATGAACTTATTGACATAATAATTGTTGACATGAACTTATTGACACAATCATTGTTTACATGAACTTATTGACATAATCATTGTTTACATTAACTTATTGACACAATCATTGTTGACATGAACTTATTGACACAATCATTGTTGACATGAACTTATTGACATAATCATTCTTGACATGAACTTATTGACACAATCATTGTTGACATGAACTTATTGACATAATCATTGTTGACATGAACTTATTGACATAATCATTCTTGACATGAACTTATTGACACAATCATTGTGGACATGAACTTATTGACATAATCATTATTGACATGAACTTATTGACTTAATCATTGTTGACATGAACTTATTGACACAATCATTGTTGACATGAACTTATTGACACAATCATTGTTTACATGAACTTATTGACATAATCATTGTTTACATGAACTTATTGACATAATAATTGTTGACATGAACTTATTGACATAATCATTGTTTACATGAACTTATTGACACAATCATTGTTTACATGAACTTATTGACATAATCATTGTTTACATTAACTTATTGACACAATCATTGTTGACATGAACTTATTGACACAATCATTGTTGACATGAACTTATTGACATAATCATTGTTGACATGAACTTATTGACATAATCATTGTTTACATGAACTTATTGACATAATAATTGTTGACATGAACTTATTGACACAATCATTGTTTACATGAACTTATTGACACAATCATTGTTTACATGAACTTATTGACATAATCATTGTTTACATTAACTTATTGACACAATCATTGTTGACATGAACTTATTGACACAATCATTGTTTACATGAACTTATTGACACAATCATTGTTGACATGAACTTATTGACATAATCATTGTTGACATGAACTTATTGACATAATCATTGTTTACATGAACTTATTGACATAATCATTGTTTACATGAACTTATTGACATAATCATTGTTTACATGAACTTATTGACATAATCATTGTTTACATGAACTTATTGACATAATAATTGTTGACATTACCTTATTGACACAATCATTGTTTACATGAACTTATTGACATAATAATTGTTGACATGAACTTATTGACACAATCATTGTTTACATGAACTTATTGACACAATCATTGTTTACATGAACTTATTGACATAATCATTGTTGACATGAACTTATTGACACAATCATTGTTGACATGATCTTATTGACACAATCATTGTTGACATGAACTTATTGACACAATCATTGTTGACATGAACTTATTGACATAATCATTGTTGACATGAACTTATTGACACAATCATTGTTGACATGAACTTATTGACACAATCATTGTTTACATGAACTTATTGACACAATCATTGTTGACATGAACTTATTGACATAATCATTGTTGACATGAACTTATTGACATAATCATTCTTGACATGAACTTATTGACACAATCATTGTGGACATGAACTTATTGACATAATCATTATTGACATGAACTTATTGACTTAATCATTGTTGACATGAACTTATTGACACAATCATTGTTGACATGAACTTATTGACATAATCATTCTTGACATGAACTTATTGACACAATCATTGTGGACATGAACTTATTGACATAATCATTATTGACATGAACTTATTGACTTAATCATTGTTGACATGAACTTATTGACACAATCATTGTTGACATGAACTTATTGACACAATCATTGTTTACATGAACTTATTGACATAATCATTGTTTACATGAACTTATTGACATAATAATTGTTGACATGAACTTATTGACATAATCATTGTTTACATGAACTTATTGACACAATCATTGTTTACATGAACTTATTGACATAATCATTGTTTACATTAACTTATTGACACAATCATTGTTGACATGAACTTATTGACACAATCATTGTTGACATGAACTTATTGACATAATCATTGTTGACATGAACTTATTGACATAATCATTGTTTACATGAACTTATTGACATAATAATTGTTGACATGAACTTATTGACACAATCATTGTTTACATGAACTTATTGACACAATCATTGTTTACATGAACTTATTGACATAATCATTGTTTACATTAACTTATTGACACAATCATTGTTGACATGAACTTATTGACACAATCATTGTTGACATGAACTTATTGACATAATCATTGTTGACATGAACTTATTGACATAATCATTCTTGACATGAACTTATTGACACAATCATTGTTGACATGAACTTATTGACATAATCATTATTGACATGAACTTATTGACACAATCATTGTTGACATGAACTTATTGACATAATCATTGTTGACATGAACTTATTGACACAATCATTGTTGACATGAACTTATTGACACAATCATTGTTTACATGAACTTATTGACACAATCATTGTTGACATGAACTTATTGACATAATCATTGTTTACATGAACTTATTGACATAATCATTATTGACATGAACTTATTGACATAATCATTGTTTACATGAACTTATTGACATAATAATTGTTGACATTACCTTATTGACACAATCATTGTTGACATTAACTTATTGACATAATCATTCTTGACATGAACTTATTGACACAATCATTGTTGACATGAACTTATTGACACAATCATTGTTTACATTAACTTATTGACATAATCATTGTTTACATGAACTTATTGACATAATCATTGTTTACATGAACTTATTGACATAATAATTGTTGACATGAACTTATTGACATAATCATTATTGACATGAACTTATTGACACAATCATTGTTGACATGAACTTATTGACACAATCATTGTTGACATGAACTTATTGACACAATCATTGTTGACATGAACTTATTGACATAATCATTCTTGACATGAACTTATTGACACAATCATTGTTGACATGAACTTATTGACACAATCATTGTTTACATGAACTTATTGACATAATCATTGTTTACATGAACTTATTGACATAATAATTGTTGACATGAACTTATTGACACAATCATTGTTGACATGAACTTATTGACATAATCATTGTTGACATGAACTTATTGACACAATCATTGTTGACATGAACTTATTGACACAATCATTGTTGACATGAACTTATTGACATAATCATTGTTGACATGAACTTATTGACACAATCATTGTTTACATGAACTTATTGACATAATCATTGTTGACATGAACTTATTGACACAATCATTGTTGACATGAACTTATTGACACAATCATTGTTGACATGAACTTATTGACATAATCATTGTTTACATTAACTTATTGACACAATCATTGTTGACATGAACTTATTGACACAATCATTGTTGACATGAACTTATTGACTTAATCATTGTTGACATGAACTTATTGACACAATCATTGTTGACATGAACTTATTGACACAATCATTGTTTACATGAACTTATTGACATAATCATTGTTTACATGAACTTATTGACATAATAATTGTTGACATGAACTTATTGACATAATCATTATTGACATGAACTTATTGACACAATCATTGTTGACATAAACTTATTGACACAATTATTGTTGACATGAACTTATTGACAAAATCATTGTTGACATGAACTTATTGACATAATCATTCTTGACATGAACTTATTGACACAATCATTGTTGACATGAACTTATTGACACAATCATTGTTTACATGAACTTATTGACATAATCATTGTTTACATGAACTTATTGACATAATAATTGTTGACATGAACTTATTGACACAATCATTGTTGACATGAACTTATTGACATAATCATTGTTGACATGAACTTATTGACACAATCATTGTTGACATGAACTTATTGACACAATCATTGTTGACATGAACTTATTGACATAATCATTGTTGACATGAACTTATTGACACAATCATTGTTTACATGAACTTATTGACATAATCATTGTTGACATGAACTTATTGACACAATCATTGTTGACATGAACTTATTGACACAATCATTGTTGACATGAACTTATTGACATAATCATTGTTTACATGAACTTATTGACACAATCATTGTTGACATGAACTTATTGACACAATCATTGTTGACATGAACTTATTGACTTAATCATTGTTGACATGAACTTATTGACACAATCATTGTTGACATGAACTTATTGACATAATCATTGTTTACATGAACTTATTGACATAATCATTGTTGACATGAACTTATTGACACAATCATTGTTTACATGAACTTATTGACATAATCATTGTTGACATGAACTTATTGACATAATAATTGTTGACATGAACTTATTGACACAATCATTGTTTACATGAACTTATTGACATAATCATTGTTTACATTAACTTATTGACACAATCATTGTTGACATGAACTTATTGACACAATCATTGTTGACATGAACTTATTGACATAATCATTCTTGACATGAACTTATTGACACAATCATTGTTGACATGAACTTATTGACATAATCATTGTTGACATGAACTTATTGACATAATCATTCTTGACATGAACTTATTGACACAATCATTGTGGACATGAACTTATTGACATAATCATTATTGACATGAACTTATTGACTTAATCATTGTTGACATGAACTTATTGACACAATCATTGTTGACATGAACTTATTGACACAATCATTGTTTACATGAACTTATTGACATAATCATTGTTTACATGAACTTATTGACATAATAATTGTTGACATGAACTTATTGACATAATCATTGTTTACATGAACTTATTGACACAATCATTGTTTACATGAACTTATTGACATAATCATTGTTTACATTAACTTATTGACACAATCATTGTTGACATGAACTTATTGACACAATCATTGTTGACATGAACTTATTGACATAATCATTGTTGACATGAACTTATTGACATAATCATTGTTTACATGAACTTATTGACATAATAATTGTTGACATGAACTTATTGACACAATCATTGTTTACATGAACTTATTGACACAATCATTGTTTACATGAACTTATTGACATAATCATTGTTTACATTAACTTATTGACACAATCATTGTTGACATGAACTTATTGACACAATCATTGTTTACATGAACTTATTGACACAATCATTGTTGACATGAACTTATTGACATAATCATTGTTGACATGAACTTATTGACATAATCATTGTTTACATGAACTTATTGACATAATCATTGTTTACATGAACTTATTGACATAATCATTGTTTACATGAACTTATTGACATAATCATTGTTTACATGAACTTATTGACATAATAATTGTTGACATTACCTTATTGACACAATCATTGTTTACATGAACTTATTGACATAATAATTGTTGACATGAACTTATTGACACAATCATTGTTTACATGAACTTATTGACACAATCATTGTTTACATGAACTTATTGACATAATCATTGTTGACATGAACTTATTGACACAATCATTGTTGACATGATCTTATTGACACAATCATTGTTGACATGAACTTATTGACACAATCATTGTTTACATGAACTTATTGACATAATAATTGTTGACATGAACTTATTGACACAATCATTGTTTACATGAACTTATTGACACAATCATTGTTGACATGAACTTATTGACATAATCATTGTTTACATGAACTTATTGACATAATCATTATTGACATGAACTTATTGACATAATCATTGTTTACATGAACTTATTGACATAATAATTGTTGACATTACCTTATTGACACAATCATTGTTGACATTAACTTATTGACATAATCATTCTTGACATGAACTTATTGACACAATCATTGTTGACATGAACTTATTGACACAATCATTGTTGACATTAACTTATTGACATAATCATTGTTTACATGAACTTATTGACATAATCATTGTTTACATGAACTTATTGACATAATAATTGTTGACATGAACTTATTGACATAATCATTATTGACATGAACTTATTGACACAATCATTGTTGACATGAACTTATTGACACAATCATTGTTGACATGAACTTATTGACACAATCATTGTTGACATGAACTTATTGACATAATCATTCTTGACATGAACTTATTGACACAATCATTGTTGACATGAACTTATTGACACAATCATTGTTTACATGAACTTATTGACATAATCATTGTTTACATGAACTTATTGACATAATAATTGTTGACATGAACTTATTGACACAATCATTGTTTACATGAACTTATTGACATAATCATTGTTGACATGAACTTATTGACACAATCATTGTTGACATGAACTTATTGACACAATCATTGTTGACATGAACTTATTGACATAATCATTGTTGACATGAACTTATTGACACAATCATTGTTTACATGAACTTATTGACATAATCATTGTTGACATGAACTTATTGACACAATCATTGTTGACATGAACTTATTGACACAATCATTGTTGACATGAACTTATTGACATAATCATTGTTTACATTAACTTATTGACACAATCATTGTTGACATGAACTTATTGACACAATCATTGTTGACATGAACTTATTGACTTAATCATTGTTGACATGAACTTATTGACACAATCATTGTTGACATGAACTTATTGACACAATCATTGTTTACATGAACTTATTGACATAATCATTGTTTACATGAACTTATTGACATAATAATTGTTGACATGAACTTATTGACATAATCATTATTGACATGAACTTATTGACACAATCATTGTTGACATAAACTTATTGACACAATTATTGTTGACATGAACTTATTGACAAAATCATTGTTGACATGAACTTATTGACATAATCATTCTTGACATGAACTTATTGACACAATCATTGTTGACATGAACTTATTGACACAATCATTGTTTACATGAACTTATTGACATAATCATTGTTTACATGAACTTATTGACATAATCATTGTTGACATGAACTTATTGACACAATCATTGTTGACATGAACTTATTGACATAATCATTGTTGACATGAACTTATTGACACAATCATTGTTGACATGAACTTATTGACACAATCATTGTTGACATGAACTTATTGACATAATCATTGTTGACATGAACTTATTGACACAATCATTGTTTACATGAACTTATTGACATAATCATTGTTGACATGAACTTATTGACACAATCATTGTTGACATGAACTTATTGACACAATCATTGTTGACATGAACTTATTGACATAATCATTGTTTACATGAACTTATTGACACAATCATTGTTGACATGAACTTATTGACACAATCATTGTTGACATGAACTTATTGACTTAATCATTGTTGACATGAACTTATTGACACAATCATTGTTGACATGAACTTATTGACATAATCATTGTTTACATGAACTTATTGACATAATCATTGTTGACATGAACTTATTGACACAATCATTGTTTACATGAACTTATTGACATAATCATTGTTGACATGAACTTATTGACATAATAATTGTTGACATGAACTTATTGACACAATCATTGTTTACATGAACTTATTGACATAATCATTGTTTACATTAACTTATTGACACAATCATTGTTGACATGAACTTATTGACACAATCATTGTTGACATGAACTTATTGACATAATCATTCTTGACATGAACTTATTGACACAATCATTGTTGACATGAACTTATTGACATAATCATTGTTGACATGAACTTATTGACATAATCATTCTTGACATGAACTTATTGACACAATCATTGTGGACATGAACTTATTGACATAATCATTATTGACATGAACTTATTGACTTAATCATTGTTGACATGAACTTATTGACACAATCATTGTTGACATGAACTTATTGACACAATCATTGTTTACATGAACTTATTGACATAATCATTGTTTACATGAACTTATTGACATAATAATTGTTGACATGAACTTATTGACATAATCATTGTTTACATGAACTTATTGACACAATCATTGTTTACATGAACTTATTGACATAATCATTGTTTACATTAACTTATTGACACAATCATTGTTGACATGAACTTATTGACACAATCATTGTTGACATGAACTTATTGACATAATCATTGTTGACATGAACTTATTGACATAATCATTGTTTACATGAACTTATTGACATAATAATTGTTGACATGAACTTATTGACACAATCATTGTTTACATGAACTTATTGACACAATCATTGTTTACATGAACTTATTGACATAATCATTGTTTACATTAACTTATTGACACAATCATTGTTGACATGAACTTATTGACACAATCATTGTTGACATGAACTTATTGACATAATCATTGTTGACATGAACTTATTGACATAATCATTCTTGACATGAACTTATTGACACAATCATTGTTGACATGAACTTATTGACATAATCATTATTGACATGAACTTATTGACACAATCATTGTTGACATGAACTTATTGACATAATCATTGTTGACATGAACTTATTGACACAATCATTGTTGACATGAACTTATTGACATAATCATTCTTGACATGAACTTATTGACACAATCATTGTTGACATGAACTTATTGACATAATCATTGTTGACATGAACTTATTGACATAATCATTCTTGACATGAACTTATTGACACAATCATTGTGGACATGAACTTATTGACATAATCATTATTGACATGAACTTATTGACTTAATCATTGTTGACATGAACTTATTGACACAATCATTGTTGACATGAACTTATTGACACAATCATTGTTTACATGAACTTATTGACATAATCATTGTTTACATGAACTTATTGACATAATAATTGTTGACATGAACTTATTGACATAATCATTGTTTACATGAACTTATTGACACAATCATTGTTTACATGAACTTATTGACATAATCATTGTTTACATTAACTTATTGACACAATCATTGTTGACATGAACTTATTGACACAATCATTGTTGACATGAACTTATTGACATAATCATTGTTGACATGAACTTATTGACATAATCATTGTTTACATGAACTTATTGACATAATAATTGTTGACATGAACTTATTGACACAATCATTGTTTACATGAACTTATTGACACAATCATTGTTTACATGAACTTATTGACATAATCATTGTTTACATTAACTTATTGACACAATCATTGTTGACATGAACTTATTGACACAATCATTGTTGACATGAACTTATTGACATAATCATTGTTGACATGAACTTATTGACATAATCATTCTTGACATGAACTTATTGACACAATCATTGTTGACATGAACTTATTGACATAATCATTATTGACATGAACTTATTGACACAATCATTGTTGACATGAACTTATTGACATAATCATTGTTGACATGAACTTATTGACACAATCATTGTTGACATGAACTTATTGACACAATCATTGTTTACATGAACTTATTGACACAATCATTGTTGACATGAACTTATTGACATAATCATTGTTTACATGAACTTATTGACATAATCATTATTGACATGAACTTATTGACATAATCATTGTTTACATGAACTTATTGACATAATAATTGTTGACATTACCTTATTGACACAATCATTGTTGACATTAACTTATTGACATAATCATTCTTGACATGAACTTATTGACACAATCATTGTTGACATGAACTTATTGACACAATCATTGTTTACATTAACTTATTGACATAATCATTGTTTACATGAACTTATTGACATAATCATTGTTTACATGAACTTATTGACATAATAATTGTTGACATGAACTTATTGACATAATCATTATTGACATGAACTTATTGACACAATCATTGTTGACATGAACTTATTGACACAATCATTGTTGACATGAACTTATTGACACAATCATTGTTGACATGAACTTATTGACATAATCATTCTTGACATGAACTTATTGACACAATCATTGTTGACATGAACTTATTGACACAATCATTGTTTACATGAACTTATTGACATAATCATTGTTTACATGAACTTATTGACATAATAATTGTTGACATGAACTTATTGACACAATCATTGTTGACATGAACTTATTGACATAATCATTGTTGACATGAACTTATTGACACAATCATTGTTGACATGAACTTATTGACACAATCATTGTTGACATGAACTTATTGACATAATCATTGTTGACATGAACTTATTGACACAATCATTGTTTACATGAACTTATTGACATAATCATTGTTGACATGAACTTATTGACACAATCATTGTTGACATGAACTTATTGACACAATCATTGTTGACATGAACTTATTGACATAATCATTGTTTACATTAACTTATTGACACAATCATTGTTGACATGAACTTATTGACACAATCATTGTTGACATGAACTTATTGACTTAATCATTGTTGACATGAACTTATTGACACAATCATTGTTGACATGAACTTATTGACACAATCATTGTTTACATGAACTTATTGACATAATCATTGTTTACATGAACTTATTGACATAATAATTGTTGACATGAACTTATTGACATAATCATTATTGACATGAACTTATTGACACAATCATTGTTGACATAAACTTATTGACACAATTATTGTTGACATGAACTTATTGACAAAATCATTGTTGACATGAACTTATTGACATAATCATTCTTGACATGAACTTATTGACACAATCATTGTTGACATGAACTTATTGACACAATCATTGTTTACATGAACTTATTGACATAATCATTGTTTACATGAACTTATTGACATAATAATTGTTGACATGAACTTATTGACACAATCATTGTTGACATGAACTTATTGACATAATCATTGTTGACATGAACTTATTGACACAATCATTGTTGACATGAACTTATTGACACAATCATTGTTGACATGAACTTATTGACATAATCATTGTTGACATGAACTTATTGACACAATCATTGTTTACATGAACTTATTGACATAATCATTGTTGACATGAACTTATTGACACAATCATTGTTGACATGAACTTATTGACACAATCATTGTTGACATGAACTTATTGACATAATCATTGTTTACATGAACTTATTGACACAATCATTGTTGACATGAACTTATTGACACAATCATTGTTGACATGAACTTATTGACTTAATCATTGTTGACATGAACTTATTGACACAATCATTGTTGACATGAACTTATTGACATAATCATTGTTTACATGAACTTATTGACATAATCATTGTTGACATGAACTTATTGACACAATCATTGTTTACATGAACTTATTGACATAATCATTGTTGACATGAACTTATTGACATAATAATTGTTGACATGAACTTATTGACACAATCATTGTTTACATGAACTTATTGACATAATCATTGTTTACATTAACTTATTGACACAATCATTGTTGACATGAACTTATTGACACAATCATTGTTGACATGAACTTATTGACATAATCATTCTTGACATGAACTTATTGACACAATCATTGTTGACATGAACTTATTGACATAATCATTGTTGACATGAACTTATTGACATAATCATTCTTGACATGAACTTATTGACACAATCATTGTGGACATGAACTTATTGACATAATCATTATTGACATGAACTTATTGACTTAATCATTGTTGACATGAACTTATTGACACAATCATTGTTGACATGAACTTATTGACACAATCATTGTTGACATGAACTTATTGACATAATCATTGTTTACATGAACTTATTGACATAATCATTGTTTACATGAACTTATTGACATAATAATTGTTGACATGAACTTATTGACATAATCATTGTTTACATGAACTTATTGACACAATCATTGTTTACATGAACTTATTGACATAATCATTGTTTACATTAACTTATTGACACAATCATTGTTGACATGAACTTATTGACACAATCATTGTTGACATGAACTTATTGACATAATCATTGTTGACATGAACTTATTGACATAATCATTGTTTACATGAACTTATTGACATAATAATTGTTGACATGAACTTATTGACACAATCATTGTTTACATGAACTTATTGACACAATCATTGTTTACATGAACTTATTGACATAATCATTGTTTACATTAACTTATTGACACAATCATTGTTGACATGAACTTATTGACACAATCATTGTTTACATGAACTTATTGACACAATCATTGTTGACATGAACTTATTGACATAATCATTGTTGACATGAACTTATTGACATAATCATTGTTTACATGAACTTATTGACATAATCATTGTTTACATGAACTTATTGACATAATCATTGTTTACATGAACTTATTGACATAATAATTGTTGACATTACCTTATTGACACAATCATTGTTTACATGAACTTATTGACATAATAATTGTTGACATGAACTTATTGACACAATCATTGTTTACATGAACTTATTGACACAATCATTGTTTACATGAACTTATTGACATAATCATTGTTGACATGAACTTATTGACACAATCATTGTTGACATGATCTTATTGACACAATCATTGTTGACATGAACTTATTGACACAATCATTGTTTACATGAACTTATTGACATAATAATTGTTGACATGAACTTATTGACACAATCATTGTTTACATGAACTTATTGACACAATCATTGTTGACATGAACTTATTGACATAATCATTGTTTACATGAACTTATTGACATAATCATTATTGACATGAACTTATTGACATAATCATTGTTTACATGAACTTATTGACATAATAATTGTTGACATTACCTTATTGACACAATCATTGTTGACATTAACTTATTGACATAATCATTCTTGACATGAACTTATTGACACAATCATTGTTGACATGAACTTATTGACACAATCATTGTTGACATTAACTTATTGACATAATCATTGTTTACATGAACTTATTGACATAATCATTGTTTACATGAACTTATTGACATAATAATTGTTGACATGAACTTATTGACATAATCATTATTGACATGAACTTATTGACACAATCATTGTTGACATGAACTTATTGACACAATCATTGTTGACATGAACTTATTGACACAATCATTGTTGACATGAACTTATTGACATAATCATTCTTGACATGAACTTATTGACACAATCATTGTTGACATGAACTTATTGACACAATCATTGTTTACATGAACTTATTGACATAATCATTGTTTACATGAACTTATTGACATAATAATTGTTGACATGAACTTATTGACACAATCATTGTTTACATGAACTTATTGACATAATCATTGTTGACATGAACTTATTGACACAATCATTGTTGACATGAACTTATTGACACAATCATTGTTGACATGAACTTATTGACATAATCATTGTTGACATGAACTTATTGACACAATCATTGTTTACATGAACTTATTGACATAATCATTGTTGACATGAACTTATTGACACAATCATTGTTGACATGAACTTATTGACACAATCATTGTTGACATGAACTTATTGACATAATCATTGTTTACATTAACTTATTGACACAATCATTGTTGACATGAACTTATTGACACAATCATTGTTGACATGAACTTATTGACTTAATCATTGTTGACATGAACTTATTGACACAATCATTGTTGACATGAACTTATTGACACAATCATTGTTTACATGAACTTATTGACATAATCATTGTTTACATGAACTTATTGACATAATAATTGTTGACATGAACTTATTGACATAATCATTATTGACATGAACTTATTGACACAATCATTGTTGACATAAACTTATTGACACAATTATTGTTGACATGAACTTATTGACAAAATCATTGTTGACATGAACTTATTGACATAATCATTCTTGACATGAACTTATTGACACAATCATTGTTGACATGAACTTATTGACACAATCATTGTTTACATGAACTTATTGACATAATCATTGTTTACATGAACTTATTGACATAATAATTGTTGACATGAACTTATTGACACAATCATTGTTGACATGAACTTATTGACATAATCATTGTTGACATGAACTTATTGACACAATCATTGTTGACATGAACTTATTGACACAATCATTGTTGACATGAACTTATTGACATAATCATTGTTGACATGAACTTATTGACACAATCATTGTTTACATGAACTTATTGACATAATCATTGTTGACATGAACTTATTGACACAATCATTGTTGACATGAACTTATTGACACAATCATTGTTGACATGAACTTATTGACATAATCATTGTTTACATGAACTTATTGACACAATCATTGTTGACATGAACTTATTGACACAATCATTGTTTACATGAACTTATTGACATAATCATTGTTGACATGAACTTATTGACATAATAATTGTTGACATGAACTTATTGACACAATCATTGTTTACATGAACTTATTGACATAATCATTGTTTACATTAACTTATTGACACAATCATTGTTGACATGAACTTATTGACACAATCATTGTTGACATGAACTTATTGACATAATCATTCTTGACATGAACTTATTGACACAATCATTGTTGACATGAACTTATTGACATAATCATTGTTGACATGAACTTATTGACATAATCATTCTTGACATGAACTTATTGACACAATCATTGTGGACATGAACTTATTGACATAATCATTATTGACATGAACTTATTGACTTAATCATTGTTGACATGAACTTATTGACACAATCATTGTTGACATGAACTTATTGACACAATCATTGTTTACATGAACTTATTGACATAATCATTGTTTACATGAACTTATTGACATAATAATTGTTGACATGAACTTATTGACATAATCATTGTTTACATGAACTTATTGACACAATCATTGTTTACATGAACTTATTGACATAATCATTGTTTACATGAACTTATTGACACAATCATTGTTGACATGAACTTATTGACACAATCATTGTTGACATGAACTTATTGACATAATCATTGTTGACATGAACTTATTGACATAATCATTGTTTACATGAACTTATTGACATAATAATTGTTGACATGAACTTATTGACACAATCATTGTTTACATGAACTTATTGACACAATCATTGTTTACATGAACTTATTGACATAATCATTGTTTACATTAACTTATTGACACAATCATTGTTGACATGAACTTATTGACACAATCATTGTTGACATGAACTTATTGACATAATCATTGTTGACATGAACTTATTGACATAATCATTCTTGACATGAACTTATTGACACAATCATTGTTGACATGAACTTATTGACATAATCATTATTGACATGAACTTATTGACACAATCATTGTTGACATGAACTTATTGACATAATCATTGTTGACATGAACTTATTGACACAATCATTGTTGACATGAACTTATTGACATAATCATTCTTGACATGAACTTATTGACACAATCATTGTTGACATGAACTTATTGACATAATCATTGTTGACATGAACTTATTGACATAATCATTATTGACATGAACTTATTGACACAATCATTGTGGACATGAACTTATTGACATAATCATTATTGACATGAACTTATTGACTTAATCATTGTTGACATGAACTTATTGACACAATCATTGTTGACATGAACTTATTGACACAATCATTGTTTACATGAACTTATTGACATAATCATTGTTTACATGAACTTATTGACATAATAATTGTTGACATGAACTTATTGACATAATCATTGTTTACATGAACTTATTGACACAATCATTGTTTACATGAACTTATTGACATAATCATTGTTTACATTAACTTATTGACACAATCATTGTTGACATGAACTTATTGACACAATCATTGTTGACATGAACTTATTGACATAATCATTGTTGACATGAACTTATTGACATAATCATTGTTTACATGAACTTATTGACATAATAATTGTTGACATGAACTTATTGACACAATCATTGTTTACATGAACTTATTGACACAATCATTGTTTACATGAACTTATTGACATAATCATTGTTTACATTAACTTATTGACACAATCATTGTTGACATGAACTTATTGACACAATCATTGTTGACATGAACTTATTGACATAATCATTGTTGACATGAACTTATTGACATAATCATTCTTGACATGAACTTATTGACACAATCATTGTTGACATGAACTTATTGACATAATCATTATTGACATGAACTTATTGACACAATCATTGTTGACATGAACTTATTGACATAATCATTGTTGACATGAACTTATTGACACAATCATTGTTGACATGAACTTATACACAATCATTGTTTACATGAACTTATTGACACAATCATTGTTGACATGAACTTATTGACATAATCATTGTTTACATGAACTTATTGACATAATCATTATTGACATGAACTTATTGACATAATCATTGTTTACATGAACTTATTGACATAATAATTGTTGACATTACCTTATTGACACAATCATTGTTGACATTAACTTATTGACATAATCATTCTTGACATGAACTTATTGACACAATCATTGTTGACATGAACTTATTGACACAATCATTGTTTACATTAACTTATTGACATAATCATTGTTTACATGAACTTATTGACATAATCATTGTTTACATGAACTTATTGACATAATAATTGTTGACATGAACTTATTGACATAATCATTATTGACATGAACTTATTGACACAATCATTGTTGACATGAACTTATTGACACAATCATTGTTGACATGAACTTATTGACACAATCATTGTTGACATGAACTTATTGACATAATCATTCTTGACATGAACTTATTGACACAATCATTGTTGACATGAACTTATTGACACAATCATTGTTTACATGAACTTATTGACATAATCATTGTTTACATGAACTTATTGACATAATAATTGTTGACATGAACTTATTGACACAATCATTGTTGACATGAACTTATTGACATAATCATTGTTGACATGAACTTATTGACACAATCATTGTTGACATGAACTTATTGACACAATCATTGTTGACATGAACTTATTGACATAATCATTGTTGACATGAACTTATTGACACAATCATTGTTTACATGAACTTATTGACATAATCATTGTTGACATGAACTTATTGACACAATCATTGTTGACATGAACTTATTGACACAATCATTGTTGACATGAACTTATTGACATAATCATTGTTTACATTAACTTATTGACACAATCATTGTTGACATGAACTTATTGACACAATCATTGTTGACATGAACTTATTGACTTAATCATTGTTGACATGAACTTATTGACACAATCATTGTTGACATGAACTTATTGACACAATCATTGTTTACATGAACTTATTGACATAATCATTGTTTACATGAACTTATTGACATAATAATTGTTGACATGAACTTATTGACATAATCATTATTGACATGAACTTATTGACACAATCATTGTTGACATAAACTTATTGACACAATTATTGTTGACATGAACTTATTGACAAAATCATTGTTGACATGAACTTATTGACATAATCATTCTTGACATGAACTTATTGACACAATCATTGTTGACATGAACTTATTGACACAATCATTGTTTACATGAACTTATTGACATAATCATTGTTTACATGAACTTATTGACATAATAATTGTTGACATGAACTTATTGACACAATCATTGTTGACATGAACTTATTGACATAATCATTGTTGACATGAACTTATTGACACAATCATTGTTGACATGAACTTATTGACACAATCATTGTTGACATGAACTTATTGACATAATCATTGTTGACATGAACTTATTGACACAATCATTGTTTACATGAACTTATTGACATAATCATTGTTGACATGAACTTATTGACACAATCATTGTTGACATGAACTTATTGACACAATCATTGTTGACATGAACTTATTGACATAATCATTGTTTACATGAACTTATTGACACAATCATTGTTGACATGAACTTATTGACACAATCATTGTTGACATGAACTTATTGACTTAATCATTGTTGACATGAACTTATTGACACAATCATTGTTGACATGAACTTATTGACATAATCATTGTTTACATGAACTTATTGACATAATCATTGTTGACATGAACTTATTGACACAATCATTGTTTACATGAACTTATTGACATAATCATTGTTGACATGAACTTATTGACATAATAATTGTTGACATGAACTTATTGACACAATCATTGTTTACATGAACTTATTGACATAATCATTGTTTACATTAACTTATTGACACAATCATTGTTGACATGAACTTATTGACACAATCATTGTTGACATGAACTTATTGACATAATCATTCTTGACATGAACTTATTGACACAATCATTGTTGACATGAACTTATTGACATAATCATTGTTGACATGAACTTATTGACATAATCATTCTTGACATGAACTTATTGACACAATCATTGTGGACATGAACTTATTGACATAATCATTATTGACATGAACTTATTGACTTAATCATTGTTGACATGAACTTATTGACACAATCATTGTTGACATGAACTTATTGACACAATCATTGTTTACATGAACTTATTGACATAATCATTGTTTACATGAACTTATTGACATAATAATTGTTGACATGAACTTATTGACATAATCATTGTTTACATGAACTTATTGACACAATCATTGTTTACATGAACTTATTGACATAATCATTGTTTACATTAACTTATTGACACAATCATTGTTGACATGAACTTATTGACACAATCATTGTTGACATGAACTTATTGACATAATCATTGTTGACATGAACTTATTGACATAATCATTGTTTACATGAACTTATTGACATAATAATTGTTGACATGAACTTATTGACACAATCATTGTTTACATGAACTTATTGACACAATCATTGTTTACATGAACTTATTGACATAATCATTGTTTACATTAACTTATTGACACAATCATTGTTGACATGAACTTATTGACACAATCATTGTTGACATGAACTTATTGACATAATCATTGTTGACATGAACTTATTGACATAATCATTCTTGACATGAACTTATTGACACAATCATTGTTGACATGAACTTATTGACATAATCATTATTGACATGAACTTATTGACACAATCATTGTTGACATGAACTTATTGACATAATCATTGTTGACATGAACTTATTGACATAATCATTGTTGACATGAACTTATTGACACAATCATTGTTGACATGAACTTATTGACATAATCATTATTGACATGAACTTATTGACACAATCATTGTTTACATGAACTTATTGACACAATCATTGTTGACATGAACTTATTGACACAATCATTGTTTACATGAACTTATTGACATAATCATTGTTGACATGAACTTATTGACATAATCATTGTTTACATGAACTTATTGACATAATCATTGTTTACATGAACTTATTGACACAATCATTGTTTACATGAACTTATTGACATAATCATTGTTTACATTAACTTATTGACACAATCATTGTTGACATGAACTTATTGACACAATCATTGTTGACATGAACTTATTGACACAATCATTGTTGACATGAACTTATTGACACAATCATTGTTGACATGAACTTATTGACACAATCATTGTTGACATGAACTTATTGACATAATCATTCTTGACATGAACTTATTGACACAATCATTGTTGACATGAACTTATTGACATAATCATTATTGACATGAACTTATTGACACAATCATTGTTTACATGAACTTATTGACACAATCATTGTTGACATGAACTTATTGACACAATCATTGTTGACATGAACTTATTGACATAATCATTGTTTACATGAACTTATTGACATAATAATTGTTGACATGAACTTATTGACATAATCATTGTTTACATGAACTTATTGACACAATCATTGTTTACATGAACTTATTGACACAATCATTGTTTACATGAACTTATTGACATAATCATTGTTTACATGAACTTATTGACACAATCATTGTTGACATGAACTTATTGACACAATCATTGTTGACATGAACTTATTGACATAATCATTGTTGACATGAACTTATTGACACAATCATTGTTGACATGAACTTATTGACATAATCATTATTGACATGAACTTATTGACACAATCATTGTTGACATGAACTTATTGACATAATCATTGTTTACATGAACTTATTGACACAATCATTGTTTACATGAACTTATTGACATAATCATTGTTGACATGAACTTATTGACATAATCATTGTTGACATGAACTTATTGATACAATCATTGTTTACATGAACTTATTGACACAATCATTGTGGACATGAACTTATTGACACAATCATTGTTGACATGAACTTATTGACATAATCATTGTTTACATGAACTTATTGACACAATCATTGTTTACATGAACTTATTGACATAATCATTGTTGACATGAACTTATTGACATAATCATTGTTGACATGAACTTATTGATACAATCATTGTTTACATGAACTTATTGACACAATCATTGTGGACATGAACTTATTGACACAATCATTGTTGACATGAACTTATTGACATAATCATTGTTTACATGAACTTATTGACATAATCATTGTTGACATGAACTTATTGACATAATCATTGTTGACATGAACTTATTGACATAATCATTGTCTACATTAACTTATTGACACAATCATTGTTGACATGAACTTATTGACATAATCATTGTTTACATGAACTTTTTGACATAATCATTGTTGACATGAACTTATTGATACAATCATTGTTTACATGAACTTATTGACACAATCATTGTGGACATGAACTTATTGACACAATCATTGTTGACATGAACTTATTGACATAATCATTGTTTACATAAACTTATTGACACAATCATTGTTGACATGAACTTATTGACACAATCATTGTTGACATGAACTTATTGACACAATCATTGTTTACATGAACTTATTGACATAATAATTGTTGACATGAACTTATTGACATAATCATTGTTTACATGAACTTATTGACATAATAATTGTTGACATGAACTTATTGACATAATCATTGTTTACATGAACTTATTGACATAATAATTGTTGACATGAACTTATTGACATAATCATTGTTTACATGAACTTATTGACATAATAATTGTTGACATGAACTTATTGACATAATCATTGTTGACATGAACTTATTGACACAATCATTGTTGACATGAAATCAATGACATAATCATGCATCCATTTTCTACCACTTATTGTCTTCGGGGTCGCGGGGGGCGCCGGAGCCTATCTCTGCTACAATCGGGCGGAAGGCGGGGTACACCCTGGACAAGTCACCACCTCATCGCAGGGCCAACACCGATAGACAGACAACATTCACACACTAGGGACCATTTAGTGTTGCCAATCAACCTATCCCCAGGTGCATGTCTTTGGAGGTGGGAGGGGCCTATCCCCAGGTGCATGTCTTTGGAGGTGGGAGGGGCCTATCCCCAGGTGCATGTCTTTGGGGGTGGGAGGAAGCCAGAGTACCCGGAGGGAACCCACCCAGTCACGGGGAGAACATGCAAACTCCACACAGAAAGATCCAGAGCCCGGGGGTTGAACTCAGGACTACTCTGGACCTTCGTATTGTGAGGCAGACGCACTAACCCCTCTTCCACCGTGCTGCCCTATGCCCTACCCAACAATGACATGATCATTGTTGACATTAACTGTTAGTGTCTTGGGATTTGCTCGAGCTCTGGCAGAATGCGCGATGTCGGTCCAACTGACCCGAGTCGCATTCCGATGCGGAGAGTGCCCTGTCCTTGAAAAGTCATGACGGGAATGAATAAAGCGGATGCTTGTGTTGTTCCCCAGCTATGATCAGCTACAACATCACAACTGGCGACACGCTGACAAAGGTCCTAGAAAGACTCCCTGGAGGTAGGCCGACGACAAGTCCTGTTCATGCACCGCAGCGAGCGCCAAACACACATGTTGCTCTTTGCTGTGCAGTCGGTCCAGATCACATCCTCGCCAACCGTCACTTTGTCATCCTACTGACCACCCTCCTATGCACGCTGCCCCTCTCGCTCTACCGCAATATCGAGAAACTGGGCAAGGTGAGTGCCAGTTAGCGCAGAGTGTGTTCAGGTGATACATGTGTTTGTGTCGGCAGGTGTCCTTCATGTCTGTGGTACTGACCAGTATCATCCTCATCATTGTAATCATCAGAGCCGCAACCTTGGGGCCACAAATGTATGACGGCACAGTTTTGGTTGTGGTATAAAAGTGTTTGGCTCAAGACAAAGGTGTGTTCCCTCCCCCCCCCCCAGACCCCCGACACAGGATGCGTGGGTGTTTGCAAGGCAGAATGCCATTCAAGCGGTTGGCGTCATGTCTTTTGGTGAGTTTCCCTGCAAGATTGAAACAAGTTGATCAAATATGTACGAGTGAAACGGTTCACAACATCCACAGGGGAGATTAAGGCCCCTTCTACACTAAGGCCATGTCTACACTCACTCGTTTAACCCCTTAAAGGAATAACTATTTAGCCTAAGACCCGTTTCAGCCACCCTAAAACTATCGTTTAAGGTCCCCCTCCTGGAACATATTTTTACACAGGTAAGTGCGCCGTGTATTTCTTGAATCTCCGGCTCTTAGCTTTGTATGGACTCATTGATCGTTTACAAACTGAGTTCACGGAGGAAGTGACGCCGAAAAGATCGCGCCCCACACAGGAAGTGACGCCAGAAAGACCGCGCCACAGCCAGCTTCAATCCAATCCACTTTATTTATATACATACTTGCCAACCCTCCCGTTTTTAGCGGGAGAATCCCGTTATTCAGCGCCTCTCCCGACAACCTCCCGGCAGAGATTTTCTCCCGACAAACTCCCGGTATTCAGCCGGAGCTGGAGGCCACGCCCCCTCCAGCTCAATGCGGACCTGAGTGGGGACAGCCTGTTCTCACGTCCGCTTTCCCAGCAGCTTGCCTGCCCAATGACGTCATAACATCTACGGCAGGGGTCACCAATGCGGTGCCCGCGGGCACCAGGTAGCCCGTAAGGACCAGATGAGTAGCCCGCTGGCCTGTTCTAAAAATAGCTCAAATAGCAGCACTTACCAGTGAGCTGCCTCTATTTTTAAAATTGTATTTATTTACTAACAAGCTGGTCTCGCTTTGCCCGACATTTTTAATTCTAAAAGAGACAAAACTCAAATAGAATTTGAAAATCCAAGAAAATATTTTAAAGACTTGGTCTTCACTTGTTTAAATTCATTAATTTTTTTTACTTTGCTTCTTATAACTTTCAGAAAGACAATTTTAGAGAAAAAATACAACCTTAAAAATGATTTTAGGATTTTTAAACACATATACCTTTTTACCTTTTAAATTCCTTCCTCTTCTTTCCTGACAATTTAAATCAATGTTCAAGTACTTTTTTTTTTATTGTAAAGAATAATAAATACATTTTAATTGAATTCTTCATTTTAGCTTCTGTTTTTTCGACGAAGAATATTTGTGAAATATTTCTTCAAACTTATTATGATTAAAATTCAAAAAAAAAATTCTGTCAAATCTAGAAAATCTGTAGAATCAAATTTAAATCTTATTTCAAAGTCTTTTGAATTTCTTTTAAAAATTTTGTTCTGGAAATTCTAGAAGAAATAATGATTTGTCTTTGTTAGAAATATAGTTTGGTCCAATTTGTTATATATTCTAACAAAGTGCAGATTGGATTTTAACCTATTTAAAACATGTCACCAAAATTCTAAAATTAATCTTAATCAGGAAAAATTACTAATGATGTTCCATAAATTCTTTTTTTAATTTTTCTCTTCTTTTTTTCGGTTGAATTTTGAATTTTAAAGAGTCGAAATTGAAGATAAACTATGTTTCAAAATTGAATTGTCATTTTTTTCGTGTTTTCTCCTCTTTTAAACCGTTCAATTAAGTGTAAATATCATTAATTATTAATAATAACGTCAAAGGTAAATTGAGCAAATTGGCTATTTCTGGCAATTTATTGAAGTGTGTATCAAACTGGTAGCCCTTCGCATTAATCACTACCCAAGAAGTAGCTCTTGCTTTCAAAAAGGTTGGTGACCCCTGATCTACGGCTTTTAGAGAGTAGAGTGCACAACAAGGAGAGATAGTTCTTGGTTTCTTATGTGGGTTTATTGTTAGGCAGTTTCATTAACGTCCTCCCAGCGCGGTAGCAACACACAACAACAGCAGTCACGTTTAGTCTACCGTAAAGCAGTTCGTCTGCCGTAAACAGCAATGTTGTGACACTCTTAAACAGGACAATACTGCCACCTACTGGATAGCCTGCAGAACACTGAAATTCAAGTATGTCTTTTATTTATATGTATAATAAAATAAAAAATAAAATATATATATATATATATATATAGCTAGAATTCACTGAAAGTCAAGTATTTCATACATATATATATATATATATATATATATATATATATACATATATATATATATATATATGTATATATATATATATATATATACATATATATATATATATATATATATATATATATATATATATATATATATATATATACATATATATATATATATATATATATATATATATATATATATATATATATATATATATATATATATATATATATATATATATATATATATGAAATACTTGATTTGGTGAATTCTAGCTGTAAATATACTCTCCTCTTAACCACGCCCTTAGCCACGCCCCCCCCCCACACACACATTTAAACGACAAAATGTTTCCAAAGTGCTGCACAACAATATTAAAAACAATATTCAAATATTATCCTTAGCTCCACCAATGACTGAATAAAAACAAAAAATAAATACATATAAAACCAATATAAAAAACACTATAAAATTAAACTTTGAGGGCTCATAAAATCCAAACCGGAGCAGTGATTAAAACTCTTTCATCAACTTTTAATCAGAAGAGTTCAATCTCTCTCCTGTGCTAATTTGAAGCCGACACGACAAACGCGCTCAGAGGAGATAATGTTTGAAAAAAGGTGACTGTTATTACACAAATTTTGTTTTGAAGGGGGAATTGCAAAGTTCCTGTTGATTTTTGCTGGGGGTTGTCAGTGTATGACATATAGGTCTAAGTGAGACCTACACAGAGGTTTTTGTTTCATGTCTCTACGACATTCCTACTGGAAGTTACAGGCAGTTTTGTCTGTGTTTTCTTCTTTAGCATTGTTGCTAAAAGGATGACAACGTACCTGAAGCAAAACAGCTTGATTGATACATCTGTGCAGAAAGCTGGAATACCTGGTTTCTCAGGCTGCTTGGAGCATACAAGCATGATATGGCACCAAATCCATCTGCCAAGAGGGAAGGAAGAGACCTGCACGTCTTATTCCTAGACCTAGCCAATGCTTTTGGATCCGTCCCTCATTCTCTCATCTGGACAGCCTTCAACTTCTTCCACATCCCAAATACCACCACAAACCTCGTGAAAAACTACTTCCATGATCTGCAATTCTGTGTCAAAACAACAGAATACACAACACCATGGCAATCTCTGGAGGTGGGAATAATGGCTGGATGTACCATCTCCCCTCTAGCCTTCACCATGGCAATGGAAGTGATAATTTGAGCTTCCAAATGGGTTGTGGGTGGAGAACGTCTGAAAGGGGGACAGCGTCTACCTCCCATCCGTGCCTACATGGACGACATGACCACCTTGACCTCAACCATTGCATGCACTAAACATCTGCTGGGAAAGCTTCATGCCAACATTACATGAGCACGGATGAAGTTTAAACCCAGCAAGTCCAGGAGCATATCTATCGTCAAGGGGAACTCACGGACCAGAGGTTCTACATCGAGGATACTCCCATTCCGTTGGTGTCAGAGCTGCCAGTCAAGAGTCTAGGGCAATTGTACAACGCAAGTCTCAAAGACTCAGACCAGAGCAATCAGCTGAGGGAAGAAACCATCAAAGGCCTTGCCCGCATTGACAAGACCTTACTTCCTGGCAAGTTGAAACTGTGGTGCCTACAGTTTGGATTGCTCCCCCGTTTGATGTGGCCACTAACGGTCTATGAGATCCCCATGTCCAAAGTCGAGAAGCTGGAGAGAACAGTCAGTGCATACATCAAAAAGTGGCTTGGCCTTCCACGGTGCCTCAGTAACATCGGCCTATATGGTCATGGTGCCCTGGAACTGCCCATCTCTAGCCTCACGGAGGAGTTTAAATGCACCAAGGTGAGGCTGAGCATGACACTGACTGAGTCTCAAGATGAGGTGATCCGAGCGATTGCTCCCAGACTGACAACCGGGAGGAAATAGATCCCATCTGAGGCCGTACAACAAGCCAAATCTGCTCTCAGGCATGGAGACATAGTGGGACAAGTGCAGCACGGAAGAGGTGGGTTTGGACTTGGGGCTAGTCGACCCACATGGCACAAGGCAACATCAGCCCAGAGGAGAAAGCTGGTGGTTGATCAGGTTTGACAACAAGAGGAGGCAGACAGATGTGCAACAGCAGTGGCACAGTCCAAACAGGGACAGTGGACTAGCTGGGAAAACCTGGAGCATCGTAAGCTCACATGGAAGGATCTTTGGGAAATGGAAGGGAGCCAAATCAGCTTCATCATCAGAGCCACCTACGATGTTCTTCCCACACCCAAGAACTTAAACCAATGGTTTGGAGAAGATCCTTCTTGTGCACTCTGTCAAACCCCTGCAACACTCCGTCACATCCTCACTGGCTGCAAAATCAGTTTGTCTCAAGGCCGCTACACCTGGAGGCACAACCAGGTCTTGACACAGCTGGCGATCACCCTGGAGGAAAGGAGAAATAACAACAAGGCCCTCCCTCCCCCAATCCCTAGTCACTCAATCACCACTCAGTTTGTAAGAGCAGGACAACTCCCACCAAAACCATCTGCAAGAGTGGAGACAACCCTTCTGGACTCTGCCCGGGACTGGAAAATGCAGGTTGACTTGGACCACAAACTCATCTTCCCGCCTGAAATCATTACAACCAGCTTCAGGCCGGACCTGGTCTTGTGGTCAACCTCCCAGAAGACTGTGTTCATTGTTGAACTAACTGTACCATGGGAAGCAGCAGTTGGTGAAGCATATGAGCGCAAACAACTGAGGTATGCGGACATAGCAGCCGAGGCAGAGCAGCGCGGCTGGCGTGCTCAAATGCAGATAGAAACAAAATAAATAAACCCCTGACTGGAAGGATAGACAGAAGATCAACAATACTATTAAACCATGGACATGTAAATACACGGTTAATAATTTCCAGCTTGGCGAAGCTTAACAATGCTGTTGCTAACAACGCCATTGAAGCGAACTTAGCCATGGGACGGCGGGCGTTGTAGCTTTCGACGACACCCCGGCCGCCATCAGAGTCGGCAAGAAACATATATTTCCCCAAAGTTACGTACGTGACATGCACATAGCGACACGCACGTACGGGCAAGCGATCAAATGTTTGGAAGCCAAAGCTGTACTCACTGTAGCGCGTCTGCTATCCATCTCAAAGTCCTGCTATCCATCTCAAAGTCCTCCTGGTTGTGTTGCTATAGGCCGCCGCTAATACACCGATCCCACCTACAACTTTCTTATTTGCAGTCTCCATTGTTCATTAAACAAATTGCAAAAGATTCACCAACACAGATGTCCAGAATACAGTGGAGTTTTGGGATGAAAACAGAGCTTTTTTGTATTGGATTCAATGGGTCCGAATACTTCCGCATACGTCATCATACGTAGACGTTTTCAACCGGAAGTGTGGCGGGAAATTTAAAATGTCACTTTATAAGTTAACCCGGCCGTATTGGCATGTGTTGCAATGTTAAGATTTCATCATTGATATATAAACTATCAGACTGCGTGGTCGCTAGTAGTGGCTTTCAGTAGGCCTTTAAACTAGACTGACCATACGTCCTCTTTTCCCCGGACATGTCCTCTTTTGCGGGGCTGTCCGGGCGGGGTTTCTTAAACGCCTCAAATGTCCGGCATTTTGAATCAGGGTTGCGTGTATTTTCAATGTACGTCCAGGGTTAAGAAGGGGTTAAAAACACAACTAATTGTGAAGATGTGGGCATGCAGCAGCATTCGTGAGGGAGAGAGAGAGAGCGAGGGAGTGGATTGATTGACATAGTTGCCAACCCTCCCGATTTACCCGGGAGACTCCCGAATTTCAGTGCCCCCTCCCGAAAATCTCCTGGGGCAACCATTCTGCCGATTTCCACCCAGACAACAATATTGGGGGCGTGCCTTCAAGGCACTGCCTTTGCGTGCCAGCCCAGTCACATAATATCTACGGCTTTTCACACACACAAGTGAATGCAATGCATACTTGGTCAACAGCCATACAGGTCACACTGAGGGTGACCATATAAGCAACTTTAACACGGTTACAAATATGCGCCACACTGCGAACCCACGCCAAACAAGAATGACAAACACATTTCGGGAGAACATCCGCACCGTAACACAACATAAACACAACAGAACAAATACCCAGAACCCCTTGCAGCACTAACTCATCTGGGACGCTACAATATACCCCCCGCCCCACCTCAACCCCAATTTAGAGGTTATTTTGAATATTTCTACCTCTGCACTTTTTTCCAAAACTGTGAATGTTACAGAATATAAGTGTGACTTATTTTGTTATACTGTCAAGCAGTGTTGGCGTTAACGCACTTTTTGTGTCTTTTTAACGCATTGAAATCAGAAAGGACGCACTTTTTTTTTTTTTTTTAACCATTTGCGGCCCACAGCTAATATTTTAAAGGCCCACGGCACATTCTAAAAATACTATTAAAATAAACAAAAACATAACAAAAGTGAAATAAAAAAAGCTTAAAGGTGAAATGTAATTTAGAAAAAGTTGCAATGTTGATTAATAAAACAAAGCTGGTTTTTCTTTCTTTCATACTGTCATTGCTCAAAACATAATATTGAATCAAAATCAATGTTATTATGAATTATTGACCTATCCAAGGTTCCCATTACTTCACATCAAATATTACACTTTGAAACATATTTTTGGTGGAATATTTTGTGTGTTTGCCATTAAAAACATAGTTTTGTTTGGCAAAAAAGGGCGGAAAACAAACAAACAAAAAAACAACATAAAAAAACTAAAATAAAATATATATAAAATATAAAATGTATGTATGCCCTGGCACACCATTATCATCATTTCATGACCCAAGCAAAACACTTTTTACACTTTTATACTGAAATAAATACACCTACAACTTATTAAATAAAAACATAGAAAAAACTACCAGGGTAAAGTTTAGATCCATGAAGGAAAGAAGAAAGTGAATGAATGATTATAACTGAATGCTTTTAAATATGTATACAAATTTGTCTTCTTTTTTAATTATTTCTTTTAATGAATGAAGTAACGTTTATGACAACCTTTTTCCAAAACACAATACAGAATGTGAGATATAACAGGATAATGCATACGTTTATCATTTGTTTTCAAAACGCTTACAAAAAAGTGGGACCCCAAAAATTTACTGTGGGACCCCATTTTTATGACTTGATGGGGTCCCTGGGACCCCATTTTGAAATTCCCTAGCGCCAACACTGCGGTCAACAGAGGAGAAAAAATGCTTTATTTAAATAAATATATTATTTATAAAGCAAGTTGGAGTATCATTGGCAAATGTTCACCTAGTCCCGGCCTTGGCACGCATATATGTGTCCTCTTTTTGGGATTTCACAATATGGTCAGCCTACTTAAACGATAGTTTAGTGTGGCTGAAACGGGGCTTATGCTAAATAGTTATTTGTTTAAAGGGTTATCCGGCTAAGTGTAGACATGGCCTATGTAGGGACGTTTTTTCTGTCATTTACATTTGTAAGTCGTAACAAAACTAATCATAAATGTTCACATGAAATCAATATTGCCATGAAAGTTAAAAAAAATAAGTGTAACAGTTGTTGTGCGAAATTCTGTATCCCTGAAATATTTTGTATGCTCTGTGCCTTGTTCAGCCAAATATTATGTATCCCCGACTGACTTATTTTGCGATTTACAACGTGAGTCCAAATTCACAAGTTTGGTTGTTGATGATGCTAAGTATCTACAGAATAAAGCACATGATGTTAGTACAAACCCCGTTTCCATATGAGTTGGGAAATGGTGTTAGATGTAAATATAAACGGAATACAATGATTTGCAAATCCTTTTCAAGCCATATTCAGTTGAATATGCTACAAAGACAACATATTTCATGTTCAAACTCATAAACTTTATTTTTTTTTGCAAATAATAATTAACTTAGAATTTCATGGCTGCAACACGTGCCAAAGTAGTTGGGAAAGGGCATGTTCACCACTGTGTTACATGGCCTTTCCTTTTAACAACACTCAGTAAAGGTTTGGGAAGTGAGGAGACACATTTTTGAAGTGGAATTCTTTCCCATTCTTGCTTGATGTACAGCTTAAGTTGTTCAACAGTCCGGGGGTCTCCCTTCTCACATTGCAGGTGCCACACATTTCCAATGTCTGGACTACAGGCAGGCCAGTCTAGTACCCGCACTCTTTTACTATGAAGCCACGTTGATGTAACACGTGGCTTGGCATTGTCTTGCTGAAATAAGCAGGGGCGTCCATGGTAACGTTGCTTGGATGGCAACATATGTTGCTCCAAAAGCTGTATGTACCTTTCAGCATTAATGGTGCCTTCACAGATGTGTAAGTTACCCATGTCTTGGGCACTAATACACCCCCATACCATCACACATGCTGCCTTTTACACTTTGCGCCTAGAACAATTCAGATGGTTCTTTTCCTCTTTGGTCTGGAGGACACGACGTACACAGTTTCTAAAAAAAATTTGAAATGTGGACTCGTCAGACCACAGAACACTTTTCCACTTTGTATCAGTCCATCTTAGATGAGCTCAGGCCCAGCGAAGCCGACTGCGTTTCTGGGTGTTGTTGATAAACGGTTTTCGCTTTGCATAGGAGAGTTTTAACTTGCACTTACAGATGTAGCGACCAACTGTAGTTACTGACAGTGGGTTTCTGAAGTGTTCCTGAGCCCATGTGGTGATATCCTTTACACACTGATGTCGCTTGTTGATGCAGTACAGCCTGAGGGATGGAAGGTCACGGGCTTAGCTGCTTACGTGCAGTGATTTCTCCACATTCTCTGAACCCTTTGATGATATTACGGAGCGTAGATGGTGAAATCCCTAAATTCCTTGCAATAGCTGCTTGAGAAAGGTTTTTCTTAAACTGTTCAACAATTTGCTCAGGCATTTGTTGACAAAGTGGTGACCCTCGCCCCATCCTTGTTTGTGAATGACTGAGCATTTCATGGAATCTACTTTTATACCCAATCATGGCACCCACCTGTTCCCAATTTGCCTGTTCACCTGTGGGATGTTCCAAATAAGTGTTTGATGAGCATTCCTCAACTTTATCAGTATTTATTGCCACCTTTCCCAACTTCTTTGTCACGTGTTGCTGGCTTCAAATTCTAAAGTTAATGATTATTTGCAAAAAAAAAAAAAGTATGAGTTTGAACATCAAATATGTTGTCTTTGTAGCATATTTAACTGAATAAGGGTTGAAAATGATTTGCAAATCATTGTATTCCGTTTATATTTACATCTAACACAATTTCCCAACTCATATGGAAACGGGGTTTGTACTTTCCTGATTTGCACACAGTGCATTCTGCTTCCCGTGTGTCACGGCCAGGACGAAAACACGGGTACCTTTTCCGCAAATCATCCGTGAAGTTGCATTTACGTTTCGGCTTCTCTCTTGTGTTCTGTCTGTCTCTCCACTCTCTCTCTCGCTCTCTGCCCCTCCCTCACGAATGCTGCTGCGTGTGCACACCTTCACAATTTGTTTTGTTTTTAACCCGTTCTTAACCCTGGACGTACATTGAAAATACACGCAACCCTAACTCAAAATGCCGGACATTTGAGGCATTTAAGAAACCCCGCCCGGACAGCCCCGCAAAAGAGGACATGTCCGGGGAAAAGAGGACGTATGGTCAGTCTAACCAACAATATGTTTGACGATCAAATAATGATCGTAATAATCCACGTTTTGTATCATTGACATGGCTAGTCTAAAAAACATGTCTGAACAAGGCACAGAGCTGTTTTGGGAGGAGATGATGGATTGGCTGAGAAACAAGGGTGTGCAGATGTCCCCATTCTCTATAGAAGAGATCGAATTTGGTATTTTTATAAACGACTGTAACATAGAAATGTTTGTCAACGTTATTATGCTCGAGGCAAAAATGTTTCTACATAAATGTTAGATTAGGAAGTAAGGCCTACATTTTCTAATTGGCTTAATTGTTTACAATTATCAATCAAATCTTGGAGAATGATTAAAGAGTACAAAAGCCCTTAAATTGATATCTTTGTTAAAAACATTTAAAGTGATTTAGGTAGCCCTTTTTGTCTTTTTAAATATATTTTTTATTATTGTAACCTATTTGTATGGGCTTGCCTCTTTTGTGATGTTAAGTTCCTGTTATAAGCTGTTATACAGTATATGCTTTGAGCTCTTATTTTGAAGGCGCCAAGAGCGGAAGTGGTGACACGTGGTAATGTAACCGAGGGTTTATATATGTCGCCTATACTGTATAAAAACTACAAATTAACAAACACGGAGGCTCCAGTTGTACACCACTTTGTTTCCTTTCTTTCAAAAACCTCCGCTCCACTACAACGTGTCACCACTTCCGCTCTTAGCGCCTTCAAAATAAGAGCTCAAGGCGTATACAGGAACTTAACGTCACAAAGAGGCAAGCCCATGAAAATAGGTTACATTATTGTTATTTATTAATATTTAATACTCTTTTCTGTATTTGCTTTTGTTTTTTTTCCTTGTTGTAGAAAGTGCCTTGACGGTTGTGTGAATTATAAATGTATGCCTGTTCAATTATAAAAAAAATTAAAGCTGCAAGCAGCATTGGTCGGGTCCGCCTTCTGGCAGGTGCTAGTCCTAGGTGTCCAATACTTTTGTCCAGTGGTAGTCCTGAGTGAGACCTACATAGAGGTTTTTGTTTCGTGTCTCTACGATATTCGTACTGGGAGTTAGAGGAAGTTGTGTCTGAGTTCACATTGTCATTATAGGGTATTGTGTGTATTGAGGCCAAAGAAGGTCTAATCGCAGTTTCGTTGTCATTTTTGGCACCGTAGCAACTTTAGTGCTGCGGGTCTTTGAAGGCTCGTAAAATCAAAACGGTAGCACTAATCTCAACGCCGTCGTCAACTTTTAATCAGAAGGGTTCAATCTCTCTCCTGTAGCAGTTTGAAGCCGAAACGACAAACGCGCTCAGAGGAGATAATGTTTGATGTTTGGTGACCGTTTGGTACAAAAATGTTGTTTTGAAATGGAGATAACAAACTTCCTGTTGATTTTTGCTGAAGGATGTCAATGTATGAAATGTAGGTCTAGGCAAGACCTACATTAGAGGTATTGGTTTCATGTCTCTAAGACGTTCCTACCGGAAGTTATAAGCAGTTTTGTCTGAGTTTTCCTCAAAAAAGCAGATTTTTCTCAGTTTTATGTAAAAATTGCTCAAGGGCACAATTTTGATTTTCGGGGTTCGGTTATTTTTTGAGATCGCAATTTCTACCAGTACCAATGTGTGTGCGAAGTTTGGTGAGTTTTGAAGTATTTTAAGGGGGTCAAATTAGAGGTCAAAGACGTAAAAAGCAGTTTTTTTAGTACAAATTTGTCTTGAAGGGGAAATTGCCAACTTCCTGTTGGTTTTTGCCCGAGGATGTAAAATTATGAAATGTAGGTCTAAGTCAGACCTACATACAGGTTTTTGTTTCATGTCTCTACGACCTTCCTAGTGGGAGTTACAGGCAGTTTGGTTTTTTTTTTTCCTAGGGGGCGCTAGAGCGCAATTTTTATTTTTGGGGGTTGGTTTTGTTAATAACTTGCAATTTTCGCAGGTCCTGACTTGTGTGTCAAATTTGGTGAGTTTTGGAGCATGTTAAGTGGGTCAAATTAGCGTTCTTTGTGGGGTCGGTATAATAATAATAATAATTAAAGCTGCAAGCAGCATTGGTCGGGTCCGCCTTCTGGCAGGTGCTAGTCCTAGGTGTCCAATACTTTAGTCCAGTGGTAGTCCTGAGTGAGACCTACATAGAGGTTTTTGTTTCGTGTCTCTACGATATTGGTACTGGGAGTTAGAGGAAGTTGTGTCTGAGTTCACATTGTCATTATAGGCTATTGTGTGTATTGAGGCCAAAGAAGGTCTAATCGCAGTTTCGTTGTCATTTTTGGCACCGGAGCAGCATCAGTGCTGCGGGTCTTTGAAGGCTCGTAAAATCAAAACGGTAGCACTAAATAAAACGCCGTCGTGAACTTTTAATCAGAAGGGTTCAATCTCTCTCCTGTAGCAGTTTGAAGCCAAAACGACAAACGCGCTCAGAGGAGATAATGTTTGATGTTTGGTGACCGTTTGGTACAAAAATGTTGTTTTGAAATGGAGATAACAAACTTCCTGTTGATTTTTGCTGAAGGGTGTCAATGTATGAAATGTAGGTCTAAATGAGACCTACGTAGAGGTATTTTTTTCATGTCTCTACGACGTTCCTATCGGAAGTTACAAGCAGTTTTGTCAGATTTTTCCTCTGAGGAGCTGTTTTTTCTCTTTTTTTCCCAAAAATTATGTAGAGCACAATTTTGAGTTTTGGGATTCGGTTTTTTTTTTAGATCACAGTTTCCACCAGTCCCAATGTGTGTGAGAAGTTTGGTGAGTTTTGAAGTATTTTAGGAGGGTCAAATTAGAGGTCAAAAATCAAAAATGAGTGTTTTTAGTCATTTTTTGTCTTGAAGGGGAAATTGCCAACTTCCTGTTGGTTTTCGCCCGAAGAAGTGAAATTATGAATTGTAGGTCTAACTGAGACCTACATACAGGTTTTTGTTTCATGTCTCTACGACCTTCCTAGTGGGAGTTATAGGCAGTTTTCTACCTAGGGGGCGCTAGAGAGCAAGTGTATTTTTTTGGGTTTGGTTTTTTGACTAAAGTCTGCTGGCACACTTTTTGGATGTGTGTAAAAAATTTGGTGAGTTTTGAAGCATGTTAAGGGGGGCGTAGTAGTGCGCAAAGCTGCGGAAGAAGAAACAAAGAATAATAATAATAATAATAATAAAACCTTACAATTTCAATAGGGTCCTTTCGTCCCATTGCAAAAGGACTCCCTTTGGGATTCCTTTTGAAAAGGTCCTGTGCGGACCCTAATTAAAGCTGCAAGCAGCATTGGTCGGGTCCGCCTTCTGGCAGGTGCTAGTCCTAGGTGTCCAATACTTTTGTCCAGTGGTAGTCCTGAGTGAGACCTACATAGAGGTTTTTGTTTCGTGTCTCTACGATATTGGTACTGGGAGTTAGAGGAAGTTGTGTCTGAGTTCACATTGTCATTATAGGCTATTGTGTGTATTGAGGCCAAAGAAGGTCTAATCGCAGTTTCGTTGTCATTTTTGGCACCGTAGCAGCATCAGTGCTGCGGGTCTTTGAAGGCGCGTAAAATCAAAACGGTAGCACTAATCACCACTCTTTCGTCAACTTTTAATCAGAAGGGTTCAATCTCTCTCCTGTAGCAGTTTGAAGCCGAAACGACAAACGCGCTCAGAGGAGATAATGTTTGATGTTTGGTGACCGTTTGTAACAAAAATGCAGTTTTGAAGGAGGAATAGCAAACTTCCTGTTGATTTTTGCTGAAGGGTGTCAATGAATGAAATGTAGGTCTAAATGAGACCTACGTAGAGGTATTTTTTTCATGTCTCTACGACGTTCCTACCGGAAGTGACAAGCAGTTTTGTCAGATTTTTCCTCTGAGGAGCAGTTTTTTCTCTTTTTTTCCCAAAAATTATGTAGAGCACAATTTTGAGTTTTGGGATTCGGTTTTTTTTTTAGATCGCAGTTTACCGCAGTCCCGATGTGTGTGCGAATTTTGGTGAGTTTTGAAGTATTTTAAGGGGGTCAAATTACAGCTCAAAAATCAAAAATGAGTGTTTTTAGTCATTTTTTGTCTTGAAGGGGAAATTGCCAACTTGCTGTTGGTTTTCGCCCGAAGAAGTAAAATTATGAATTGTAGGTCTAACTGAGACCTACATACAGGTTTTTGTTTCATGTCTCTACGACCTTCCTAGTGGGAGTTAGAGGCAGTTTTCTACCTAGGGGGCGCTAGAGTGCAATTGTGATTTTTTGGGTTTGGTTTTTTGACTAAAGTCTGCTGGCACACTTTTTGGATTTGTGTAAAAAATTTGGTGAGTTTTGAAGCATGTTAAGGGGGGCGTAGTAGTGCGCAAAGCTGCGGAAGAAGAAACAAAGAAGTATAATAAAACATTACAATAACAATAGGTTCCTTTGTAACCAGTACAAAGGACTCCCTGGGGGAGTCCTTTGTACAGGGTACAGGGCGGACCCTAATAAAACCTTACAAATACAATAGGTTCCTTTGTAACCAGTACAAAGGACTCCCTGAGGGAGTCCTTTGTACAGGGTACAGGGCGGACCCTAATAATAATAAACATTACAATTTCAATAGGGTCCTTTCGTCCCATTTCAAAAGGACTCCCTTTGGGATTCCTTTTGAAAAGGTCCTGTGCGGACCCTAATAATAATAAAACCTTACAATTTCAATAGGGTCCTTTCGTCCCATTGCAAAAGGACTCCCTTTGGGATTCCTTTTGAAAAGGTCCTGTGCGGACCCTAATAATAAACATTACAAATACAATAGGTTCCTTTGTAACCAGTACAAAGGACTCCCTGAGGGAGTCCTTTGTACAGGGTACAGGGCGGACCCTAATAATAAACATTACAAATACAATAGGTTCCTTTGTAACCAGTACAAAGGACTCCCTGAGGGAGTCCTTTGTACAGGGTACAGGGCGGACCCTAATAATAAAACATTACAAATTCAATAGGGTCCTTTCGTCCCATTGCAAAAGGACTCCCTTTGGGATTCCTTTTGAAAAGGTCCTGTGCGGACCCTAATAATAATAACACAGACAAAGTGCAGACTAGATAAAAACCAATTAGTAAAAATTAGTAAAAACTAAACATGGGAACACGATTGTTGCTCAACTAGCCATAATTTTGTTTGTTTTTTAAAAGTGACAAGTGCAGGTATACTTTTCAAAGTGTCCGGTAAAGAGTTCCATAGTTGTGGTCCTTTTATTGAAAAGGCAGTCTGGGCAAAAGATGTTCTACGGAATGGAACACAACAGTTGCCTTTTGACACTGCTCGGGTGGTAGATCTGCTACCACTTTGCAGTCTTGTAATTGCCTTGCAGAGCAATTGGGGAGCAGAGTTATGCAAGCATTTAAAAACCAGTTTGACTGTGTGTAACAAAATAAAATTGGTAAAACTTAAAATATTGTATTTGGTTAAAATTTGGCAATGATGATATCGTATACTCTTCTTGTCTAGAACTTTCAAGGTGCGGTTATAAAGACACTCAATGGTCTTGATTGATGACTGGTGTGCCTGGGACCATGTGGTTAAGCCATAAGATATGTGTGACAGAATCATTGCATTCATCAAAGTAAAAGCACAGCTAAGAGTTAAGCAGTGTCTTATAATCTTAAAACAGCCTAGGTTTGCCTTCAGGGTTTTACACATCTTCTTAATGTGACTTTTAAAATTCAGCTGATAGTCTATGATTATGCCCAAATATTTGACTTCAGGTACTTGTTCAATGACCTCCTCATTAATTTTTATATTCAGGTTTGTTTGAGGTAGCTTTTTTATGGAGAAGCAGACAGAGTTAGTCTTTTTAGTGTTTAGGGTTAAACAGGATGATGCCAGCCAAGATGCTATTTTGTCTAATTGAGCATTTAACTTCTCAGCAACTAGAGTACAGGTCTTACCTGATGTATATACCACTGTGTCATCCGCATACATCTGTAAATCTATATCTGTGCATACATCTGGTAGGTCATTGATGTATAGACTGAATAGTATAGGTCCCAAGACACTACCCTGAGGTATCCCTGTTTCTATTTTGCGGAAGGAAGATCTCACATTATTAATGGTGACACATTGTTCACGGCCCTTTAGATATGACTCAAACCAGGACAATGACTGTTTGGATAAATTGAATTTAGTTAGTTTTGAAATTAAAATGTCATGATTGACTGTATCAAATGCTTTTTTTAAGTCTAGAAATACTGCACCGACCACCTGTCCTTTGTCAAGAGAATGTTTGATCCTTTCAGTTAAAAAACAAGTGGCAGATTCTGTAGAATGGTTATGTCTGAATCCCAATTGTAGGGGAGTCAAATAGTGATTTGTCTCAAGGTGGTGCATTAGTTGTTCCGAAACAATCTTCTCCAGGACTTTAGATAAAACTGGAAGAAGGCTGATAGGTCTATAGTTAGATGTCATTCCAGCATCACCAGATTTTAAAAGTGGTATTACCTGTGCAGTTTTCCATCCATCTGGGAATTGCCCAGTTTTAATGGAAATATTAATAAGATGGGTAAGAGGCTGTATAAGGATGCCGCTATATTTTTGAAGAAAAGCTGTGTCTAGGTTATAAATATCCTTTGAGTATGTGGTGTTTAGGTCATGTATGACATTTAGGACAGTTGTCTGACTAACCTCCTTGAGCTGAAATGAGCTGTCTTGTTCATTAGGTATGTCTGTTGTTTGATCATCATTAGTCCTACAAGAGAAACCAGAGGAAAGGTTTTTGACAGATTCTATAAAGAATTTATTGAACTCATTTGAGACTTGTGTACAATCAGTAATGATTTTGTCTCCTACTTTAAGTTTATATTGGGTTTGGGTGGTGTTACCCTCTGGGTTTAATAGGCTATGTAGTAGTTTCCAGATCATTTTGCCATTTCCTTTGGCCTCTAATAGCATGTGGATGTAGTAGTTTGATTGGGACATTCTGAGCTGTTTAACTACTTGATTACGCAAGCCTTTAAATATTTTCAAATCAGTGTCACTACGAGTTTTGACAAAAGTTTTTAAGGCATAATCTCTCTTTTTCATTAATTTCCGGATATCATCATTAATCCATGGTAATTGAAATTTTCTGTGGGATTTTTTTCGCTTTCTAATAAATTTATCAATAATGCGTCCGATAGTAGACATTAGCTGATTACAACAGGCGTGTACTTGGTCATGTTGTTGGAGCTCGTCCCAATTAATACCCTTTAATTCGTTTTCAAAAGCAGTTGTTGATTGGCGAGGGATCTCAAGTTTAAAAGTTTTCTGATCTTGATTTTTAAACCTTGTCAGACGTGTCTTTGTGAGTTTTCTTGCAGCTAATGTCAGATTATGGTCTGACAAGCCGGTGACTAGATTGTACGTTTTTACGATTCTGTCAGGCTTGTTTGTGAAGATGTAATCAATTAGTGTCTGAGTGTTTTTAGTGATACGTGTGGGGGTTTCTATCTTCTGACTAAAGTCATGTTTAGATGTGAGGTCTTTTAGTTTTTTTCTGCAGTGTTTGTCTAGCCAGTTTAAGTTAAAGTCTCCGAAGACAAGTACTTCACTGTTATTCTTAAAATTCTTAAACAGTACATCTAAGTCTTCGCATAGCGTTCCAACGCATGCAGATGGAGGGCTGTATACCACCAATACATTGAATTGCATATTTTGTGATAGTGTGACATTAATACATAAACATTCAGTAGATATATCAGCAGTCAGGGGAATTTCCTTTGCATTAAGTGAGTCCTTGACATATATCAGTACACCCCCTCCCCTTCCCACAGTTCGGTCCCTTCTAAAACATTTATATCCCGGAACACTGATTATGCTGGTTAAAATGCTATCATGCAGCCACGTTTCACTAATGCATAGAAAATCAAGATTAGACTCCGACAGTAATAATCTGATTTCATCACACTTGGGAACTAGGCTTCGGATGTTTAAGTGACCTCCCAAAATACCTTTGGGTTTCACTGCAGGATCCCAAATCACTTTAGCATGATTAACAGTTTGAAAAAGCAAAGTCTGTTTCTGCTTCGTCTGTGCTTGTGTTTGGAGTGTTCCTTTTTTACCTTGCGGCCCGCGCTTCTCCAGCTGGGCGCCGTACGTGCAGTCCCCCCCGAAGAAGCACCCGCCGCGCAGGGGCGCCCGGTCCACGGCGCGCTCCCGGCATTGTCCGGCCTCCGCCCTGGGCACCACCTGGTCGATCCTCTCCTCGATGAGGTTGCACTCCTCCGGCGTGAAGATGCTCCTCCGCAGGACGCCGCTCTTCACCTGCGGGGCTTCCAGCTCCCGGAGGTCGGCGCCGTCTTCGCCGCTCTCGCACTCGCCGTCGTCGTACTCGCGGTGCCGGCGTTTCCGCCCGCTCCCGTTACCCGTCTCGTGCTCGTCCCTGTGCGGCGGCACCGACCTCGGCTTCTCCCTCAGGTCGGCGCAACCGCTGGCGGCCATGTCTGCTGTCGCTCCCGGCGTCCAGTGCAGTTTGTGTGTGACGCCCACTCCAGGCAGGCTGCTGTGCATGACCCCGGACGACACAAACATGCCGAGGACGCTGCCGAGGGTCCAAAGGCAAATGGCGAGATGCATCAGGAATACGCTCCTGCTGTGCACGTGAGGCTGCATGCTCCCAAGTCTGTCTCAAATGTTTTTGAATCACATCGTAACCCATGTGTCAAGATGTGAATCAAATGGATTTACATCCGTTGTTTCCTCCAACCATGTTGCATGGCCCACAACAAGGGCTCACCCCTGCCTCATTATTGCTGTCACTCACTGTGTGATGGTATGGATTCAAACCATTCCAACTTCAAACTGTTCAGCCTATTCGGGGATTTCCCTTGACAGATTCCGAACATTTCCCGGATTTCCCGGAATTCCAGGTTTTCCGGGACATTTTTCCCATTCAGAATGAATTGGCCATTTTTCAAATGTCCACCATTTCCACATTTTTCAACCGATACAAACCATTCCACCTTCAACATGTTCCATCCATCCTGGACATTCAAACTATTATTTTTCTCAAGTTCCAAAAAAAATTCCAGGAATTCCCGTTTTTTAAAGCCCTTTTTTCACCGTTTTTTCGGTCGACTACTCCTTCCACATTTTTCATCCGATTCAAATTGTCCAACTTCAAACTGTTCAGCCTATTCGAGGATTTCCCTTGACAGATTCTGAAAATTTCCCAGAATTCCAGTTTTTCCAGGACATTTTTCCCATTCAGAATGATTTGGCCATTTTTCAAATTTCCACCATTTCCACATTTTTCAACTGATACAAACCATTCCACCTTCAACACATTCCACTCATCCTGGACATTCAAACTGTTATTTTTCCCAAGTTCCAAAAATTTTTCCAGGAATTCCCGTTTTTCCAAACCCTTTTTTCACCCTTTTTTCGGTCGACTAATCCTTCCACATTTTTCATCCGATTCAAATTGTCCAACTTCAAACTGTTCAGCCTATTCGGGGATTTCCCTTGACAGATTCCGAACATTTCCCGGATTTCCCAGAATTCCAGGTTTTCCGGGACATTTTTCCCATTCAGAATGAATTGGCCATTTTTTTACATTTCCACCATTTCCACATTTTTCAACCGATACAAACCATTCCACCTTCAACATGTTCCATCCATCCTGGACATTCAAACTATTATTTTTCTCAAGTTCCAAAAAAAATTCCAGGAATTCCCATTTTTTAAAGCCCTTTTTTCACCTTTTTTTTCGGTCGACTACTCCTTCCACATTTTTCAACCGTTCCAAAACATTCCTCTTAATCAGAACAAAAAAACGAAGTTGTCTTTTAAACTGGAAAAATTCCCGGTTTTCCCCAAATTCCAGGAATTCCGTAATACTAATTCTCAATTAAAAATGTTGCTACTTCAACATTTCTCGACCGTTTTGAAAAATTCCAACACCAAACCATTCAAAAAATTCTAGTTTTTTTTTACCATTCTCAAAAAAATCCCTCTTTTCCTGGAATACCTACATTTCCATGAAATTCACCATTGAAAATAATGTGACATTTTTCTAAGTTCCACAACTCCCACATTTTTTATCCGATTCAAACCGTTCCAAGTTCAGGAATTGTGTGCTTAACTTCAACGTTCAACATGAGTCCCTAAATTCCTTGCAATAGCTGCTTGAGAAAGGTTGTTCTTAAACTGTTCAACAATTTGCTCAGGCATTTGTTGACAAAGTGGTGACCCTCGCCCCGTCCTTGTTTGTGAATGACTGAGCATTTCATGGAATCTACTTTTATACCCAATCATGGCACCCACCTGTTCCCAATTAGCCTGTTCACCTGTGGGATGTTCCAAATAAGTCTTGGATGAGCATTCCTCAGTCTTTTTTGCCACTTGTGCCAGCTTTTTTGAAACATGTCGCAGACATCAAAGTCCAAATGAGCTAATATTTGCAAAAAATAACAAAGTTCACAGTTGGAACATGAAATATGTACATGTCCAAATGAAAGGTAGTGGCACCCAGCTCTAACAGGGAAGGTGTATCTTCCAGGTGGTGTCACATGCTGTGGGCTGGCGGGAGCTGTCCGGACTGGAGCACACGTCTCTGACCGTCATCATAGTCGCGGCCTGCACAGCCATCTCTCTGGCCTACGACTGTCTGGGAATTGTCCTGGAACTGAACGTAAGTCACGAGTCTTTTCTCTTCAGGACACGTTTCACCTCCTTCCTGCTCCCGACTCTCAGGGCGCGGTGAGCGCCACGCCGCTGATCTTCATCATCCCCTCCGCCTGCTACCTCAAACTGTCCTCGGGTCGCCGGTACCACCGGGACCACTGGATCCCCGCCTTGCTCATTCTCGTGGGAGCCCTCGTCATGGTCAGCAGTCTGACCCTGACCTTCCTCAACCCCCAGGACTGTTCTCACGGGGCCGACTTGTTCTACTGTGGGGGGGCTAATGTCTCTGCCACACTACCACCTCTATGAGTATGACACGCCCCCTTGACACACGTGTATAATGTCTTATATTTATCACCTTGTTTACTCCTTTATGTTTACATTTGATGGAAGTGGAAGCGTGAAAGAAATACACTATATTGCCAAAAGTACTTGGCCACCCATCCAAATGATGAGAATCAGGTGTCCTAATCACTTAACCCGGTGTATCAAATCAAGCACTTAGGCATGGAGGCCGCTCTCAGTGATTTCCAGCGTGGAACTGTCATAGGATGCCACCTGTGCAACAAATCCAGTCGTGAAATTTCCCCACTCCTAAATATTCCAAAAATTAACTTTATTATAATTTTTTTTTTTTTTTTTAATTTTTTTTTTTTTTTTAATTTTAAATTTTTATTTTATTTTATTTTATTATTTTTTTTATTTTTATTTTTTTAAATACACTGTAGCACTTTGAGGTTGTTTACTCAATGTAAAGTGTTTTTTTTACAAATACAATCTATTATTATTATTATTATTATTATAAGAAAAGTGAAGAGTTTGGGGAACAACAGCAACTCAGCCACCAAGTGGTAGGCCAGGTAAACTGACAGAGAGGTCAGCATAGTGCAAAGACTTTCTGCACAGTCACTTGCTACTTCATGTGACCTTCCAATCAGCCCACGTACAGTACGCAGAGAGCTTCAAGGAATGGGTTTCCATGGCCGAGCGGCTGCGTCTAAGCCATACATCACCAAGTCCAACGCAAAGTGTGGGATGCAGTGGTGTAAAGGACATCGCCACTGGACTCTAGAGCAGTGGAGACACCTTCTCTGGACTGATGAGTCACACTTTTCCATCTGGCAACCTGATGGACCGGTCTGGGTTTGGAGGTTGCCAGGAGAACGCTACATTTCCGACTGCATTGTGCCGAGTGGGAAATTTGGTGGAGGAGGAATTATGGTGTGGGGTTGGTTTTTTAGGAGTTGGGCTTGGCCCCTTAGTTCCAGTTCGAAACATTTTGGACAATTCCATGTTCCTGACCTAGTGGGAACAGTTTGGAGCGGGCCCCTTCCTCTTCCAACATGAATGTGCACCAGTGCACAAAGCAAGGTCCATAAAGACATGGATGACAGAGTCTGGTGTGGGTGAACTTGACTGGCCTGCACAGAGTCCTGACCTTAACCCGATAGAACACCTTTGGGATGAATTAGAACGGAGACTGAGAGCCAGGCTTCTCAGTGTGTGACCTCACCAATGCACTTTGGGAAGAATGGTGGAATATTCCTATAAAGACACTCGGCAACCTTGTGGACAGCCTTCCCAGAAGAGAAACATTGTTGACTACTTTACCTGACATGTGAGCTACCTCTCTTTCTTTATTATGTCTATTTTCTGCTGGATCTACTCTCTATTCTATGCTGCAGCTGTTATATATACTGTACATCGGAGGTGTCCAAAGTGCGGCCCGGGGGCCATTTGCGGCCCACAGCCAATCGTTTACCGGCCCCCCCCACACATTCTGCAAAAATTGCAAAATTGAAAAAAAACTTTTAAAATAGTGGAATGAGGAGGAAAAAGTTGCAATGTTGACACAAAAGCTGCCATGCAGGCTGTTTTTTTTTCTTCTTCTTTTGTCTTTCTTTATTTTTTATTTTTTTTGCCATTGCTCGAGGGAAGAAAAAAAAAGAAAAATACAAAAAAATCTATGTTACAATGAATTATTACTTAAAAAATGTCACTTTAAAAATATTGCATATATTGTGTGGTTGCCATATAAAAACACCAACGTTTTATTTGACAAAAGAGCATAAAACAAACAAAATAATAGTCCAAACGTAAAATGGACAGACATATCTGGGGCCGTACTTATCAAGCTTCTTAGAATGACTCCTAAGAAGTCTGCTAAGAGTTGACTTAAGAGTAAATAAATTATTGGCTGAAAGCTGCACTTAAAAGTTAGTTATCAAGCGTCTTACTCACACTTTCAGCGAAGTGTAGGACTGAATCTTAAGTGTCACACTCAGAGCTGAATTACGACATTACTATGTGCCGTAAACACAATTTTAGGTGACGTCATTTCTGTGTCCGTAGAAATGACCAATCACGGAAGGGAATCCCTTGTCTAAGAATAAAGAAATATCTTGGAAATATTTAAGTGGACAATGGGAGTGTATATTTTGACAATAAACTACAAAATAATACAAAACAAACTAGTCCCCGCCGGCACTCACGCTACCGCTCCCTCTCTTCTCTCGCCCACACACTCACTGACGTCACTCACCTCACATGCTGTCACCTATTAAAGGGCCACACACACACGCTACTCTCATAACATTTTCTTTCCAATTCATTAATTAGGCAACTAATTTGAAACTGGTGTGGGTGGCTCTATATATACTAGCCCACTGCAGCCACATGCAGAAATCAACAAGGAATCGAAAAGTATTAAATCTGTGACAAAAATAATATCCGCTCTGTCTAAACGATACCGTTTGATCAGCTGCTCGTCATCAAACAAATCCAGAACATTGTTCCGCTCCCTGAACGTTGGCGCACGTCTCTCTCGCCTCAGTGCCATCCCCTGCTGGCAACTCCTAACCACTTAAGACACCTCTGAAGGTCTCTTAAATATCGTGGAGAGTAGGAGTGATTCTTAGACTTAAGAACGTTGATAAAAAGCTTTTATTCTTAAGTTTGAGAGTAGGACTAAATTTCGCAAATTCTCAGGACTTCAGTGTAAAATGGCACTCTAAGAAGCTTGATAAGTACGGCCCCTGAAGTTCATCTCGTAATTTAAGTGTGAAAAGTAAAAAAAACAACTAATAAAAATGTATCACTTTATGAGTGGGAGACCTTTTGGATCCCAAATATATTTAGTGGGATTTTATTGATCTTTTCACTGTGATTACTCAAAAATATGAAAGAATTCAAATCAATGGTGTCCTGCATTATTGATCTTTTAGGACTCGAATTACTAAATACTGCATATTTCAGTTTTACTATAAAAAACAAAGTTGTTTTTGACAGAAAAGCCATAAAACCTGTTTTTTTTTTACTTGATATCAACCTGAAGTTGATATAGAGCAGGGGTCACCAACGCGGTGCCCGCGGGCACCAGGTAGCCCGTAAAGACCAGGGGCCGTACTTATCAAGCTTCTTAGAGTGCCATTTTACACTTAAGTCCTGAGAATTTGCGAAATTTAGTCCTACTCTCAAACTTAAGAATAAAAGCTTTTTATCAACGTTCTTAAGTCTAAGAATCACTCCTACTCTCCACGATATTTAAGAGACCTTCAGAGGTGTCTTAAGTGGTTAGGAGTTGCCAGCAGGGGGTGGCACTGAGGCGAGAGAGACGTGCGCCAACGTTCAGGGAACGGAACAATGTTTTTTTTTTTTTTGATGACGAGCAGCTGATCAAACGGTATCGTTTAGACAGAGCGGATATTATTTTTGTCACAGATTTAATACTTTTCGATTCCTTGTTGATTTCTGCATGTGGCTGCAGTGGGCTAGTATATATAGAGCCACCCACACCAGTTTCAAATTAGTTGCCTAATTAATGAATTGGAAAGAAAATGTTATGAGAGTAGCGTGTGTGTGTGGCCCTTTAATAGGTGACAGCATGTGAGGTGAGTGACGTCAGTAGTTTATTGTCAAAATATACACTCCCATTGTCCACGTAAATATTTCCAAGATATTTCTTTATTGTTAGACAAGGGATTCCCTTCCGTGATTGGTCATTTCTATGGACACAGAAATGACGTCACCTAAAATTGCGTTTACGGCACATAGTAATGTCGTAATTCAGCTCTGAGTGTGACACTTAAGATTCAGTCCTACACTTGGCTGAAAGTGTGAGTAAGACGCTTGATAACTAACTTTTAAGTGCAGCTTTCAGCCAAGAATTTATTTACTCTTAAGTCAACTCTTAGCAGACTTCTTAGGAGTCATTCTAAGAAGCTTGATAAGTACGGCCCCAGATGAGTAGCCCGCTGGCCTGTTCTAAAAATAGCTCAAATAGCAGCACTTACCAGTGAGCTGCCTCTATTTTAAAAATGTTATTTATTTACTAACAAGCTGGTCTCGCTTTGCCCAACATTTTTAATTCTAAGAGAGACAAAACTCAAATAGAATTTAAAAATCCAAGAAAATATTTTAAAGACTTGGTCTTCACTTGTTTAAATAAATTCATTAATTTTTTTACTTTGCTTCTTATAACTTTCCGAAAGACAATTTTAGAGAAAAAATACAACCTTAAAAATGATTTTAGGATTTTTAAACACATATACCTTTTTACCTTTTAAATTCCTTCCTCTTCTTTCCTGACAATTTAAATCAATGTTCAAGTATTTTTATTGTAAAGAATAATAAATACATTTTAATTTAATTCTTCATTTTAGCTTCTGTTTTTTCGACGAAGAATATTTGTGAAATATTTCTTCAAACTTATTATGATTAAAATTCAAAAAAATTATTCTGTCAAATCTAGAAAATCTGTAGAATCAAATTTAAATCTTATTTCAAAGTCTTTTGAATTTCTTTTAAAAATGTTGTTCTGGAAATTCTAGAAGAAATAATGATTTGTCTTTGTTAGAAATGTAGATTGGTCCAATTTGTTATATATTCTAACAAAGTGCAGATTGGATTTTAACCTATTTAAAACATGTCATCAAAATTCTAAAATTAACCTTAATCAGGAAAATTTACTAATGATGTTCCATAAATTCTTTTTTTAGGTTTTTCTCTTCTTTTTTTCGGTTGAATTTTGAATTTTAAAGAGTCGAAATGGAAGATAAACTATGTTTCAAAATTTAATTGTCATTTTTTTTCGTGTTTTCTCCTCTTTTAAACCGTTCAATTAAGTGTAAATATCATTAATTATTAATAATAACATAGAGTTAAAGGTAAATTGAGCAAATTGGCTATTTCTGGCAATTTATTTAAGTGTGTATCAAACTGGTAGCCCTTCGCATTAATCACTACCCAAAAAGTAGCTCTTGCTTTCAAAAAGGTTGGTAACCCCTGATATAGAGATATACTGTAAAAAAAATAAAAATAATAATTTGACTTATTTTTAACATTTTAATGACTGAGACCCTTGACTGGTCCCCGGGAGCCCTAAAGGTTAAAAAAAAAAAAAATCTATATATTTTGTTATGGTTTGAAAATGAAAAATATCAAAATGGCCCCCGTGTGCTTACATTTTTCCGTGTGTGGCCCTCAGTGGAAAAAGTTTGGACACCCCTGATGTACATGTTCATTGTATATATGATATACAAATATAATATAATATATCAGTATTAGGGATGTCCGATAATGGCTTTTTGCCGATATTCCTATATTATCCAACTCTTTAATTACCGATACTGATATCAACCGATACCGATATCAACCGATATATACAGTCGTGGAATTAACACATTATTATGTCTAATTTGGACAACCATGTATGGTGAAGATAAGGTACTTTAAAAAAATAAAAAATAAAATAAAATAAGATAAATAAATTAAAAACATTTTCTTGAATAAAGAAGAAAGTAAAACAATATAAAAACAGTTACATAGAAACCAGTAATGAATGAAAATGAGTAACATTAAGTGTTAAAGGTTAGTACTATTAGTGGAGCAGCAGCACGCACAATCATGTGTGCTTACGGACTGTATCCCTTGCAGACTGTATTGATATATATTGATATATAATGTAGGAAGCAGAATATTAATAACAGAAAGAAACAACCCTTTTGTGTGAATCAGGAGGGAGGTTTTTTGGGGTTGGTGCATTAATTGTAAGTGTATCTTGTGTTTTTTATGTTGATTTAAAGGCCTACTGAAATGATTTTTTTTTTATTTAAACGGGAATAGCAGATCCATTCTATGTGTCATACTTGATCATTTCGCGATATTGCCATATTTTTGCTGAAAGGATTTAGTAGAGAAAATCGACGATAAAGTTCGCAACTTTTGCTCACTGATAAAAAAAAGCCTTGCCTGTAGCGGAAGTAGCGTGACGTCACAGGAGCTAGTATTCCTCACAATTCCCCGTTGTTTACAATGGAGCGAGAGAGATTCGGACCGAGAAAGGGACGATTACCCCATTAATTTGAGCGAGGATGAAAGATTCGTGGATGAGGAACGTTACAGTGAAGGACTAGAGTGCAGTGCAGGACGCATCTTTTTTCGCTCTGACCGTAACTTAGGTACACGATGGCTCATTGGATTCCACACTCTCTCCTTTTTCTATTGTGGATCACGGATTTGTATTTGAAACCACCTGGGATACTATATCCTCTTGAAAATGAGAGTCCAGAACGCCAAATGGACATTCAGTGCCTTTTATCTCCACGACAATACATCGGCGAAATGCTTTAGCTACGAGCTAACGTGATAGCATCGTGCTTTAACTGCATATAGAAACAAAAAAATAAACCCCTGACTGGAAGGATAGATAGAAAATCGACAATACTATTAAACCGTGGACATGTAAATACACGGTTAATGCTTTCCAGCCTGGCGAAGGTTAACAATGCTGTGCTAACGACGCCATTGAAGCTAACTTAGCAACCGGACCGCACAGAGCTATGCTAAAAACATTAGCTCTCCACTTACGCCAGCCAGCCCTCATCTGCTCATCAACACCCGTGCTCACCTGCGTTCCAGCGATCGGCAGAAGGACGAAGGACTTCACCCGATGCGTTTGGCGGCCCGGAGACGTAGGAAGTCAAGGTGAGGTCGGCGGCTAGCGCGGCTAGCGCTCCGACAAAGTCCTCCTGGTTGTGTTGCTGTAGTCCGCTGCTAATACACCGATCCCACCTACAACTGTCTTCTTTGCAGCCTTCATTGTTCATTAAACAAATTGCAAAAGATGTCCAGAATACTGTGGAATTATGAAATGAAAACAGAGCTTTTTGTATAGGATTCTACGGGGTACCATAACTTCCGTTTAACTGACTTCGTCACGCGCATACGTCATCATACCGCGACGTTTCAGCCGGATATTTCCCGGGAACTTAATAAGTTAACCCGGCCGTATTGGCATGTGTTGCAATGTTAAGATTTCATCATTGATATATAAACTATCAGACTGCGTGGTCGCTAGTAGTGGCTTTCGGTAGGCCTTTAATTAAAAAAACCCAAAAAAAAACCGATACCGATAATAAAAAAAACGATAGCGATAATTTCCGATATTACATTTTAACGCATTTATCGTCCGATAATATCGGCGGGCCGATATTATCGGACATCAGTATATATAATATGTAAATATGACATATACTGTATGTTATATTTTATGTTGCTACTACGGTGCATTTTTAGTCTACTTTATACCTGCATGATCCCTTCCATCCTTACACTTTCCATCCTTTGTAACTGAGCTACTGTGTGGAACAAGTTCCCTTGTGGATCAATACAGTTTGTCCAAGTCTTAAGTCTATTGATCACAGTTCCAATAGTGTCTTATCATGTCAATCAATGTTGACTTATATAGCCCTAAATCTCCACTGATTCCTGTTTTAGGAGAAAATGATTGTTTTTCATTGTGTTGGGCTGCTTGTGGCGCGACCCCGGAGCTCAGAGACGTGCAGGGAAAAAAAGGTCAACACTGCAGACGCTAAAACTCACAGAAACTAGCAACAAATTTTACGATTTTATTGCGGTATGTGTCCAAAAATATACATGTTGGCATAAAAGTGTGTCGGATGAAGTGTTACAATAAACAATTACGATAATCGAACAGAAACATGTTAAAACATTCTTGTCGTATTTTTCACTACAAAAGTAATCCTGGCCTCCGTGGCGACAAAACAAGTACGTTTCTGACAAGTAGCGTTATCACTGGAGGAGGAGGAATAGCTAAACATGCTTCACTACACAGCGTAGGAGGATACAATAGCTCACCGCCGTCACAATGTAAACAAATGCCACGGGTGGATCCACCGTAATGATACCAAGTACAAGTAGTCGATACTACTATGATTACATCAATATTTTTTATCGTCACAAAATGTTTTTTCTTTTAAATGCATATTATAAAGTCAGTAAATATGTCCTTGGACACATGAGGACTTTGAATATGACCAATGTATGATCCTGTAACTACTTGGTATCGCATCAATACCTAAATGTGTGGTATCATCCAAAACTAATGTCAAGTATCAAAGAAGAGAAGAATAAGTGATTATTACATTTGAACAGAAGTGTAGATAGAACATGTCGAAACAGGAAATAAGCAGATATTAACAGTAAATGAACAAGTGGATTAATAATCCATTTTTTACAGTTTGTCCCTCATAATGTGTACAAAATAATAGGTGTATAAATGACACAATATGTTACTGCAGACTAATTAGGAGTCTTTGTTTGTTTACTTACTACTAAAAGACAAGTTGTCTAGTATGTTGACTATTTTATTGAAGGACTAAATGACAATAATAAACATATGTTTCATGGACACTAACATTTGTTGTTAAAATAAAGACAATAATTACATTTTTTGTGGTCCCCTTTATTTAGTAAAGTATCGAAATACATTTTGGTACCGGTACCAAAATATTGGTATGGGGACAACCCTAGTTGGCATAAAAGTGTGTAACACAATTATAGTCATTGAACACAAACATGTTCAAACATATTTTTCACTATAAAAAAAGTATTTCTAAGGGCAAATATTGAAGAGAGTAACTTAGAGTGGATGTATTTTAAGTGACAATGTAAACATCCGACACTTTAGTGCCTTTCAACTTTGACCTTATGAGAAGCAGCGTCCTCCACAGTGGACATTCTTGACTGCACAATGTTGTTCCTCAGAAAAGGAAACTAACAATGTGACTTTTAAATCATGTACACAAACTGATGTTTGCCTTCAAATATCTTTTCAGTGTGACGGGTTTTATGAGGCGGCGACTTGTCCAGCCGGGATAGGCTCCACTCCCTGGCATAGGCTCCACCCCCTGCGACATAGAGAGTGGTTCCGTGTCGCCTTGGAAACAAAAGTGGTGCGAATCGACTTTCTTACCTCCGCCAAAGAGGTCATGTTTCGTCCTGAGCTTGTTTAGCAACACAACCCGACCAGTTCTGGACACATTTCATGTCCAAATAACAATTCATGTTGTCTACCACATGTTTTTTTATTGTATTGTATTTATTTATTTTATTTTATAAACCTTTATTTAACATCTACAACATTTACAAACAATTTCATGTCCAAATAACAATTCATTTTGTCTACCACATGTTTTTTTTTTAAATTTAATTGTATTTATGTTTTTATTTTATTTTATAAACCTTTATTTATAATCTGCAACATTTACAAGCAATTTCATGTCCAAATAACAATTCATGTTGTCTACCAGGAGTTTTTTTATTTATTTATTTATTTTATTTTATAAACCTTTATTTAACATCTACAACATTTACAAACAATTCCATGTCCATATAACAATTAATGTTGTCTACCACAAGTTTTTTTTTAATTTAATTTTATTTTATGTTTTTATTTTATTTTATAAACCTTTATTTATAATCTTCAACATTTACAAACAATTTCATGTCCAAATAAAAATTCATGTTGTCTACCACAAGTTTTTTTTTAAATTTATTTATTTTATTTTTTAAACCTTTATTTATAATCTACAACATTTACAAACAATTTCATGTCCAAATAACAATTCATGTTGTCTACCACAAGTTTTTTTAATTTATTTATATTTTTATTTTATTTTATAACAATTCATGTTGTCTACGACAAGTTTTTTTATTTTTTTAAATTTTATTTTATAAACCTTTATTTATAATCTACAACATTTACAAACAATTTCATGTCCAAACAACCATTCATGTTGTCTACCAGGAGTTTTTTTTAAATGTATTTTATTTTATAAACCTTTATTTATGATCTAAATTTCATGTCCAAACAACCATTCATGTTGTCTACCAGGAGTTTTTATTTATTTATTTTTTAATTTATTTTATTTTATAAACCTTTATTTATAATCTAAAACAATTTCATGTCCAAATAACAATTCATGTTGTCTACGACAAGTTTTTATTTATTTATGTATTTTTTAAATTTATTTTATAAACCTTTATTTATAATCTACAACATTTACAAACAATTTCATGTCCAAATAACAATTCATGTTGTTTACCACAAGTTTTTTTTAAATTTATTTATTTTATTTTATAAAACTTTATTTATAATCTACAACATTTACAAACAATTTCATGTCCAAATAACAATTAATGTTGTCTACCACAAGTATTTTTTATTTTTGTATTGTATTTATAAACCTTTATTTATAATATACAACATTTACAAACAATTTCATGTCCAAATAACAATTCATGGTGTCTACCAAGAGTTTTTTTTTAATTGATTTATATTTTTATTTTATTCTATAACAATTCATGTCGTCTACGACAAGTTTTTTTATTTATTTTATTTTATTTTATAAACCTTTATTTATAATATACAACATTTACAAACAATTTCATGTCCAAATAACAATTCATGTTGTCTACCACAAGTATTTTTTATTTTTGTATTGTATTTATAAACCTTTATTTATAATATACAACATTTACAAACAATTTCATGTCCAAATAACAATTCATGTTGTCTACCAAGAGTTTTTTTTAATTGATTTATATTTTTATTTTATTCTATAACAATTCATGTCGTCTACGACAAGTTTTTTTTCTTTATTTTATTTTATTTTATAAACCTTTATTTATAATATACAACATTTACAAACAATTTCATGTCCAAATAACAATTCATGTTGTCCACCATAAGTTGTTTTTTTTAATAAACCTTTATTTACAATCTGCAACATTTACAAAAAATGTCATGTCCAAATAACAATTCATGTTGTTTACCAAGAGTTTTTTTTAAATTGATTTATATTTTTATTTTATTTTATAACAATTCATGTCGTCTACGACAAGTTGTTTTTAAGTTTTTTTAATTTAATTTTATAAACTTTTATTTATAATCTGCAACATTTACAAACAATTTCATGTCCAAATAACAATTCAAGTTGTCTACCAGGAGTTTTTTTAATTTAATTGTTTTTATTTTATAAACCTTTATTTATAATCTACAACATTTACAAACAATTTCATGTCCAAATAACAATTCACGTTGTCTACCAAGAGTTTTTTTTAAATTGATTTATATTTTTATTTTATTTTATAACAATTCATGTTGTCTACCACAATTTTTATTTTTTTATTTTTTTAAAACCTTTATTTTTAATGTACAACATTTACAAACAATTTCATGTCCAAATAACAATTCATGTTGTCCACCACAAGTTTTTTTTTTTTTAATAAACCTTTATTTATAATCTGCAACCTTTACATAAATTTCATGTCCAAATAACAATTCATGTTGTCTACCAAGAGTTTTTTTTAAATTGATTTATATTTTTATTTTATTTTATAACAATTCATGTCGTCTACGACAAATTTTTTTATTTTTTTAAATTTCATTTTATAAACCTTTATTTATAATCTGCAACATTTACAAACAATTTCATGTCCAAATAACAATTCATGTTGTCTACCAAAAGTTTTTTTTAAATGTATTTATATTTTTATTTTATTTTATAACAATTCATGTTGTCTACGACAAGCTTTTTTTATTTATTTTTATTTTATTTTATAAACCTTTATTTATAATCTACAACATTTACAAACAATTTCATGTCCAAACAACCATTCATGTTGTCTACCAGGAGTTTTTTTTAAATTTATTTTATTTTATAAACCTTTATTTATAATCTAAAACATTTACAAACAATTTCATGTCCAAATAACAATTCATGTTGTCTACGACAAGTTTTTATTTATTTATGTATTTTTTAAATTTATTTTATAAACCTTTATTTATAATCTACAACATTTACAAACAATTTCATGTCCAAATAACAATTCACGTTGTCTACCAAGAGTTTTTTTTAAATTGATTTATATTTTTATTTTATTTTATAACAATTCATGTTGTCTACCACAATTTTTATTTTTTTATTTTTTTAAAACCTTTATTTTTAATGTACAACATTTACAAACAATTTCATGTCCAAATAACAATTCATGTTGTCCACCACAAGTTTTTTTTTTTTTAATAAACCTTTATTTATAATCTGCAACCTTTACATAAATTTCATGTCCAAATAACAATTCATGTTGTCTACCAAGAGTTTTTTTTAAATTGATTTATATTTTTATTTTATTTTATAACAATTCATGTCGTCTACGACAAATTTTTTTATTTTTTTAAATTTCATTTTATAAACCTTTATTTATAATCTGCAACATTTACAAACAATTTCATGTCCAAATAACAATTCATGTTGTCTACCAAAAGTTTTTTTTAAATGTATTTATATTTTTATTTTATTTTATAACAATTCATGTTGTCTACGACAAGCTTTTTTTATTTATTTTTATTTTATTTTATAAACCTTTATTTATAATCTACAACATTTACAAACAATTTCATGTCCAAACAACCATTCATGTTGTCTACCAGGAGTTTTTTTTAAATTTATTTTATTTTATAAACCTTTATTTATAATCTAAAACATTTACAAACAATTTCATGTCCAAATAACAATTCATGTTGTCTACGACAAGTTTTTATTTATTTATGTATTTTTTAAATTTATTTTATAAACCTTTATTTATAATCTACAACATTTACAAACAATTTCATGTCCAAATAACAATTCATGTTGTTTACCACAAGTTTTTTTAAATGTATTTATTTTATTTTATAAACCTTTATTTATAATCTACAACATTTACAAACAATTTCATGTCCAAATAACAATTAATGTTGTCTACCACAAGTCTTTTTTATTTTTTCATTTTATTTATAAACCTTTATTTATAATCTACAACATTTACAAACAATTTCATGTCCAAATAACAATTCACGTTGTCTACCAAGAGTTTTTTTAAATTGATTTATATTTTTATTTTATTTTATAACAATTCATGTTGTCTACCACAATTTTTATTTTTTCATTTTTTTAAAACCTTTATTTTTAATGTACAACATTTACAAACAATTTCATGTCCAAATAACAATTCATGTTGTCCACCACAAGTTTTTTTTTTTTTTTAATAAACCTTTATTTATAATCTGCAACCTTTACAAAAAATTTCATGTCCAAATAACAATTCATGTTGTCTACCAAGAGTTTTTTTTAAATTGATTTATATTTTTATTTTATTTTATAACAATTCATGTCGTCTACGACAATTTTTTTTATTTTTTTAAATTTCATTTTATAAACCTTTATTTATAATCTGCAACATTTACAAACAATTTCATGTCCAAATAACAATTCATGTTGTCTACCAAAAGTTTTTTTTAAATGTATTTATATTTTTATTTTATTTTATAACAATTCATGTTGTCTACGACAAGCTTTTTTTATTTATTTTTATTTTATTTTATAAACCTTTATTTATAATCTACAACATTTACAAACAATTTCATGTCCAAACAACCATTCATGTTGTCTACCAGGATTTTTTTTTTAATTTATTTTATTTTATAAACCTTTATTTATAATCTAAAACATTTACAAACAATTTCATGTCCAAATAACAATTCATGTTGTCTACGACAAGTTTTTATTTATTTATGTATTTTTTAAATTTATTTTATAAACCTTTATTTATAATCTACAACATTTACAAACAATTTCATGTCCAAATAACAATTCATGTTGTCTACCAGGAGTTTTTTTTAATTTAATTTTTAATTTATTTTATTTTATAAACCTTTATTTATAATCTACAACATTTACAAACAATTTCATGTCCAAATAACAATTCATGTTGTTTACCGCAAGTTTTTATTTATTTATGTATTTTTTAAATTTATTTTATAAACCTTTATTTATAATCTACAACATTTACAAACAATTTCATGTCCAAATAACAATTCATGTTGTCTACCAGAAGTCTTTTTTATTTGTTTATTTTATTTATAAACCTTTATTTATAATATACAACATTTACAAACAATTTCATGTCTGAATAACAATTCATGTTGTCTACCAAGTTTTTTTAAAATTGATTTATATTTTTATTTTATTCTATAACAATTCATGTCGTCTACGACAAGTTTTTTTTATTTATTTTATTTTATTTTATAAACCTTTATTTATAATCTGCAACATTTACAAACAATTTCATGTCCAAATAACAATTCATGTTGTCCACCACAAGTTTTTATTTATTTATGTATTTTATTTGATATTTTCCCGAATAGGCTGAACAGTTTGAATGGGATGAAAAAAGTGGAAGGTAGAGCGCGCCAAAATGTGGAGAAGAAAGAAAAAAAAAAGAATTTTGCTGTAGAAAAGCATTCTTGTGTGAATGTTTGGAACATTCACACAATAAGTCCTCCTCCTAAATAGCATTTATTCATCACAGTCCTTGCAGCAGCAGGTCAGTTCCGCCATCCGCCACACGATGTCACTGTTGTCCAAGCCTTCCTTTCAACGTTGCAAGTGAGCGCCGTGCTTAATAATAATCTATCCAAAATATCAAAGTGTGATTAATATAATTAATACATTAGATATAGAAGTAATATATACTACTAAATATATATTTATATAATTGCTACACGAATCAATAAAATAAGGAAAGAAGTATTTGTCCTAAATAGTATTATCTCAGGTCAGTTCCGAGAACAACCACACGATGTCACTGTTGACCAAGTAAAGAAGACGCTTGTGTTTCCGTTTGACTTCATCAATGTTTGCTTTTCCGAGTCTTGTGTTGCTTCTACTGAGACATTCGTGTGCGTGGAACTCCCACTCAGGAGGGCACGACCCACTTTTCCAGCCTGACGCCGCCGCAGCCCGCTAATACCAGGCAGTACTCAGTCAGTACTTTGGCAGTACTTTGGCAGTACTTTGTCGGTACTTTCCAGCGAGCAGAAGGACTAAAACTCTTTTTTTCTTCCTGATGTTTGCTGCCAAGTCGCATCTTCGTGACCACTCATGGATGTTGAAAACTTCCCGCATTCTCGGTAAGTCCACTCTTTTCTCTCGACTTGGATTTGTCTGTTTTCTCTCACACACTTTGGATTTTGTTCGTATAAAAAACAACAACCTTGGCGATGACTTTATTCGTGGCCGGCCATTTATCACACAGCTGTATCTGTATCTGTGACCAGGTGTCGTGATGACCCTGATTTAGGACTAAGTAGGACCGCCTAGGTGTCCAAACAGTACTGACTGAGCCAAGACCACCACAATGGAACCTTTGTTGGTAGAAGGTCACTGGCACAAATAACATTCCTTTCACATCTCACTGGAATCACAGTTGTTGTAAGTCTTCAACAATCTTTGATTTAGCTGCAGTCACAGTTTTTTTTGATTGATTGAGACTTTTATTAGTAGGTTCCACAGTGAAGTACATATTCCGTACAATTGACCACTAAATGGTAACACCCGAATAAGTTTTTCAACTTGTTTAAGTCGGGGTCCACTTAAATTGATTCATGATACAGATATATACTATCATACATACTATCATCATAATACAGTCATCACACAAGATAATCACATTGAATTATTTACATTATTTACAATCAGGGGTGTGAAGGGGGGGGGGGTATGGACATCAAGTAGTGGACATAGAGAGAGAGAGAGAGAGAGAGAGAGAGAGAGAGAGAGAGAGAGAGAGAGAGAGAGAGAGAGAGAGAGAGAGAGAGAGAGAGAGAGAGAGAGAGAGAGAGAGAGAGAGAGAGAGAGAGAGAGAGAGAGAGAGAGAGAGAGATCAGAAGGCATAAGAAAAAGAAAAAGTATCTGCATTTGATTGTTTACATTTGATTATTAGCAATCCGGGGAGGGTGTTAGTTTAGGGTTGTAGCTGCCTGGAGGTGAACTTTTATTGCGGTTTTGAAGGAGGATAGAGATGCCCTTTCTTTTACACCTGTTGGGAGCGCATTCCACATTGATGTGGCATAGAAAGAGAATGAGTTAAGACCTTTGTTAGTTCGGAATCTGGGTTTAACGTGGTTAGTGGAGCTCCCCCTGGTGTTGTGGTTATGGCGGTCATTTACGTTAAGGAAGTAGTTTGACATGTACTTCGGTATCAGGGAGGTGTAGTGGATTTTATAGACTAGGCTCAGTGCAAGTTGTTTAACTCTGTCCTCCACCCTGAGCCAGCCCACTTTAGAGAAGTGGGTAGGAGTGAGGTGGGATCTGGGGTGGAGGTCTAGAAGTAACCTGACTAGCTTGTTCTGAGATGTTTGGAGTTTAGATTTGAGGGTTTTGGAGGTGCTAGGGTACCAGGAGGTGCATGCATAATCGAAAAAGGGTTGAACGAGAGTTCCCGCCAGAATCCTCAAGGTGCTTTTGTTGACCAGAGAGGAGATTCTGTAGAGAAATCTCGTTCGTTGGTTAACCTTTTTGATTACCTTGGTTGCCATTTTGTCACAGGAAAGGTTAGCCTCTAGAATGGAACCTAGGTAGGTGACCTCATCTTTCCTGGTGATGACACTGTCACCTACTTTTATGTTGAAGTCATTGACTTTCTTAAGTTTGATGTGGGACCCAAACAGGATGGATATGGTTTTACCCAAGTGTATGGATAGCTTGTTGTCAGCGAGCCAGGTGCAAGTTCTACAGAGCTCAGCACTGAGGATTTTCTCAACCTGTGACTTGTCCTTGTCTGATACCAGCAGGGCAGAGTCATCCGCAAACAAAAACAATTCACAATCGCATGCCGATGACAAGTCATTTATGTATATTAGGAACAGTAAAGGTCCCAATATACTGCCTTGGGGGACTCCACAGCTCACCGAGAGGGGGGGGGGGGGCATGGTGCCGTTCACCTCTACCACCTGCTCCCTCCCCTCCAAGTAAGACTGCATCCAGCTCCAAGAGGTTTTGTTAAATCCGATTGCTCTGAGCTTATCCACCAGTATAGCGTGGTTAACGGTGTCAAAGGCCTTCTGAAGGTCCAGCATGACCATGCCGCAGTATTTGCCCGCGTCCACCTCATGTTTGATGTGGTCGGTCAGATAGAGAAGGCATGTGTCAGTGGAGTGGTTAGTTCTGAAGCCGGATTGGAATTTGTACATGAGTTTATTAGTGGCAAGGTAACTATCGACCTGTTCATAAACTATTTTCTCCATTACTTTCGAAATGGAGCTGAGAATAGAAACAGGTCGGTAGTTGCCAGGTTCCAATTTGCTTACTTTTTTAAAGAGGGGAGTTACTCTTGCTATCTTAAAATCTTTTGGTACTTGGCCTTGTGTAATTGATAGGTTTATTATGTGCGTGATGATCGGGGCAATGATGGAGGCAGAGTCCCTGAGGAATCTGGAGGGAATATTATCAAGGCCAGTGGCCTTGTTAGGGTGGAGCGCGCTCAATTTTTTAAACACCTCATCAGCTGAGACCATTTCTAATTTGAAATCATCGTTGGATACTCCTAGCTTTCTGTAGAAGGCTTTAATGTGTTCTACACCAAAGCGACCAGAGTGGTGGGACAGCTTGTTGACAAGAGTTGCGGCTATGCTGGTGAAAAAGATGTTAAGTCTGCTAGCTACCTCCATTTTGTCTGTAATGAGGGAGTCACCCTCCTTGATGCTGATGTTGGTGAGTCTTGTTTTAAGTTTCTGGCTGCAACCAGGAAGCTGGTTGTTGAGAATTTTCCAGAGCTCACGTGGCTTATTCGTGTTTTCCTCTATTTTGTCGTTAATGTAATTTTTTTTTAAGGATTTAGTCAGGTTGGTTGACTTATTTCTTAATTTATTGCATTGCTTTTTGAGAGTTGAAAGGAGTAACTTGAGGTTGATATTATTGGGTTGTTTATCTACTGTAGAAGTCTTCAACAATCTTTGATTCAGCTGGAATCACAGTTGTTGTAGAAGTCTTCAACAATCTTTGATTCAGCTGCAGTCACAGTTTTTGTAGAAGTCTTCAACAATCTTTGATTTAGCTGGAATCACAGTTGTTGTAGAAGGCTTCAACAATCTTTGATTTAGCTGGAATCACAGTTGTTGTAGAAGTCTTCAACAATCTTTGATTTAGCTAGAATCACAGTTGTTGTAGAAGGCTTCAACAATCTTTGATTTAGCTGGAATCACAGTTGTTGTAGAAGTCTTCAACAATCTTTGATTTAGCTGGAATCACAATTTTTGTAGAAGTCTTCAACAATCTTTGATTTAGCCGGAATCACAGTTGTTGTAGAAGTCTTCAACAATCTTTGATTTAGCTGTAGTCTCAGTTGTTGTAGAAGTCTTCAACAATCTTTGATTTAGCTGAAATCACAGTTGTTGTAGAAGTCTTCAACAATCTTTGATTTAGCTGGAATCACAGTTGTTGTAGAAGTCTTGAACAATCTTTGATTTAGCCGGAATCACAGTTGTTGTAGAAGTCTTCAACAATCTTTGATTTAGCTGTAGTCTCAGTTGTTGTAGAAGTCTTCAACAATCTTTGATTCAGCTGGAATCACAGTTGTTGTAGAAGTCTTCAACAATCTTTGATTCAGCTGGAATCACAGTTGTTGTAGAAGTCTTCAACAATCTTTGATTTAGCTACAATCACCGTTGTTGTAGAAGTCTTCAACAATCTTTGATTCAGCTGGAATCACAGTTGTTGTAGAAGTCTTCAACAATCTTTGATTTAGCTGGAATCACAGTTGTTGTAGAAGTCTTCAACAATCTTTGATTCAGCTGCAGTCACAGTTTTTGTAAGTCTTCAACAATCTTTGATTCAGCTGCAGTCACAGTTTTTGTAGAAGTCTTCAACAATCTTTGATTTAGCTGGAATCACAGTTGTTGTAGAAGGCTTCAACAATCTTTGATTTAGCTGGAATCACAGTTGTTGTAGAAGTCTTCAACAATCTTTGATTTAGCTAGAATCACAGTTGTTGTAGAAGGCTTCAACAATCTTTGATTTAGCTGGAATCACAGTTGTTGTAGAAGTCTTCAACAATCTTTGATTTAGCTGGAATCACAATTTTTGTAGAAGTCTTCAACAATCTTTGATTTAGCCGGAATCACAGTTGTTGTAGAAGTCTTCAACAATCTTTGATTTAGCTGTAGTCTCAGTTGTTGTAGAAGTCTTCAACAATCTTTGATTTAGCTGAAATCACAGTTGTTGTAGAAGTCTTCAACAATCTTTGATTTAGCTAGAATCACAGTTGTTGTAGAAGTCTTGAACAATCTTTGATTTAGCCGGAATCACAGTTGTTGTAGAAGTCTTCAACAATCTTTGATTTAGCTGTAGTCTCAGTTGTTGTAGAAGTCTTCAACAATCTTTGATTCAGCTGGAATCACAGTTGTTGTAGAAGTCTTCAACAATCTTTGATTCAGCTGGAATCACAGTTGTTGTAGAAGTCTTCAACAATCTTTGATTTAGCTACAATCACCGTTGTTGTAGAAGTCTTCAACAATCTTTGATTCAGCTGGAATCACAGTTGTTGTAGAAGTCTTCAACAATCTTTGATTTAGCTACAATCACCGTTGTTGTAGAAGTCTTCAACAATCTTTGATTTAGCTACAATCACCGTTGTTGTAGAAGTCTTCAACAATCTTTGATTTAGCTGGAATCACAGTTGTTGTAGAAGTCTTGAACAATCTTTGAAGGAGCCACCCCCACTTCCTGCTCTCCCACTTGGACTGAGAACTTGCCTTGACCATATGTTGAGGTCATGGGAAATATTTAGACTGCGTAATGAAGCGGATGCTCCACCTAGAATGTGTAAATGACTTAAAACAATCTTTTCATGTGCAATAGTTTGACTCGAAGACCGGATGGAATTTGCTGTGAGTTCTGGTTCAGGGAGATGATGTCACATTATTCAGGGAGATGATGTCACAGTATTCTAGTTCAGGGAGATGATGTCACAGTATTCTAGTTCAGGGAGATGATGTCACAGTATTCTAGTTCAGGGAGATGATGTCACAGTATTCTAGTTCAGGGAGATGATGTCACAGTATTCAGGGAGATGATGTCACAGTATTCTAGTTCAGGGAGATGATGTCACAGTATTCTAGTTCAGGGAGATGATGTCACAGTATTCTAGTTCAGGGAGATGATGTCACAGTATTCTGGTTCAGGGAGATGATGTCACAGTATGCTAGTTCAGGGAGATGATGTCACAGTATTCTGGTTCAGGAAGATGATGTCACAGTATTCTGGTTCATGGAGATGATGTCACAGTATTTTAGTTCAGGGAGATGATGTCACAGTATTCTGGTTCAGGGAGATAATGTCACAGTATTCTGGTTCATGGAGATGATGTCACAGTATTTTAGTTCAGGGAGATGATGTCACAGTATTCTGGTTCAGGGAGATGATGTCACAGTATTCTAGTTCAGGGAGATGATGTCACAGTATTCTGGTTCAGGGAGATGATGTCACAGTATTCTGGTTCAGGGAGATGATGTCACAGTATTCTGGTTCAGGGAGATGATGTCACAGTATTCTGGTTCAGGGAGATGATGTCACAGTATTCTAGTTCAGGGAGATGATGTCACAGTATTCTGGTTCAGGGAGATGATGTCACAGTATTCTAGTTCAGGGAGATGATGTCACAGTATTCTGGTTCAGGGAGATGATGTCACAGTATTCTGGTTCAGGGAGATGATGTCACAGTATTCTGGTTCAGGGAGATGATGTCACAGTATTCTGGTTTAGGGAGATGATGTCACAGTATTCTAGTTCAGGGAGATGATGTCACAGTATTCTGGTTCAGGGAGATGATGTCACAGTATTCTAGTTCAGGGAGATGATGTCACAGTATTCTGGTTCAGGGAGATGATGTCACAGTATGCTAGTTCAGGGAGATGATGTCACAGTATTCTGGTTCAGGGAGATGATGTCACAGTATTCTAGTTCAGGGAGATGATGTCACAGTATTCTGGTTCAGGGAGATGATGTCACAGTATGCTAGTTCAGGGAGATGATGTCACAGTATTCTGGTTCAGGAAGATGATGTCACAGTATTCTGGTTCATGGAGATGATGTCACAGTATTTTAGTTCAGGGAGATGATGTCACAGTATTCTGGTTCAGGGAGATGATGTCACAGTATTCTGGTTCAGGGAGATGATGTCACAGTATTCTGGTTCAGGGAGATGATGTCACAGTATTCTGGTTCAGGGAGATGATGTCACAGTATTCTGGTTCAGGGAGATGATGTCACAGTATTCTAGTTCAGGGAGATGATGTCACAGTATTCTGGTTCAGGGAGATGATGTCACAGTATGCTAGTTCAGGGAGATGATGTCACAGTATTCTAGTTCAGGGAGATGATGTCACAGTATTCTGGTTCATGGAGATGATGTCACAGTATTTTAGTTCAGGGAGATGATGTCACAGTATTCTGGTTCAGGGAGATGATGTCACAGTATTCTGGTTCAGGAAGATGATGTCACAGTATTCTGGTTCATGGAGATGATGTCACAGTATTTTAGTTCAGGGAGATGATGTCACAGTATTCTGGTTCAGGGAGATAATGTCACAGTATTCTGGTTCAGGGAGATGATGTCACAGTATTCTGGTTCAGGGAGATTATGTCACAGTATTCTGGTTCAGGGAGATGATGTCACAGTATTCTGGTTCAGGGAGATGATGTCACAGTATTCTAGTTCAGGGAGATGATGTCACAGTATTCTGGTTCAGGGAGATGATGTCACAGTATTCTAGTTCAGGGAGATGATGTCACAGTATTCTGGTTTAGGGAGATGATGTCACAGTATTCTAGTTCAGGGAGATGATGTCACAGTATTCTGGTTCAGGGAGATGATGTCACAGTATTCTAGTTCAGGGAGATGATGTCACAGTATTCTGGTTCAGGGAGATGATGTCACAGTATGCTAGTTCAGGGAGATGATGTCACAGTATTCTGGTTCAGGGAGATGATGTCACAGTATTCTAGTTCAGGGAGATGATGTCACAGTATTCTGGTTCAGGGAGATGATGTCACAGTATGCTAGTTCAGGGAGATGATGTCACAGTATTCTGGTTCAGGAAGATGATGTCACAGTATTCTGGTTCATGGAGATGATGTCACAGTATTTTAGTTCAGGGAGATGATGTCACAGTATTCTGGTTCAGGGAGATGATGTCACAGTATTCTGGTTCAGGGAGATGATGTCACAGTATTCTGGTTCAGGGAGATGATGTCACAGTATTCTGGTTCAGGGAGATGATGTCACAGTATTCTAGTTCAGGGAGATGATGTCACAGTATTCTGGTTCAGGGAGACGATGTCACAGTATTCTGGTTCAGGGAGACGATGTCACAGTATTCTGGTTCAGGGAGATGATGTCACAGTATTCTAGTTCAGGGAGATGATGTCACAGTATTCTGGTTCAGGGAGATGATGTCACAGTATTCTGGTTCAGGGAGATGATGTCACAGTATTCTAGTTCAGGGAGATGATGTCACAGTATTCTGGTTCAGGGAGACGATGTCACAGTATTTTAGTTCAGAGAGATGATGTCACAGTATTCTGGTTCAGGGAGATGATGTCACAGTATTCTAGTTCAGGGAGATGATGTCACAGTATTCTAGTTCAGGGAGATGATGTCACAGTTTTAAGGGAGATGATGTCACAGTATTCTGGTTCAGGGAGATGATGTCACAGTTTTCAGGGAGATGATGTCACAGTATTCTAGTTCAGGGAGATGATGTCACAGTTTTCAGGGAGATGATGTCACAGTATTCTAGTTCAGGGAGATGATGTCACAGTTTTCAGGGAGATGATGTCACAGTATTCTAGTTCAGGGAGATGATGTCACAGTTTTAAGGGAGATGATGTCACAGTATTCTGGTTCAGGGAGATGATGTCACAGTTTTCAGGGAGATGATGTCACAGTATTCTAGTTCAGGGAGATGATGTCACAGTTTTCAGGGAGATGATGTCACAGTATTCTAGTTCAGGGAGATGATGTCACAGTATTCTAGTTCAGGGAGATGATGTCACAGTATTCTAGTTCAGGGAGATGATGTCACAGTTTTAAGGGAGATGATGTCACAGTATTCTAGTTCAGGGAGATGATGTCACAGTATTCTAGTTCAGGGAGATGATGTCACAGTATTCTGGTTCAGGGAGATGATGTCACTGTATTCTGGTTCAGGGAGATGATGTCACAGTATTTTAGTTCAGAGAGATGATGTCACAGTATTCTGGTTCAGGGAGATGATGTCACAGTATTCTAGTTCAGGGAGATGATGTCACAGTTTTAAGGGAGATGATGTCACAGTATTCTAGTTCAGGGAGATGATGTCACAGTATTCTAGTTCAGGGAGATGATGTCACAGTTTTAAGGGAGATGATGTCACAGTATTCTAGTTCAGGGAGATGATGTCACAGTATTCTAGTTCAGGGAGATGATGTCACAGTATTCTGGTTCAGGGAGATGATGTCACTGTATTCTGGTTCAGGGAGATGATGTCACAGTATTTTAGTTCAGAGAGATGATGTCACAGTATTCTGGTTCAGGGAGATGATGTCACAGTATTCTAGTTCAGGGAGATGATGTCACAGTTTTAAGGGAGATGATGTCACAGTATTCTGGTTCAGGCAGATGATGTCACAGTTTTCAGGGAGATGATGTCACAGTATTCTAGTTCAGGGAGATGATGTCACAGTTTTCAGGGAGATGATGTCACAGTATTCTAGTTCAGGGAGATGATGTCACAGTTTTCAGGGAGATGATGTCACAGTGTTCAGGGAGATGATGTCACAGTTTTCAGGGAGATGATGTCACAGTTTTCAGGGAGATGATGTCACAGTTTTCAGGGAGATGATGTCACAGTTTTCAGGGAGATGATGTCACAGTTTTCAGGGAGATGATGTCACAGTTTTCAGGGAGATGATGTCACAGTTTTCAGGGAGATGCTGTCACAGTTTTCAGGGAGATGATGTCACAGTATTCCAGGGGTTGGAGTCCTTGAAAAGGAGGAGTGACTTTCCAGTGCTTGTTACTTTGGCACTTTGACATGTCATGTCTCCAATGTAGGGTTTGAAGTGAGGTTGCTAAGTATAAAAATTAGCTGCATTTTTTTAATAAAGGAAACTGCTGTTGTAAATGTGTCCACTAGATGTTGCCATAGCAATTAAAGTGTAACTCACTTCTCACATCAAACTGTTTAAAGACCTACTGAAATGACATTTATTTATTTAAACGGGGATAGCAAATCTTTTCTATGTGTCATACTTGATCATTTCGCGATATTGCCATATTTTTGCTGAAAGGATTTAGTATAAAAGGACGATAAAGATTGCAACTTTTGGTATCTGATAAAAAAAAGGCTTGCACCTACCGGAAGTAGCGTGACGTAGTCAGTTGAACATATACGCAAAGTTCCCTATTGTTTACAATGATGGCCGCATGAAGTGAGAGAGATTCGGACCGAGAAAGCGACAATTTCCCCATTAATTTGAGCGAGGATGAAAGATTCGTGGATGAGGAAAGTGAGAGTGAAGGACTAGTGGGCAGTGGAAGCGATTCAGATAGGGAAGATGTTGTGAGAGGCGGGTGGGACCTGATATTCAGCTGGGAATGACTACAACAGTAAATAAACACAAGACATATATATACTCTATTAGCCACAACACAACCAGGCTTATATTTAATATGCCACAAATTAATCCCGCATAACAAACACCTAGGTGTTTGTTATGCTAGCTCCTAGCTAATAGCTACTAGCTCGAGCTAGTTATACCAAGCGATCAAATGTTTGGAAGCGTACTCACGGTATCGCGTCTGCGTCTGTTAGCGAATATGAATATGGAATATGAAGCTCCATAAGATGATAGTTGGAATATGAAGCACCATAAGATAATAGTTGGAATATGAAGCTCCATAAGATGATAGTTGGAATATGAAGCTCCATAAGATGATAGTTGGAATATGAAGCACCATAAGATAATAGTTTGAATATGAAGCACCATAAGATGATAGTTGGAATATGAAGCACCATAAGATGATAGTTGGAATATGAAGCACCATAAGATGATAGTTGGAATATGAACCATAAGATGATAGTTGGAATATGAAGCTCCATAAGATAATAGTTGGAATATGAAGCACCATAAGATAATAGTTGGAATATGAAGCACCATAAGATAATAGTTGGAATATGAACCATAAGATGATAGTTGGAATATGAAGCTCCATAAGATGATAGTTGGAATATGAACCATAAGATGATAGTTGGAATATGAAGCTCCATAAGATGATAGTTGGAATATGAAGCTCCATAAGATGATAGTTGGAATATGAAGCTCCATAAGATGATAGTTGGAATATGAAGCTCCATGAGATGATAGTTGGAATATGAAGCTCCATAAGATGATAGTTGGAATATGAAGCTCCATAAGATGATAGTTGGAATATGAAGCTCCATAAGATGACAGTTGGAATATGAAGCTCCATAAGATGATAGTTGGAATATGAAGCTCCATAAGATGATAGTTGGAATATGTCAACACTGGGATGTTCCATCTCAAGAATGTATTCAACAGAGAATATGGCAAAGGTTCTAGAAGCAGGCAGAATGACTCGTCCTTTCTGATACAGAAAAGGGTTCAGCAGTAGACCACATTATCAGCTGGGCCCAAGGTTGCCTACATCAAATCATGGCACCTTCTACATTCCTGTTGTGACTACCAAGAGAGTAAACATTGGGAAACTTAGCCACCCTGCTAACCTAAACAATCTCATTCCTATTCTCTCCAAATCAAAGCCAACATGGAAGCCTGTCAATAACACCATCAGGATGGGTCTGCTCAATGTCAGGTCTCTGAATAGCAAATCATTTTTAGTCAATGATTTTATTAGCACTTCTAAACTTGACTTTATGTTTTTAACTGAAACATGGCTGGAACAAAATAACAGTGCAAGCATTCTGATCGAGACAGCACCCCCCAACTATAACTTCATTGATATATGTAGATCGGGGAAAAGAGGTGGAGGGGTTGCTGCTATATTTAAAAACATGTTTCAGGGGAAACAGATGTCACTCGGTGAGTTTACATCATTTGAATACCTGTGTGCTGTGTTGAAATGCTCTCCCAAAATTCTCTTGTTAATTATCTACAGGCCACCTAAATATTCTGCACATTTTTTTGATGATTTTACTGAACTATTGTCTAGCATCTCCACTGACTTTGACTGCCTGGTTATAACTGGTGATTTTAATTTTCATATTGACGATTTAAATGACAAGGGCGCAAAAGAACTTTTTACTATTTTAGACACATTTGAAGTGTGTCAACATGTGAAAGAGGCTACTCATTGTAAGGGACACACTCTGGATCTGATTATCACAAAAGGTCTCAATGTTTCTGATGTTCCTGTGATTGATCCTTCATTGTCTGATCATTTCTGTGTTTTCTTTAATATTTCTGTAATTCCGGACACACAAACAGAATCAAAGAATGTCAAAAAGCGGTACATAAATGAACATGCTAATGTCCTCTTTAAAAACGCCATCTCCTCACTACCACCTCTAAACCCATGTCATGCTGATGATCTTGTAAGCAACTTTAATTCCAAAATTGTGAATATCATAGATATCATTGCACCTGTTACAGTTAAAACGATTTCTGGCAAGCAAAAGGAACCCTGGAGAAAATCTGCTGCTGTAACAGCCCAGAGAAGAGAGTGCAGGAAGGCTGAACGAATCTGGCGGAATACAAAACTTCATATTCACCATGACATCTATAAAGAGAGCCTCCAGGCCTACAATTTAGTCTTAAAAAGTGCTAGAGAAACATTCTTCTCCAATATCATAAACAGCAACACAAATAAGGCCAAAACCCTATTCACAATCGTTGACAGACTGACTAAACCCCCAACACAAATACCAGCCCAACTCCATTCCACGCAGAAATGCAATGAGTTTGCATTCTTTTATACTGATAAAATTGAAGGCATCAGACGCACCATCAATATCTCAAGTAAAAAAGTTGGATCACCACCCCATTTAGGCAAAAGTAACACAGCAATGATGGCAAGCTTTAATGCCATAGACTCTAAAACTCTAGTGGAAACGGTGACAGCTCTAAAGTCATCCACCTGCTGCCTTGATGTTTTACCTACCAACTTCTTTAAGAATGTTTTTGACTGCCTATCAACAGACATCTTGCAAATAGTTAATAATTCTATTAAATCGGGCAATTTCCCGAAGGCTTTCAAAACTGCAGTCATTAAACCTCTTCTAAAAAAGCAGAGCCTAGATGCCTCTGTTATCAACAACTACAGACCAATTTCAAATCTACCATTCATAAGTAAAATAATTGAGAAAGTTGTCCTCCAACAACTAAATCACTTCTTGGCTTCTACTGGCTGCCACAACAACTTCCAGTCAGGATTTCGACCTCTTCATAGCACAGAGACGGCCCTTCTTAAAGTTATAAATGACATCCGTCTAAACACAGACTCTGGCAAAACTTCAGTATTAATGCTTTTGGACCTCAGTGCTGCATTTGACACTGTCCACCACTCAATACTTTTGGACAGGTTGGAAAACTGGGTGGGGATCTCAGGCACAGTTTTAAGCTGGTTCAAGTCATATCTACAAGATAGGAACTATTTTGTTTCCATTGGTGACTTTGTATCAGAACCAACCAACGTAACGTGTGGAGTCCCCCAAGGTTCAATCTTGGGGCCGACTTTATTTAACATCTATATGCTCCCACTAGGACAAATCATGCAAAATAATAACATTGACCATCATTGCTATGCCGATGACACCCAAATCTATGTAGCGCTATCACCAAATGACTATCGCCCCATAGATCTTCTGTGCCAGTGCATTGAGCAAGTCAAACACTGGATGTGCCAACATTTCCTACAACTAAATGAAGATAAAACTGAGATAATTGTTTTTGGTGCTAAAAAAGAAAGGTTTAAAGTCATCCAACACCTTCAATCACTGTCCCTGAAAACCTCAAATAAAGCCAGAAATCTTGGGGTTATTTTAGATTCTGATTTACATTTCGACAGTCACATCAAATCAGTAACAAAATCGGCCTACTACCACCTCAAAAATGTAAAAAGACTTAGAGGGCTCATGTCAGCTCAAGACTTAGAAAAACTTGTACATGCCTTTATTACCAGTAGGCTAGACTATTGTAATGGTCTCCTTGCAGGTCTTCCCAAAAAAACTGTCAGGCAGCTACAGCTTGTTCAGAACGCTGCTGCTAGAGTTCTAACAAAGACCAAAAAATGTGAGCACATTACAGCAATTCTTAAATCCTTACATTGGCTCCCTGTACATCAGAGAATAGATTTCAAAATCCTCCTGCTCACATATAAATCACTACATGGTCTAGGGCCCAAGTATATCACTGATATGCTCCCACTATATACGCCCTCTAGATCACTAAGATCTTCTGAGAGCAATCTGTTAGCGGTTCCAAGAGTAAACTCAAATCAAGGGAGATCATCATTCAGTCACTATGCAACACATAGCTGGAATAAACTTCCTGAAGATGTCAGACTCTCCCCAACTCTCACTACTTTTAAAACTAGACTGAAGACTTTTATGTTCACCTTAGCTTTCAGCTAAATCTTTTAATCTTTTAACTTTTAACGTCTGCACTGTTTTTATTTTTACTGTCTGCATTTTAATTTTGCTTTCATTTTCTTTCATTTCACTTTGTTGTCTGTGAAGCACTTTGAGTCTGCCTTGTGTATGAAAAGCGCTATACAAATAAAGTTGCCTTGCCTTGCCTTGCCTTGCCTTGTGGCTACGCTGAAGCCAACGCGTTGACCACAGACATTTGAAGGACTGCACAGTATCATGCTTTATGACGACAAATGTTTATCAACACTTGTTTTGTGTTCATGTGTTCATCACATGACATCATGTGTTCATCACATGACATCATGTGTTCATCACATGACATCATGTGTTCATCACATGACATCATGTCCAGTGGAGTTTACAGCTGCTGCACACGTCCATGTAGTGCTTCTGGAACAAGTCTCTTCCAGGACTCCCACTCTGCACCGTGAATGATGTCTTTGTGTTCATCTACGCTCACTTATCTGCAATCACATTCCTGGGATTTATGTAGCGCATTTATCTGGATTTGTTTGACCCGGTTTATCTGCGGGAGATATTTGTGCAGATAAGCCAGTCATTGTTGATGGGCGGAGGCTGAGGTTGTGTTCCTCGGCCATGTTTCTGTCGCTGCCTTTGGAGACGTCAAGGTACAGCTGTTACATCATATGGAAGATGAAGGATCTTTGTTTAGTTCCCACATGATGGCTTGGTCCTTTGGAGACGTCAAGGTACAACTGTTACATCATATGGAAGATGAAGGATCTTTGTTTAGTTCCCACATGACTGGCTTAGTCCTTTGCAAAGTGGGAGGCATTGCTGTTGTCTTTTAGGTTCAAGCAGAAAGACTTTAGGAACCCACTCGCTCAATTTCTCCAAGATCAACAATAACATTGCAAGATTATTGTATTGTATTATTTGGAAAATACTTGGGTTTGCGTACTCACCATGTGTGTCAAATTGGTGTGCAGGTATAGTACCAAACTTTTTGTACACCAGGGGTCGGCAAGCCAAAATGTTGGAAGAGCCGTATTGGACCAAAAATACAACAAAAAAATCTGCCTGGAGCCGCAAAAATGTAAAAGGCTTATATAAGTGTTTATAATGAAGGCAACACATTGTGTAAGTGTCTATATTAGCCTACTATCAAAATGACTTTAAAAGTCTTATATAAGTGTTATAATGAAGGCAACACATGATGTAAGTGTCTATATTAGCCTACTATCAAAATGACTTTAAAAGTCTTATATAAGTGTTATAATGAAGGCAACACATGATGTAAGTGTCTATATGAGCCTACTATCAAAATGACTTTAAAAGTCTTATATAAGTGTTATAATGAAGACAACACATGATGTAAGTGTCTATATTAGCTATATTAGCCTACTATCAAAATGACTTTAAAAGTCTTATATAAGTGTTATAATGAAGGCAACACATGATGTAAGTGTCTATATTAGCCTACTATCAAAATGACTTTAAAAGTCTTATATAAGTGTTATAATGAAGGCAACACATGATGTAAGTGTCTATATTAGCTATATTAGCCTACTATCAAAATGACTTTAAAAGTCTTATATAAGTGTTATAATGAAGACAACACATGATGTAAGTGTCTATATTAGCTATATTAGCCTACTATCAAAATGACTTTAAAAGTCTTATATAAGTGTTATAATGAAGGCAACACATGATGTAAGTGTCTATATTAGCCTACTATCAAAATGACTTTAAAAGTCTTATATAAGTGTTATAATGAAGGCAACACATGATGTAAGTGTCTATATTAGCTATATTAGCCTACTATCAAAATGACTTTAAAAGTCTTATATAAGTGTTATAATGAAGACAACACATGATGTAAGTGTCTATATTAGCTATATTAGCCTACTATCAAAATGACTTTAAAAGTCTTATATAAGTGTTATAATGAAGACAACACATGATGTAAGTGTCTATATTAGCCTACTATCAAAATGACTTTAAAAGTCTTATATAAGTGTTATAATGAAGACAACACATGATGTAAGTGTCTATATTAGCTATATTAGCCTACTATCAAAATGACTTTAAAAGTCTTATATAAGTGTTATAATGAAGACAACACATGATGTAAGTGTCTATATTAGCCTACTATCAAAATGACTTTAAAAGTCTTATATAAGTGTTATAATGAAGACAACACATGATGTAAGTGTCTATATTAGCTATATTAGCCTACTATCAAAATGACTTTAAAAGTCTTATATAAGTGTTATAATGAAGGCAACACATGATGTAAGTGTCTATATTAGCCTACTATCAAAATGACTTTAAAAGTCTTATATAAGTGTTATAATGAAGGCAACACATGATGTAAGTGTCTATATTAGCTATATTAGCCTACTATCAAAATGACTTTAAAAGTCTTATATAAGTGTTATAATGAAGACAACACATGATGTAAGTGTCTATATTAGCCTACTATCAAAATGACTTTAAAAGTCTTATGTAAGTGTTATAATGAAGACAACACATGATGTAAGTGTCTATATTAGCCTACTATCAAAATGACTTTAAAAGCCTTATATAAGTGTTATAATGAAGACAACACATGATGTAAGTGTCTATAATAGCCTACTATCAAAATGACTTTAAAAGTCTTATATAAGTGTTATAATGAAGACAACACATTACGTAAGTGTCTATATTAGCCTACTATCAAAATGACTGTGTTGCAGGCTGACACAAATATTCGTTGACAGAAATGTTGAATGATAATATTTATTCTATCCATTTTTACAACATTGTTGAGAAAAAAAAAATACTCAGTCTAAGCCTGGGCCCCTGGAGAGGGGGTCCAGACTGAGTCCAAGGAAAAAACCCTCATGGCCATAGCACACATAAACATGTGATATATCACACATCAAAGAACACAAAGGACATTGAAGACATTAAAATGCCTGATTAGCACTCCGACAATTGAATAACATCAACAAAGTTCACCTTTGTGCGTTCACGCGCAGTATAAAACGTTTGGTGGACAAAACGAGACAAAGGAGGAGTGGCATGAAACACGTCGGAGAAAGTTGCACATGTAAACAAACGACGGTGTGTAATATAAAGTGTTTATATGTTTAATATAAAGTGTTTATATGTTTAATATAAAGTGTTTATATGTTTAATATAAAGTGTTTATATAATTAATATAAAGAGTGTTTATATGTTTAATATAAAGAGTGTTTATATGTTTAATATAAAATGTTTATATGTTTAATATAAAGTGTTTATATAATTAATATAAAGAGTGTTTATATGTTTAATATAACGAGTGTTTATATGTTTAATATAAAGTGTTTATATGTTTGATATAAAGTGTTTATATAATTAATATAAAGAGTGTTTTATATGTTTAATATAACGAGTGTTTATATGTTTAATATAACGAGTGTTTATATGTTTAATACAAAGTGTTTATATAATTAATATAAAGAGTGTTTATATGTTTAATATAACGAGTGTTTATATGTTTAATATAAAGTGTTTATATGTTTAATATAAAGTGTTTATATAATTAATATAAAGAGTGTTTATATGTTTAATATAACGAGTGTTTATATGTTTAATATAACGAGTGTTTATATGTTTAATACAAAGTGTTTATATAATTAATATAAAGAGTGTTTATATGTTTAATATAACGAGTGTTTATATGTTTAATATAAAGTGTTTATATGTTTAATATAAAGTGTTTATATAATTAATATAAAGAGTGTTTATATGTTTAATATAACGAGTGTTTATATGTTTAATATAACAAGTGTTTATATGTTTAATATAAAGTGTTTATATGTTTAATATAAAGAGTGTTTATATGTTTAATATAAAGAGTGTTTATATGTTTAATATAAAGTGTTTATACGTTTAATATAAAGTGTTTATATAATTAATATAAAGAGTGTTTATATGTTTAATATAACGAGTGTTTATATGTTTAATATAAAGTGTTTATATGTTTAATATAAAGTGTTTATATAATTAATATAAAGAGTGTTTTATATGTTTAATATAAAGTGTTTATATGTTTGATATAAAGTGTTTATATGTTTGATATAAAGTGTTTATATGTTTAATATAAAGTGTTTATATGTTTAATATAAAGAGTGTTTATATGTTTAATATAAAGTGTTTATATGTTTAATATAAAGTGTTTATATAATTAATATAAAGAGTGTTTATATGTTTAATATAACGAGTGTTTATATGTTTAATATAAAGTGTTTATATGTTTAATATAAAGTGTTTATATAATTAATATAAAGAGTGTTTTATAAGTTTAATATAACGAGTGTTTATATGTTTAATATAAAGTGATTATATGTTTAATATAAAGTATTTATATGTTTAATATAAGGAGTGTTTATATGTTTAATATAACAAGTGTTTATATGTTTAATATAAAGTGATTATATGTTTAATATAAAGTATTTATATGTTTAATATAAGGAGTGTTTATATGTTTAATATAACAAGTGTTTATATGTTTAATATAAAGTGATTATATGTTTAATATAAAGTAGTTATATGTTTAATATAAGGAGTGTTTATATGTTTAATATAAAGTATTTATATGTTTAATATAAAGAGTGTTTATATGTTTAATATAACGAGTGTTTATATGTTTAATATAAAGAGTGTTTATATGTTTAATATAAAGAGTGTTTATATGTTTAATATAAAGTGATTATATGTTTAATATAAATTGGTTATATGTTTAATATAAAGAGTGTTTATATGTTTAATATAAAGAGTGTTTATATGTTTAATATAAAGAGTGTTTATATGTTTAATATAAAGAGTGTTTATATGTTTAATATAAAGAGTGTTTATATGTTTAATATAAAGAGTGTTTATATGTTTAATATAAAGAGTATTTATATGTTTAATATAAAGAGTGTTTATATGTTTAATATAACAAGTGTTTATATGTTTAATATAAAGTGTTTATATGTTTAGTATAAAGAGTGTTTATATGTTTAATATAAAGAGTGTTTATATGTTTAATATAAAGAGTGTTTATATGTTTAATATAAAGAGTGTTTATATGTTTAATATAAAGAGTGTTTATATGTTTAATATAAAGAGTGTTTATATGTTTAATACAAAGAGTGTTTATATAATTAATATAAAGAGTATTTATATGTTTAATATTAAAAAAGTGTTTATATGTTTAATATAAAGAGTGTTTATATGTTTAATATAAAGAGTGTTTATATGTTTAATATAAAGAGTGTTTATATGTTTAATATAAAGTGATTATACATTTAATATAAAGTGGTTATATGTTTAATATAAAGAGTGTTTATATGTTTAATATAAAGAGTGTTTATATGTTTAATATAAAGAGTGTTTATATGTTTAATATAACGAGTGTTTATATGTTTAATATAAAGTGATTATACATTTAATATAAAGTGGTTATATGTTTAATATAAAGAGTGTTTATATGTTTAATATAAAGAGTGTTTATATATTTAATATAAAGAGTGTTTATATGTTTAATATAAAGAGTGTTTATATGTTTAATATAAAGAGTGTTTATATGTTTAATATAAAGAGTTTATACAACTAATATAAAGAGTATTTATATGTTTAATATAAAGAGTGTTTATATGTTTAATACAAAGAGTGTTTATATAAATAATATAAAGAGTGTTTATATGTTGAATATAAAGAGTGTTTGAATTTTTAATAAAAAGTGTTTATATGTTTAATATAAAGTGTTTATATGTTTAATATAAAGAGTTTATATAATTAATATAAAGAGTATTTATATGTTTAATATAAAGAGTGTTTATATGTTTAATACAAAGAGTGTTTATATAATTAATATAAAGAGTATTTATATGTTTAATATTAAAAAAGTGTTTATATGTTTAATATAAAGAGTGTTTATATGTTTAATATAAAGAGTATGTATATGTTTAATATAAAGAGTGTTTATATGTTTAATATAAAGTGATTATACGTTTAATATAAAGTGGTTATATGTTTAATATAAAGAGTGTTTATATGTTTAATATAAAGAGTGTTTATATGTTTAATATAAAGAGTGTTTATATGTTTAATATAAAGAGTGTTTATATGTTTAATATAACGAGTCTTTATATGTTTAATATAAAGTGATTATACATTTAATATAAAGTGGTTATATGTTTAATATAAAGAGTGTTTATATGTTTAATATAAAGAGTGTTTATATATTTAATATAAAGAGTGTTTATATGTTTAATATAAAGAGTGTTTATATGTTTAATATAAAGAGTGTTTATATGTTTAATATAAAGAGTTTATACAACTAATATAAAGAGTATTTATATGTTTAATATAAAGAGTGTTTATATGTTTAATACAAATAGTGTTTATATAAATAATATAAAGAGTGTTTATATGTTTAATATAAAGAGTGTTTGAATTTTTGATAAAAAGTGTTTATATGTTTAATATAAAGTGTTTATGTGTTTAATATAAAGAGTTTATATAATTAATATAAAGAGTATTTATATGTTTAATATAAAGAGTGTTTATATGTTTAATACAAAGAGTGTTTATATAAATATAAAGAGTGTTTATATGTTTAATATAAAGAGTGTTTGAATTTTTAATATAAAGTTTTTATATGTTTAATATAAAGTGTTTATATATTTAATATAAAGTGTTTATATGTTTAATATAAAGAGTGTTTATATAAATAATATAAAGAGTGTTTATATGTTTAATATAAAGAGTGTTTGAATTTTTAATATAAAATGTTTATATGTTTAATATAAAGTGATTATATGTTTAATATAAAGTGGTTATATGTTTAATGTGAAGAGTTTATATAATTAATATAAAGAGTATTTATATGTTTAATATAAAGAGTGTTTGAATTTTTAATATAAAGAGTGTTTATATGTTTAATATAAAGAGTGTTTATATATTTAATATAAAGAGTGTTTATATGTTTAATATAACGAGTGTTTATATGTTCAATATAAAAAGTGGGATTTCTAACAATTAGGAAGGTTTGTGTCATGTTTGTCCCTCTAAAGAAACCATATTAGAACAAAAAATATATTTCCCCCTTTTTTTTTCTATTTTCATGCATTTTTGAAAAAGCTCCAGGGAGCCACCAGGGCGGCGCGAGCGAGCGGCATGTTGCAGACCCCCTGCTGTTTACATTGTGTTGAGAAAGTCACTGGGGGTCTTAGCAAGGAGCAGAAATGACGTTTGCATTCTTCTCAGCACGTTCTCAAAATGTTGATTCAAGGTTGACTTTTTTTAAATTCTTTTATCCGTCTCGCTTTTTTGCAGACATTTGTTCACTTTTCAATGTAACAACTGATAAAGTCCGGTGAACTCAGTCTTGTACTTCTCAAAGACCTTGGCTCTTTGGTGGATTGTAAAAAAAATAAATACAAAAATACCGTTCCTAAACTTGTCAGGAGACCAAATACTTTTGGCCAATAGACAGAAGATCAACAATACTATTAAACCATGAACATGTAAATACACGGTAAATAATTTTCAGCTTGGCGAAGCTAAAAGAATAGAAGCTAACTTAGCTACGGAGCTAACGTGATAGCATCAGTCTCAAATGCAGATAGAAACTAAATTTAAAAAAAAACCTGACTGGAAGGATAGACAGAAGATCAACAATACTATTAAACCATGAACATGTAAATACACGGTTAATAATTTTCAGCTTGGCGAAGCTAAAAAGATAGAAGCTAACTTAGATGCGGCGGCGGCGGGCGTTGTACACCTTCGACGACACCCCGGCCGCCGTCAGAGTCGGCAATAAACATATATTTCCCCAAAGTTACGTACGTGACATGCACATATCGACACGCACGTACGGGCAAGCGATCAAATGTTTGGAAGCCAAAGCTGTACTCACCGTAGTGCGTCTGCTATCCTGCTGAAAACACAACACAACCTCCTGGTGTTGGTGTTGCTACAGCCAGCCGCTAATACACCGATCCCACCTACAACTGTCTTCTTTGCAGTCTCCATTGTTCATTCAACAAATTGCAAAAGATGTCCAGAATACTGTGGAATTATGAAATGAAAACAGAGCTTTTTGTATAGGATTCTACGGGGTACCATAACTTCCGTTACTCGGACTTC